>NC_080632.1:87390325-87751158 GCF_027887145.1 Ammospiza caudacuta | reverse complement strand
TCAAAGAAAAACACAAACAAACAATCCCCCCACCATCTTCAAAAGAGAAAAAAATGCAAGAGGAGGTCCCAGTGCTGGAGGAATCCTAACTGAGTTCTGCAAGATACAAAAGATAATGTTGTAGATGATCTAAACAGATGCTCAAAAACATACCTGAAGGGTCAGATCCACTTTAAGGATCCCAGAACCTATGACCCTGTTCCCTCCTGCCAGAAGGCTCTCAGCCTCTACTCAATATTCCAATTTAACAAGCAGAACAAGTGCTTTTGCAAATGTTTGCTCCTATTTTCAATATGCATACACATATATTTAATGTTTAAAAAAAAATTAAACCACCTCCTCAGTTAGTGATGAAGCCTACCATATGCATTAACTTTTGCTGACTCCTTGTGTCTCGATTTCGCCCTTTATTTCCAAGTGTGCTGTGTCTAGGTAAAAAAGGAGTTAAATGATTACAGCAACAGTGAGGTGATCTCACCTCATTGTCCACCAAAAAATCAGATAAAGGATTGCCTGGCTGGGCACAGCCTGAGACTCACAGAGTACCAATTACCTGATGCAGGTTTCCACCCAGCCCTCTCTGAAAAGACTCTACAAGAAAATTAGGATTTTGGTTGGTTTTTGTTATAAACCCAGGGAACAATGAGAGGATCACTAACCACAGAAAAATTCTGTGCGAGAAGACCCAGGATCCAAACCCCAAATAATAAAGGGATCCCCAGCACAAGCAGAGAATGGAATAAGGAGACAGACTGGGAGGATTAAGAAGACATGGGGATCTGACATGGCAGACAGCGAGGCTGAAGGATAACAAGCATACAGCTGGAGTCCTGATTTTCAAGTAAACAAACAAGAGGCAGCAAAGCAGGGTAACAAGGCTGATCAGAGACACAGCAGAGCTCTGAGGGACTCGAGTCAGGGAAGCAGGTACACACACGGCAGGAGCAAGGCTCCCTGGGGAGGAGCCACACGGAGGGAAATGAGGGCTTCCTCCAGCACCCTGGCTGACCACCACAGACACCCTGCTGCACTCTAACAAAGCACTTGCTTAATTAGCCCAGCCATATCTTCAAAAGGAAAGAGGTGCCAGAAGCAATGGTGCAACAGTGAGTTCCCTCAGCTGAACAGCTTCAGGTCCCACATGAACTGACACTGCCGCACACACACACAGACTCACAGTCCAGACCACAACCCAATCCACACAAAAACTGCAGAGCACAGTTTACTGGCAGTTAAGTACCCTGACTGAGACTTCCATCACTGATCAATCACCTAACAAATTCTTAAAGAGCAATTTCTCAACACAAACGCCCATCTTCTGGCAAGACTATCTGATACCCTTTGAGTCAGCAAGCAGTGGAGGCAACTGCACACTACAGGGCACAATCTTGGCATACTCCTTGCCTTCTCTGCACCCAAGAGGCCAGCACCCACCCTCATCTGCTTATCATCCCACCCCATCCTTCCATAAGCAGCTAAATTCTCCTCCTTGCAACATCACAGAGATCAGGATGCAGGAAATGGCAACCTGGGAACAGTTAAGGGGAGACAAGTCTTCAGAAGCCACTTGAGTTGCCATTTGCCAAGGGAGAACCTTTGCTTCTGCCCAGTGTTGAAACTACACAG
This sequence comes from Ammospiza caudacuta, assembly GCF_027887145.1. NCBI lineage: Eukaryota > Metazoa > Chordata > Aves > Passeriformes > Passerellidae > Ammospiza > Ammospiza caudacuta. The sequence goes on along the minus strand of NC_080632.1, from coordinate 87,749,532 downwards.
CAGAAAGAAATTGTCTGGTGATGAGACTAAACTATATTCACCTGTGCAGGAAGCGAACACCCGACTGCAATTTTTGTGTTCCACTGAATTCCCTGTGTTTTGCAAAGCACATATCCTAAGCTGCTTTTTGAAGCACAGTTTGAAAGGGAAGTTCAGCTCACCCCACAGAGACATTTTTCTATCCATCCTATTTCAGCCTTGCCTGGAGCATACTGAGCTGGGAAGGGGCTCCAGGTGCTGCCTCTCCCTACCCTGGGTGGCTCCTGCTTCCCCAGGCCAGGCTGGGCTCAGCGCAGCCCCCGAGCTGATGCTGCAGTTCCATTCCTGCCTCGCTCAGGTTTGGCACCTACAGAGCACAACACAAGCGGGGATTCCAACAAGTGCTGTCCTGAGCACTGTGACTCAACCCACTGGCTGCTGGGAACAGAGGCTGTGTGTGCAGGTGGGGATGGCGGTGAGGCTGGCAGCGTTTTGGCAGCTCCCTGTGGACATTCCAGCAGCTGTCCCTGCCCCCAAACACAGCCTCCCCAGCTGCAGCAGCCTGCCCTGAAGGGCCTGGTTACCTATTAGTGCTGAGCTCCACTGCGCCGCACATCCACACAGACTTCTGCTTTGTCCAACCATTAACATGAAGTTTACATATTCTTGTCTTCCCAAAACATGTCAAAGGTTACAGAGTTCTCTCTGCTGAAGGAGAACCTCTACACAGTTTGTGTTCTCTTAGCTGCAGTTCACAGTGCCATTTCAGAGGACTCAGCTTATTTAGGTGGAACCAAGCTGTGGAACTGGAAGCCTACTATAGATCAAAACCCGGACTTCATCAACAGTGAACAAACCTCAATTCACCTCAGAACAGATGAAGGAAAACAGATGTATTTCCAGATTTAGCAGCCTATTATTAACATTTTGTTAGTTCTTTTGGAAAACCAAGTAATTTCAAAGACCCATTAAAGTACTGACATAAAGAAAACTTAAGTTCTCCCCCTGGATTAGTAAAATACCCTGGAGCTGGGAAGTTTAGAGAAGAGCTGTGACAGCAGAGAGAAAGAATGAGGGCCAAACACAGTGTCCCGAGCTGCTTACTCCCCCACAGGCAGGGTGAAATGCTGTAGGTTCAAAGGGTGATCCAGGAGACGCAGCTCAGCCAGCACCAGCTTCACTGACACAGAAGTGCTGTAAAACCAACCTGAACAAGCTTTGCAATACACATCTCTATGTTCTGAATGCACAGAAAAGAAAGCCACAGCAATCCAGCCTGGTGTAAGAAGGAAAGCTGCAGATGTCAACTTCCAACAGGACAAACAATCCCATGACACATGTAGCGTACGCATTAAGAGAACAGCCTGAAAATAACAATCGATGGGGGTATAAAATTAGAAAGTTGACTCGTGTAAATGAACAGACAAGTGTGAAAGGCACAACGGCTGGATCAATGCAAACCAATATTTGAACAGCTGTCACGCAGACCAGGAAGATTAAACACTTAACGTGTTTTTCCAAAGGTATACAAAAGCGTCTCCGAGTCAAGCACCCCGAGGCGGGCAGGTTCGTGCCCCTCGGCTGTGAGCCGCCCAGCCCGAGGGGGACGCCAGGCTGTCCCCCCGCAGGCACAGCACGGCCTCCGCCCCAGAGGCACCGAGAGCTGCACTTACCGCCGACCCCCGCGCCAAGAGCCCCGCCAGGCACCGCCGCTCGCCCGCCGCCTCCGCCCGCACACGCGGAAGTTCAGCAACGGCGGCAATAAATGACCATCGCCAAGGCAACGAGGGGAAAGGCCAGCGAGCTTGGGTTTCACCCGAGAGAGCTTCACCTGAGTCACGGTGGGGGAGTGTCGGTCGGGCTCAGTTTGGCTACTTTTTTCCCTTCTCTCTCTGTAGACACATTTTTGATTCCAACCCACGATAGGCGCCAGAGAGGTAAATTTCCACTAACTGCGAGGAGAGAAACCAGATCCCACTGGAATGTTACCTGCACATAGAAACTCTGTGAATCCAGTTTCATCCACTGAGCACCTCTAGTTTCATTATATCTCAAAGTTTGCAAAACACCAGATACTAAAAGATAACAGATCTTTAAGTCAGTGTTTTGATGGCAAAACAAATACAAATGGAAAAGACAACAAACCTTTAATTCAATGTTTTAACTGTGGCACTTCTGGTTTCCTGAATGAAAACACACACAGAGCCCTGTGTGCTACACACTCACAATCACCCAAACACACACCGCTCAGAATTCTCCCCATTTGTGGGGGATAAATCAACCAGGATCTGCAGTTCCAAAGCCAAACCCACTGTGTGTCACCTGCTTAAAGGCCAGTGTTGGCCACAGCAAGCCTAGTAACCATGTTAGGCTTCTCCTAAATCTCCCAGCAACTGAAACCAGGTTCAGTGGCAGAAGAGTTGAACTCATTCTGACTTTGATTTGGTGGATTGAACCAATCCACTTATAGCTGGGTGAAAAAAAAGTGCTTCAGGAAGCTATTCCACATCACCCACCTGCAGAGAGTATTCCCAAATTGGCTTATCCTGTTCTGAATAAGCACCTCCCTAACATCAAACAATGCTGGGCAGCCCAAGAGGGAGAATCCAAGTGGGGTGCCCTGTCTGGTGGGCTGTCACCATCACTCCCAGAAAAGGCAGCTGAGAGCACCCCAAGGAAACAGCTCCATCTCTGATCACAGTGACTTTCTAAAGGCCATAGCAACAGAATGTGGAAAGCCTCCCTGTAATTCCTGCAATATCTTACTAATCTTGAAATTGTCAGTGGCAATTTTGCCAACAGTGTTTGATAAAATCTCAGTTGTGCAATGCAAACAAAACCATGCACCAGGGCTATGACCCAAATCTCCACTCTCCTCCGCAAGTTCAGCACAGAAAACAAACTTAAAAGGTCACTTGGTTACAACTCATCTGGCTCAAGCATTAAAATCTCCTTTAAGCTTCACCACACTCCTCACCAAATCCAAGAGAAATCAAACTGTGTCTTTCCCTACCCACAGAGTTCTCAACCCTCACTGCAGGATGCAATGTATTTGTAAAAACCCCATTATTTTCTCCACAGATCACAAAATTAGAGCAACTAAACCTAAAAGCTTTTGCACAAAAGAAGGCTATGCAATTTGGATCATAAAGACCCTCCTGGCTGAAATGCATTGGTCAGTTCATGGGGCACACCTGGTCCTCCAGAGCACTCCTGGCCAAGCAAGGACTCTCACACGGAAGGAATCATAAGATGAAGCAAACACTGGTAAGTATTAAAAGAACTGCAGAGTTTGGAGAACTGTGGCCTTCAAAAGCTGATGCAACAGAAAAATAGTAAATGTTTTACAATAGTGATTTAGGTCCTATTTCAGACCTCTAAAGAAAAGGAACTATATTCATGTTTTCCTTGGCTGGAATGGCACACTCAGCAGAAAAAAACACCAGGCAGAATTTCATCAAGGCACCAGTTTGTCTTAGAGGGACACTATAACGATGCTGCTCTTCCAAGGGGACAAACCAGATGAAAAGAGCACACAAAACTGGAATGAGCAAGTTGGAACACAGACACCAGGAGTGGTGCATAGGGATCAAAGGTACCCACACATCAGTGACAGTGCATGGGACCAGGAGTCCAGACACCCAACCCAATGCCAAAAGCACACCATTAACAAACAGGCTCAAAACCACAGTGCTGCCCATCTGCATCCACACTGAACATTTACTGTGAATTTCAACAGAAAATTCCTAAAGAAAATCTGACAGAACTTCTTTTCCCTCCCTTTGGGGATACAAAAACCAAACTGATTAATTAAAAAATTAAGGTTTTATTTCAACAAGTACCCCACTTTCTGACATGCACAAACTACCATAAAACAAAGGAACAATGATTGTCTGTGTAGGATTTTGCCAGTGCCAGGGCAAAAGAACAGGACACTGGGATAAGAACAAGGCAGGTTGGTTAATTTCAAATCCTCATTATCCTCAGGTCAGGGCCCACACGGGTCCATTACTTTCCAGCAGTACTTCAAAACTTACTAAGCAAAAGAGAATCACTAAAAAGCCATGTCCCCAGTGGATGTGTGACAACCCCGTCCAGTAACAAGAAAGGGTCTGAATTCCCAATTAGCAGCCTGCAGCAAGGACTCACAGAAGGACCTGACAGGAGGACTTGCTTTCAAAGCAGCTGCTCTAGAACAACACAAAGGTTTTAACCTTTCACTAAATGAACCTCTGACATATTTATACTTTAAATATTTTTAAAGAAACATTAAACATCTTGAATTGGTATTTTTTTGATCTCATGAAATGCACTAGGCCCTAAACATTCAAGCTTTTTAAAAGTGAAAAATTATGCCTTACACTTAATAATCTCCATTTTTTTCCTGTGTGAAATAGCACACAAATCCAGTGGAACGCTGTATTTTAGACAATCAGTTCCCACAAAAATCCACCAATGTATCCAACAGCCTCCCTCAGTGCTCGGCAGACACAGCCGCTCCCCGCCCGAATTCAGCAGCGATGTCACTCTGGTTAATGCCATTCCCAGCTCGGGGCCAGGCCGGGCGGGGCTTGGAGCAACCTGGGCCAGTGGAAGGTGCGGCAGAGCACGCAAAGCTCCTGTGTCAAACAGGGCAAGTGGAGCTGCATTCACTCCCCTAGCCCAGCTAGTTGCCAACGGATTACACAAACATGTTTATGTAACCACAATCTATACTCTTGTTAGATATTTAATGATTCCAGACCATAAACCACCAGTGGCTGCACTGTTTAATGACAAAACACACATTCAATAAAACCGTAATCCAACAATAAACTGTGATTGGAGGCTCATTTCTAACCCAGATAACTGCAGGGATCGATTCCACAGCACACACCCACAGCCCAGAGCTGCACCACTGGCTGCTTCACCTGGAGAAAAATGGGACAGGGAGCTCCTTAAACAGGCTTTGCTGGAAAAAGCTTGAGAGAAGGAAAACTATGCCAACCGACATGAAAATGCCAGTGTCACTCTTAAAACCTGAAACAGCTCTGAGATTCAGTCTCAAAAGACACAAGGCTCAGGTACCCTGGGTGACGACACTCAGCCAGGCTGGGAGAAGTGTTTGCCAGAGGGAAGAGCTGGCTGCGATTACTTTGGGACACCAGAACCCACAAGTCACCTCTCCTAACAGCCCATGGAGTGTCTGATGTGAGGCAGCGCTCTTGTTACTGCTCCACGGAGGCTGGAGAAACGCATTTACTTGTGCCTCAATGGGCAAAGGGTGCTGGGGGCAGAAGCAGAGAGGCTAAAGGAGGGGGGTTGCTCAGACTGGAGAAGGCAGAAACTCCTAATTCCTATGGATCACAGCCTGACATCTGCAAGGAATTCAGCCTGTACTTTTCACTTTTTAGCTATTGTAATAGCTTACCTGCAGTAGCTTTAGCTCAGAGCAGAAGTTGGGAATGTCAATTTTCAGAGACACTTCATTTTCTGACACAGTTTGTTTTGTTGCATGAATCATCCTATTATCCAACCAGAAATTAAATTAGATCTTCCAGCTCTTGGCTGCAGTTAATTATTAATGTTACTGTATGAGTTTCCAACCTCCCCTGGTGAAAAAATTCTTCCAAACACATTAACATTTCAGTGAGTGGTGTTGTCAGTCACTCCAGCAGTTCACTCCTTTGGCTTCTCTTCTTCATCTTGATTAAGTTTCTTTTTCCAAAAGAATAACAAGTCAAAGCCTCTAGCAATACCTCTTGTCCATTAAGGCTTTGCTCCCCAAGAATTTTGGGGAAGAATCACTCGATTACAGCCTCTGCCCCCCCGTACAGATTAGGGGACAAAAATCAGTCACCTAAACCAGTGAAAAGGCCAAGTCAATAGGGAAGGGATCTGTTCCCACCAGAAACATCTCGTGTCAGGCTTTTGGATCCTGGTTGTAGTCCTGGTGTTTCCAACCTACTTGCACACTATGTTCTACCACCTCCTTCTACCTCTTCCTTTCCTGCTCCATTTTTATTACAGCAGCCCTTGACAAAGCTTTGACTCTTTTTGTTCATTATAAGTATTTATTTGTCATATAAATGGATAGCCTAGGGCTAGCAGGCTCTTCCATCTGAGAACTGGTGTCTCACAAAGAACAGGAAAACTGTTCAGTTACTAATCCAGGCTTAAGGCTGACTAGATTTTGGCAACTGAGCAGGAGCAAGCACAGCCCCTCGTGGCTGGAAAGACAAATATGCCCAATGCAGGAGACTGAGTAATTCAGCTGCAGAAGCTCTCTCCTATATATACATGCATTGAAGGTGCTTTTGAAGAGGAAAAGTAGGCACTATCTTAATTTAAAGGCATTTTCTTCTTTTAATGGAATATGCTTGGTCTTTCACACACTGTAAAAGAGCAAACTCTAAAGTAAAACAAATACAGTGATAGCGATATTGAGTGCTTTTTCGGTTTGTATCTGCTTATATATTGATGTGGAAGGCTTGGAAGTGTTTCAGGGAGGGCTGGAGTGTTGCTTGCATTGGTTGTTGGATTTGGGGCGGCCATTTGTTTTGGGCGTTTTTGTTTTATGGTTTATATAATTGCTTATATTAATTGTTTATGGGAAATTCCTTCAAAATTTGTGAAATTCTATCAATAAATGGATTGTTGACAGACCAAGCTCAGAGGTTAGCTCAGTCACTTGTTCCCAAAATGGTACTTGACACTGACTAGACTCATTAAAATAGAAAAAAAAACACTCATTAAAATATTCAGCCACTCATTATCTAAAACAAAGGCTGCACTTTGTGTCCTGCCAGGCACTCTGGATGCAAACTGGGGCTCGATGCCCCAAACAAAAGGCACATTGAGAATCCATGTTTTGCAGAAGCGCTGCAATAGGGTCAGTCATTCAGCATCCCAGAGCAGGCCCTTGTCCCGGGGAAGCACAGATGCATGTTCCCCAAAGAGGCAGAACAGGACGGGAGCAGAGGGCTTAGCAATGCTGAATTCCTCAGGCAACTTACAGCCAGTGGCTCGGCTTCCACAGCAACCAGCTGTGTAAAGAAACTGTTGCTTCTACCTGCTTATTCCTGACCCTGTATCACATTGCTACCTGCAGAGATGATGAGGTACACACAGGGCTGATTGCTCCTGACACCACAAGGACTTTGAGAGGGCTCAGTCAACAACTTGGGAATAAAGAATAGGATTTTTCTTCCAAGAACACAAATGCATATTACAGTGACTGAAGTACAGTCTGACTGAAGTACACTGAAAGGCTCTTGGGGTCACACAAATTAACACAAGTCTGAAGAACAAACTCAGTTTCCTCCAGGCAGGTTTAAATGAAGTCACACCCCCCTCTAGAAATAACAAGATGATCTACACAAAGTCCAAATCTGCTGCTAAATGGTGACCGTGCTGTACAAAGCAAAGGGAGAAAACCAGCCTGGAGCTGCAGAGCCCAAACTGCAATGGCACAGAACTGCTTCCTTTAACAGGCTCCCACTGCAGATAGGCTGAGGCTCCACACCAACAAACAACCTAACATTCCATGAGATGGTATTTGTCCTGCATGCAAGCCCATACTGCAGCTGCTTATACTGAACACAGCAAAATCTGCTCCAAAGATCAGAAAACAAAAATGCTGGGAAGGAACTTGTGACACTAAGAAAAGTGCTAAAGTGGTCAGTGAAAAAACCGAAGTTGCCAGGCACAGCAACACCCTGAGGGCAACTAAATCAAACCACACACCCACACCGGGGTCAGCAGTTTGGTTTGTGAAGACTTAGTCTGTGTTAAAGCACAAGACCCAAAATATGAATGAGGGAGGCTTTTTTCTAAAAAAAAAATGACACAAGTAGGCACATATGAGAAGGTGACCACAGGACTTGAAAACACACTAGCTACGAACTCCAGCATCTTAACTCTGCAAACTTTGAGGCCAGTCACTATCAGTTGTGAAGGGCCCATGGTTTCAACAGCTTCCAAAGGCGCTCTTGTCAGGATCTTGCATGAGGAGCATGCAGGAACATGGTGACAAATGACCTGGCAGGTAATCCACACCCTGCCTGTTAACCATTTAGCACAGTCCAGTTTACAATGTTTGACTTTCAAACTACAACAGAAACTAGTTAAGACAAAACCAAAACCTGACTGCAACTTGATTTGGCGCAACCTCTAGTACAGCTGCAGGATATCCCTGGAAAAAACAACTCTGACCTTGCTCCCAGCCTGGTCAGACCTGCCCAGCACAGCACCCACAGGACAGGGGCGTCTGCTGGCCTTTGCTGCAACCACCTGTCCCATTCTGGGGTTCCAGAGTGCCACAGCCACCACCCTTGGGATGCAGCTGCCCTAAAACAGGAATAAGTAAAATCTCAGCCTCAACACAGGGGAGGAAAATGCAACATGTTCTTTATCATGCTAATCAGAACACAGAATGAGAAGGCAGCTTCTGGATAAGAGAGGTAACAGAAGCATCAGGATAATTCACTTTGTAGGAAAAAGAAAATTTGGAAAAAATATCTATAGTGCTACCTTAAAAAGAGAACAATCCATCCAGGTTCACTGCCCCTTATGTCTCCTAAAGGCCCACATCCAGCTCTGGTTTCCAGACCTTCAGCCAGCCTCCCTGATGGCCAGGGGAAGCCTGTCTCTGTTCCTGCCCAGCTCTCAGGTCGCTGCACCTCCAGGGAGAACCCAGCAGCACTGCTGGAATCCTGATGCCACAGCCAGAGAGCAGCTTCTGAGGAAGGAAAACACACCTCTGGCACTCTCAGGCTACCCGTGCCATGGGAATAGCTAGTTTTCCACGACAATGCTCTCGTCTCCTACAAGCCTCTTAGCAGCATGACTGGTAGGAGAGGATGAGCCCCAGAAGTGTGGGCGAGAAACAGCACCGGAGCCAGTCGAGGCAAGGACGGCGCAGGAGAAACCAGCCCTCCTGCCGGGCTGCAGCGGCCAGGAGGCGCTGCCGACAGAGAAGGCAGGAAGCAAGATTCATCCCACTCACTGCACGCCCAAGGCGCCCTGCTCCAACAGCAGGGACGGCAAGTCATCAGCACGGACACTGGCAGGATCCCGGCGTGTCACCGCATTGCTGGAGACAGCCTACCCTGCCTGGGAAAACCACACTGCAAGGCTCCCTCCCACAGGGAACAGAAAGGAGAAGTGCCTCCTCGGGCCACGGTAGCAAGAGTGGTGCTATTCACATACAGTCCAGGCCAGGCAGGCACAGGAATATACCTGACCCTGAGGACTCAATGTTTTTCTACAGACGCTGGAAATAAGGAATAAAATAGTAAATTACCAAACTTGACCAGATGGGCCTGAAACAAACCAAACAGCCAGCAAGGATAAATGCAGAGGTCTTTCTGGTACCCACCCAAATGTGTGCCTCCAGCACTTATCCTACTGAAACAAGCGCAGGCTGTGCAAGGAACGTGCCTCTCACTGTGGCACACAGCACCTAAGCTGCCCAACTCACCACTCCTTGGATAGGGCAGCTCTCCATCTCAAGCGTCCACCCACCCAGTGGGACAGGTGTAAACTTTAGCACTAAGACTGCCTTTTAACAAAGGAGTGGGGGGAAGGCACATATGAAGATACCAAGTGAGGCAGGGAGGTGATCCTGCAGCCCTGAACTCTAAACAGTGACACCATTCCCTCAGCTATAAAATGGAGCTGCATCTACACCACTGCTGTATGCTCTCAGTTCACTAAAGCAAGGCCTGTCCAAGACAGAGCATTTTCAAGTTCTTTCAGCTCAACTGTTACAAACAATAGCCAATATTTTATAATACCTCGAACATCACTGTACCAAGAGAAGAGGTTAAAGAAGCACATCCATTGCTCATTGCTGCACAGCAAAGCTGTTGCTTTGTTCATGAGGCTGAATCAGCACAAGCACAAAGCCCAAACTCACAGTTTTGTCCACTCACCACTTCTCCCTCTTGCCACTCCCTTCACCACAAACAGCAGGAATGGTCAACTCAAGAAATATTTAAAGAAAGGTTAAAAACTCCACTTATTTGTTAGAGAATTCATCTATTTAACATTCTGCTTTTACGCAAACTTGTCAGAGACTTAATCGGGGTCAGGATTCTAGCCAAAGCTCTGGATTCAGGAGACCTACACAGCCAATGTCACAGCTCACAGCCACCAAAGAGCAGGTGCCCTACCCTCCCTTCACACACACCCTCCACCACCACCACCCCAGCTGCTCGTGCCACATACCTCTGACTTCCACCACCTTTCCAGAAGTTACTGCAATCCAACAGCCCTGCAAAGACATGGGACACTGTCTACAGGTGGTGCCAGGGTGTACGAGAGAAAGCCACATCTCTTTCAGCAGTGCAAATCCACTGATTTGGGTGGGCTTGCTCCAGAAGCCATCAGCCTCGACTTCTTCTCCTCAGGTACAAGGTGGAGGTGCAAGTAAACTGCCCTGGGATCAACCACTGACACCAGCACCAGGTGAAGGTCCTCAGCACATAATAAGCACCAGCTGAAGGTCCTCAGCACATAATAAGCACCAGCTGAAGGTCCTCAGCACCTAGCAAGCACCAGCTGAAGGTCCTCCGCACATAATAAGCACAGTACCAGGTGAAGGTCCTTAGCATATATTAAATACCAGCACCATCTGAAGGTCCTTACCACATAATAAGCACCAGGTGAAGGTCCTCAGCACATAATAAGCACAGCACCAGCTGAAGGTCCTTAGCATATATTAAATACCAGCACCAGCTGAAGGTCCTTAGCACATAATAAGCACCAGCTGAAGGTCCTTAGCACATATCAAGCACAGCACCAGCTCAAAGTCCTTAGCATATAATATTAAATATATAATATTAAATACCATATAATATTAAATATATAATATTAAACACCAGCAGCAGCTGAAGGTCATTAGCACATAATAAGCACCAGTTGAAGGTCCTTAGCACATACAAGTCCAGCCTAGAAGCTGCAGGGGTGAATTCTTCCCACAAAATCCTAAGATGTAACACCAATTCCCTTCTGACAGATAAGCTCATTCAGCACTCATAGCATGCCTGGTGATATTTTCAAAACAAACCACACAAAATCCCGTCAGAAATCTGTTAACCGTACCTCCGAGCGCAAGCTGTGCCCCGAGGATGAGGTGCCTGCTCATCAACAGGTGCGGGGTCACAGTCCATGTTTGCTTCCCAGGAAAATGGCCTCTGTGAGGAGCAGAGGAGAACCTCGCGTTCCCATTTCTTATTACACAGCGCCCTCCAGCGGCCCGCCCTTCACATGACACCCAAGGAACGCTTATCCCCCTTCCCTAAGGCAGCAGCGGAACCACGGGCTGCACTACCGACACACCACCCTCAGAGGACAGGACAACAGCCAGGCGAGACAGGGCATCTCTGAATGGGGGTATAGCCTAAACTAACATTCCTCAGACCCTCATATTACTACAAGCCTCCTTCAATGTCTTTACATGAATTTTATAATAAAACTAGAATTTACTTAGTGTCAGCACTAGTGACCAAAACATGCCGATAACTCATCAAAAGCTGGTTTAAAATGCAGGCTGTTATAAAAATCTATTGACCTCCTGAGAACCACAGCCTATTTTGATATTCTGCCACACAAGAAGATATGCAAGTCCTGTCATTTATGAAATGCTTCCTTACCTAGACTTTTTAATCATCATTTAAGGTTTACATGCTAGCCCTGAAGCCAGTGCACTTAGAGTCTATAAAAACAATTTGGGGTCAATAAAAAAGTCACTATTCTGAATTGCTTATGCCTAAGACACTGTCAGAGCTGTAACCAAGGGAGGCCCCTCTCACACTCAGAAGGCACAGTGAAGCTTTTATGTAACTGGAATATTCAGAGCAGAAACAACAGAGCTCTCATTTAAAGGGTCTGTGTTCAGTGGTGGTGACAAAGGGCGCATCTTCTCAAGGAACTCAAGGGTTTTTTCACATAAAGCCTCCAGGTTTCAGGAACACAGTGGGCTGGGCTGGAGCTCATGGGGCCAGGGGCGCATCCCTGGGCACACAGGCCCCCCCACGCTGCCCCTTTCCACCTCACAGCCGAGGAGCCACAGCCACCCACAAGCTGCTTCTGCAGCACATCAGTGCCCTGGTCCTTCATCCAGCACTCTTCCAGGGCCACAGCACCCTGAGCTCCAGTGCTGCTCCAGGAGCTGAGCTGGGAATGAAGGGACATAACTCTGGAACCCCTCCCCAGCACCTGTCCTGGCAGGGGCTCTGTGGGCACAGCCTGGGCTCAGGAAACATCTCTGGCCGTGCCAGCACAGCGCAGAAGCCGGGTGAGCTGCAAGGTACAGCCTCACCACGAGACCACACAACAGGAAACGTCACCCAAAATCTAACTGCAACCATCTACAACACTGACACTGCCCAAACAACTCAGCATTGACATTACTTCCAAAGCTGATGGTTTGCTTCAAATGCAAAGCAGAGAGATCCGGGCCTGAACTCCCACATGTCACTGCTGCCACCAAGTCCAGGGAGGGAGGGAAAATCGCAGCCCTTTTCCTTCCCAGTAAATCCTGCTGATAATGAGCAATAACACCTTTTTGGGGCCTTTGCAGCCCCATCTCATGGGTCTGCTAACATGATACTCGAGTACTGGGAAAGAGACACCCTCAAGGGAGATCATTCCAGAGCAACAAATCCATCAGGAACATGTAAACACGAGGCACAAAAGCCAACCTCCCACATGCCTCAGTCTGAAACAGTTTGCAGACAGTTTACCCGTCACAGCATGAACTGCATTTCACCACAGCACCACTGCAGCAAATCCTGGCTTACTCCTTACCTTGATGCCAGATCCAGTACAGGTGAGCCTGTGCTTTCCTGTCCATAGGACTGTTTCCATCATACTCAGAGCTGGGTTTGTTTCCCTTTCCCCAAAGTGTGCCTCAGTAAAGCAAAGCACCACACAGGCTCCTGAGGTCCTGAAATCCTTTAGGATTCACTCTTCAGGCACAAGGCTTTGCCCAGCACAGCACACCAGAACAGGGATGAAAGGTTAGGCTACAGTGACTACACACAGAATTATTTATCTTGAGGCATATGGGATTGTATCTCGCACATTGAGATATTTTCAGGAACATAAGATCCTTTTGACAAATTCTAAGGCATAACAAAATGTCATCTCAGTAGGAAGCTTCTAATTCCAATTGACTCAATCACAAGTCACAGAAGTTGAACAGAACTTAAAAAGAGGTTCATATGTGAAACTGCTCTCTGCAGTTCCAGCAAGAATGCTGGAACTGCGGAGAGCAGTTTCACATATGAACCTCTTTTCCTCCTAATATTTTAAAGTATAAAAAGACAGTCTTCAAGGATCTTTTTTCTGAAGTTCCATTTTTTATTAAAGCAAACAAGTTCCAAGGAGCTGCAAGTTTTGCTTCCACCCAAGGACACTAAGAAAAGCAAAATGTGGATTTGTGGATTTGTGTGGGCAACATCTGACTCTCAAGAAACCCAAACTGAAACAAACAAGAGGTGCACTTCATTCACAAATATTTTCCACTACAAAGAGCTATAAGTTTTTATATACACTGATATTTAGAGATTGCATGAGAGTACCTAAGCTTCCAGAGCCCGTATAAATACTATTTCGCAGAATCACAAAGAGGCTGAGGTTGGCACAAGCCTCTGAAGGTCACCTGGCCCACCCTGGCTTAAGCCAGAGCTGGCTGCCCAGGCCTGTGTCCCAATGGTCCCAAACAGTCCCATGCATTGAACTCCCAACAGCCTCTGAGCAGCCTGGCCCAGTGCTGAGGTCATCCCGACAGCGAAAAATTGGCAGGGTATGAATCTGATTTACAACTCATTTTAACTAATTAATATAAAACACTTTACAGTTCAGGTTTACAAGGAGGCTGATCTATGAACACAACATCATCTGCCATGAAAAACTGCAATGGTTGGCTCATCCCCTGTGAGTCAGTGATCCCCAAATCCCCAAAGGCCTGGTGTTCCAACACCTGTCAGAGTGCTTGGGCAAAAGGGAACCACATTGGCATGGAAGGCAGCCCGTGCGCAGGGATGAGTGCAGGCCCACAGTGTGCAGACACGCCGGCACACGCAGCCGGGCCTGCTCCACGCCTAGCACACACACCAGCTGTGCAGCGGGAGGGAAGCCTGTGCCTCTGGTCTGCAGGAGAGATTGCTGCTTCTCTCTCTGGAGAGCCACTCTGCGAGTCCGGCTCGCATGTAAATCACTGCATTTTCCAATCAGCAAATGTGCCAGCAGTGGAAGCATTGCACAAGGCCAACTCAACGCCCTCCAAAACCCATCTACAACAGATCTGCAAACTGCACTTCAAACCCAGGCAGGAACAAAGGAAATGAATAGGCTGAATATGTCCACGTATGTAACTCAGCCTATCACAGCTCATAGAGCTCTGCTTTCCAAAAAATGATGAGCCAAGTCCAGGCCAATGCTAGAGGAAGTCATTACCCACAGGCCAGCGTGCAAAGAGCTGTCAGCACACCTTCCTCAGCCCACCTGAGCTTTACCTTCACTAGAGCTTTCATGCAGACATCTTCCTGAGAGAGACCATCCTCCCCTCCCTCCATGCTCTCCTCTGCCCATTACTAGAGACTCAACAGTGGGTCAGGCTCTCAGGGTCATGAAACTACAGCCCAACAGGCTCTAAGTATCACCTGCACCCTTCTCCATGCCACCCCTCCCTCAGACCCTTTTCCCTCTTTCTTCCATCCTATTTCCATTTGTGGACTCCCACTGTAGTTTTAGATGGTCACTGCTCTTCCTGAGAAGTGTCCAGCATCAGCAGATGCACAGCAAAGCCGGAGACAAAGCACAGTCTGCTGTCCCTCAGGCAGTGTGGCTGTGGTCATCACTGCAGCTGTGATATTGGTCACTGCTGAGAGACCAAAGCCTTTCTTTTCTCAGCAGCTCCTTTTCTAACAGCTTGGTTTTACCTCGGGAGGTAAAACCACATCTCCCTGCCCACTGCTCCACAGGCCAAGTCCCCAGCATCTGCTGGGGCTGAGCATCATGGTAGGAACAGCCCCTGCTGTCCCAAGATCCCTCCACCTCCAAGCCAAGGTGAGAGCAGCCAGCAGATTTCTCCCTGTATCCATTTCTCTTTAGCATTCTGTGCAAGTACCAGCATATGTCGAGGCAGGAGGCAGGGACAAAAGACACAGCCAAGCGCACGCACAACAGAAAAGGCAGCAGCCCAATTCCAGCGAGATGTTCTCAGCCACCTCCCTGGGACCTGGCAGGGTGGCTCCAGGTTTCCCTTTTCCTCACAGAGCACACTTGCTAATATAAGCACAAAAGCACCTCCGACCAAATGTCTTGGAATGCCCATGCTGGGCCAGCAAACCCCACTGCCTTTAGCTGTTTCCTAAGCGTGTGCAAACCCCCCAGCAGCAGCAGGCAAGATCACCAGAGGCCCTCTGGAGCCCAGGACCGGACAGGATTACCGCAGGGCAGCCCCGGAGCAAGCAGGGCCCTGCAGATGGCCCAGCAGTGGGCCCAGCTACCTGCAGCGTGAGGCAATGCACCGGAGCCGGCCCAAAGCTGCTCGGGGACTGGTGCCAGCCACCGCTGTGCTCACGCTAAGGCTTATGGAAACAGCCCAGGGAGGAGAAGGTTCTCCTCTGCCGTTGTGCTCGCTATCTACATCACCCAATGCTCCTGCAACGCCCTCTCCTCTCCCCTACCTTCACACACACGCAGAGCATTTGCAATCACTCTGCTCTCAGCTTTATAATTTAACAACAACAGAATGACACCCCCCCCTTACCAAAACACCCACTCCTGCCCAGGAACCTCCTTCCCAATGAGAATTAAACATTACAGTCATCCAGACCCGGTGCCGCTGAAATATACCAGGTAAGAAACACTGCCAGTTTCACAAGGCAGAGGATGTTTTTAATGTTTCTTCTACACTACAGACAGACTGACACATCAGCCGTTGTGTTCAGCCCCACAAAACCGGAAGCAATGCTGTTATAATTACTATTCACGCCTGTAAAAATAAAAGATATACATGCGTTCCTAACAGCCGATACCCCGAAACCACAGCCCATAATGCAGCCTTGTCCATTGCTGATGCTCTATGACACTGGCTCCTAAGAAAAGGAGCACCTGACCAAGGCAATGAAACAAAAAGGGCATTAAGTAAGATTTTTAACATTCACCTAAAGTAAACTGGACTATTCTCCTAATGCCTGTATGATTTGTTTGATTCTGCAGAAGACATCGGCTGATAAAGCCGGCACACGGTGATTAGTTATCGCGGGTCCTACCCCGCTTATCAGCTCCATCTGCATTGGGGCCAGGCTGTGTCTGACACAGTACCCGGCGCACCGGCCCGGCGGCTGCTCCGCTCGGGCCCCGCGGCCGCTCCCCTGGGGACACCGGCAGCGCTGCGGGGAGGAGGCGGAGAGGGGCGGCCGCCCCCGCCCGCAGCACGGCCGGCCGCGGCTCTTTGTTCGCCGCCGGCCCCACCGATGCACCCGCGGGCTCTGGGCGGCCGCACCTGCCTGGGGTGCGGGCAGCGCTGCCCGACCCGGGCCGCCCCCGGGCAAGTGGCCGCTGCGGGAGGGGCGCGAAGCCCTGAGGGGCGGGTAACGCTTGCCCTCCCGGACCGACCATCGACCTTCGCCCAGCTTCCGAACCTCAGCCATGGCTCCCGCCGACGGGGCCCCGGCACACCCCAACTCAGCCCGTCCGCGCCGACCCACCTCGTCCTCCGAGAGCCCGTACACCGGTTCCGTCGCCGCGGTCGCCATGGAGCCGCTCCCGGGCCCGCCGAGCCGCCCGCGCTGCCGCCGCCTTCTCCTGCTGCTGCCGCTGGCCCGCGGGCGGCGGAAGACGCCGGGAGCCGAGCCCGGCGGAAAGGGGCCGGGGGCGGGGCCGCCGGGGGCCGCCCGCGCTGCCGCCGCCGCCGCCGCGGGCCGGGGCTGAGCGCGGCCGCAGGCACGGGGAGCGCCGGCGGGGCGGGGAGAGCGCCGGGCCGGCCCAACAGCGGCGGGCGGGGCGCGGCACAAAGCGCGGGAGGGGCCCCGCTCCGCTCCCGCACCGCCCTGAGGGATGGGCGTGAGGGCCGTGAGGGGGCGCGAGGGGCCGTGAGGAGGGGGCGCGAGGAGCCGTGAGGGCGCGCGAGAGGGGGCGCGAGGGGCTGTGAGGGGGCGCGTGAGGGGGCGCGAGGGGCTGTGAGGGGGCGCGTGAGGGGGCGCGAGGGATGCGCGCGGCGGTGGGGGGGAAGAAAGGGGGGCGCGAGGGATGCGCGCGCGAGGGATGCGCGCGGAGCTGGCGCGCGGGGGCAGCGGGCGCGTGTGGGTGGCGCCCCCCAGTGGGCGGGAGCGGCGCCGCTGGGCCCGGACTGCGAGAGCGCTCCCCGGGCGGCACCGGGCCGCGTCCCGGGACCTGTCCCCGGGCGGCACCGGGCCGCGTCCCGGGACCTGTCCCCGGGCGGCACCGGGCCGCGTCCCGGGACCTGTCCCCGGGCGGCACCGGGCCGCGTCCCGGGACCTGTCCCCGGGCGGCACCGGGCCGCGTCCCGGGACCTGTCCCCGGGTGGCACCGGGCCGCGTCCCGGGACCTGTCCCCGGGCGGGCCGTAGCCCCTGTCCCGGGCCGTGTCCCCGTGCGGGACCGGGATGCGCAGGAGCGAAGCCCCCGCTGCTGGCGGCTCTCCAGAGCAGTCAGAGGTGGTCGCTCACTGTGGCATTTCTTCCCTCCCCATCACAAGTTTTAGGGAAACAAAGCACCGTGGGCACTTGGAGTGAGGGCACTTCTGGGCGAAATCAGGTCTCGCTTTAGCTCTGCATGAGGTTTTGATTTGCCTCGTGCCCCTGAGCTGGCTCTGCCCCAGCCGTGCCCTCCCTGTGCTAATCGCCCATTTATGATCTCTCACTGTCTCCTGCCAGTACGTGGTGCTTAAGTGGAGGCTGTTGAGGGAGTTCCATGGCAGCGGTGCCCGGACACGTTTATGCTCTGCCACATTTACCTTGACGTGCACAATGTGTCACCAAAGGCACGTGGGGCTACTGGCACGGGACAGATCTGTCACCACAGCCCAGCACAGGGCGGTTCTGGGCACTTCAGACAAGTGCCACTGGCTTCAGCAGCCCGCCTCTGTGTGCTCAGGTGCTTTGAGCCTCTTTCTGTTCCACAGAGCTGAGCAGAACGGGAAAAAGGAGAGATCCCACGGCAGTCTGTAGGCCAGAAAGTGTTTTCCCAGCCTTTCCAAAGCCCTTTGTGGGGCAGGAAGGATGTGACCTCTGCCCAGGCAGCAGTGCCTCGGAGCTGATAAAGTCCAGCCTGGGGAGACATCAGCCTTTGCACTGCCCCGTCCCTGCTGGCCATAAAGCACACGTGGTGCAGGCTGGGCTGGGCAGGGCAGGGCAGGGCAGGGGCTTCCCCAGCAGCACGGCCAGGCTGCTCCTGTTTGCCTGGCCAAGGCCAGCCCTGGGATGGTGGAGCCCACAGGAGCACCTGGCACCGGGCTCACTCCACATTCTCTCTCCAAGATACATTCCCTTTGGTTCCTCTTTGTTCCAAGCTCAGCAGATCATTGCCAGCTCTGGATGTAGCTTTGCCCCCCTGCTTTACACTCACCTACTCGGTTGCCTTAGCAGAAGCATCTCTGCCACCTCTCATCCCCTGGATGCCAAGGATTTCAGGAGTCCTCTCATTCAGTCCACAAACACACCTCCGTTCTTTGCCTCTCATATCTGTCTGGGCTGACACCAGGAGGTGGAAACCATCAGGAACCTGCATGTTCCTATCCAAGAATGTTGGTTTCTGAAGGGCAGAATGAAAAAGAAACAGTTGTTGTAATTCAACATCTGTAACTGGACTGTAATCCCGGCACAGTAAAGATGGTGATACATGGAAATCTCAGAATCCAGATCTTTTCTGCAGCACATGTTCATGTCCCTCTGAAATCACGTCCATGGCTTTTCCCTTGCACCTCTCAGCACTGGGCTGCTGTGGTGCACATTCAGCCAGCATTCCCACCAACAGCTGCTCCCCAGGGAAAAGTACACCTGTGCAGGAGCAGGATGGAAGGATCTCTGAGGCCAGAGCAGAAAATTAGCACCACTAACAGCTCACTTGGGTTGCAAAGCTTTAGTATCAAACCCAGGCTGAAGATTGCTTGTTTGTTTGCCGGTGCATGTCACATGCATAATTCCTCTTTGGAATTGTGTTTACAGTGATAGATGGCCCTGGAGAGACGTAATTCATGTGATAATGCCGACATCAGAAATCTCCAGGTGCAGCTCGGATGATTTATAACTGGCCTCTTTATAGACCCAAGCCCCATGAATTATTTACAATTTTCTGAGACAAATAGATTTGGTGTGTCTTGGGGCTGGCGGTTCTCCATCCACCTGTGCAGGAGGGGAGCAGTGGCAGTGGGGATGCAGCAGCTGCCCCCGCTCAGCAGGGCTGGATGGCCATGGGGACATGGGGACAGTGTGGGGCGAAGGCTCCCTGGGCCACATCTGCAGGGACTGCTCCACTGCCTCCCTGGAAACTCCAGGCACCCTGAGACAGAGGTGGTGTTACCTGAGCATTGCCGTGTGTTCCTTTGGGAGCTCCAGTGAAACCCCGGTGGAACGCTGAGAGCTCAGCCTTCCCCAGCCTCGCAGCCACTCTGCCCTGCCAAAGCTCAGCCATCCCCAGCATTCGTGGCTGCTCCTTGTTCCCTGCTGGACTTAGCTGTACCAGCTGTTACCCAAACACTGAGAGATGCTACTTAGAAGGTCACTGTAACATGCCAGTAGGGAGACTTTACACTCTAAATCCCTCGTACTTTTAATCATCTACTGACAGCAGACACAAAGAGAATCCAAATAAACCATGATCTTCCCAAATACAGATGGTTTGGATTTTAGAGAATTGGCTTGAACAGATTAATAGAGCCCTGACCTAAGCAGAAAATGCTCTTTAGGAAATGAGCTGGATGCTTCCAGCTCACCAAACAGCATTATGAGAGCAAACTGCTGCCAGAGGCTGCCCAGAATGACTTGCTTTTTGCTGTTCAATTTATCATTTATTTATTCTCAACAGCTCTGGTGAAATACAAAATGGGAGTGCAGAGGTGAAAATCACCCAGACAAGGTTCCCTTTGGTTCGATGTGGCACCAGCTGCACATGGAGTTTGGTGATTCCTGTATCTTTTAAATTATTACTGCACTTCAGTGACTGCCAAGGGGTATTTAAAATGTTCTATTCACACTGTATTACTCATTCCAGTGAACTTAACAAATCATAAAAGTATAGTGGAAAGGTACAGATTTTATCTGATTGGCTCTTCCGTCGTGGTTTAAAACAGGATTTTGTGATTTCTGCAGAGGAGGAAATAAAATCTGCATCACACTGGGCTGAAATGAGGCTGTGTACAGACACACCTCAGCATCGTTCAATATTTAATGGTGTTACTTAACAATTTTTTGCTGAAAAAAGGCTTTTCCCACTGCAAAGCTTCTCGCTAGTGATGATTTTTTTCCTTCCTTCTGGAAAAATTTCATAAGAAATGTTAATATTTTATCAGGTTGCTGTTGGACTAACATAATTGCCTCTGTGTTCTCAGTATATACCTTCCTTGAAGCATTATTGAAATGGCTGGGGGCTGAGCATGGTTCAGAACACAGAAAACTAGTAAAAGATTAACTATTTAAAAATATGTCAGTATTTCATAATGTATTATTGAGAATGTCATAGAAAAAAAGCTATAAGCCAAGTTGAATCAAGCTCCCACCAAACATAAATTGTTAATTGTTGCTCAGTTCCCAGAGACAATATAACACTGCAGGCATGAGCAAGGAAAGAAAGATTAACCCTGGAGATGTCGAGAGAAGCCCTGTGTTTCTGTCAGTACTTGGCAGTTTACAGGAAAGGAAAAACCCAACATTTTGGGGCTATTTAAAGAGTAATAATAGAATTGCACGAGGTGTGGTGCCACAAGGCTTTGGACAGGGCTGCTAATTGTTCTGGAAGGCCTTTGATATAGGCAGGGGCCTGTTTTCCCGACAATTCCTTCCAGCTCAGTGTCCCACAGCATGGAAGTGTTCTGGATAGTGTGGGAGTGGAGGGGCCAGGTGCCCAGGGAGCGGTGCTGTCACAGGGCAGGGGTTTTTCTTCCGGCTCAGTGCTTAACCTGGCGATGTTTTACCTTGTTTAGCCCATGAGCAATCCAAATGCCACGAGATTTGTTCTGTGGACTCTTCCTTTCACTTGGATTTCACATTCTGTCTGTGTTCGTGGGGATGTGTGTGGTACTGAGGGTCACAGGCAGGCATCCCTGGGGAGGACAGCAAAAGAGACAAAGAGGAAACATGAAACCTGAAGCGTGTATGAAAGTAAAGTTGCTGAGGTTCACCCAGCTGCGAGTGACACTCACCGTCTGGGTGGGTGGCAGGAGGGAGAGCATCCAGCAGACCCAGGGCTGATTGCTGGGGCTGGAGTCAGCCTCAGGAGCTTTCCACAGCTGCCATGGCAATATGGGTGCTCAGGTGAGTCACGGGGGCCTGAGTCAGGCCAGAGCCTCTAATCTTTGGGGCATCTCCCGAGCAATGCTGTCCCTCCTGTTCCACCACACACAAACCTCTGCAGGCACAGGAGCTCTCCCTAGTGCTCCCGGGGCTGCTCCCCTGAGGGAGGAAAAACCCCAGACCTAAAACACTGCTGCAATTAACACTCAGGCTCGCCATGCCTGGTCTCTTGTCTCTGGAACTGGCCAGAGTGGAAAATTACCTCCTTCTGTTGGCCTCTCTAGAATTCTGTCATTTGATTTCCCCCGGTTCTTATGGTACATAAGGAGTAAGTATCAGCTGTCCATGTTCTCCAGGGATTTGTGCTTTTACAGGCCCTTTCCTGCTGCAAATCTGCAGCACATCCAGTCCCTCCAAGATCCCCAGCTTTCCCTAACCTGTGAGAGCTTTCAAACAATCCATTTCAGTTCCAAGCATTGCCTTTGCAATCCTCATCCCCTTTTCCTGCCCTCCCAGCCCGTTACAGGGTGGCACTTTGGGAGCTAGAGCCATGACAAACACCACCCAGAGACAACAGACCTGCACCTTCCTGTAAAGCACTTTTTGGCTGTGGATTTGGTGCTTGCAGCACTGGACTACCCCCCCCAACATGGCTTTTCTTAGCTCACATCCTGCTGAAGCTGGTGTGCCACCTGAAGAGCTGTCACCACCCCAACACAGGCCACGGTTGCCTGTATTGCTCATTCTATGCAGGATTATCAATGGGAATTTGCACTAGAACCCCTCTCTGCAGACAAACTGGAGAGCTCTGGGAAGGAGCCCAGCTTTTGTAAATCCTCTATCATTCCTGCCCCAAACTGTAATCAGCACAGCCACCCCACCTATCCCACTGGAATCCCAAATCAGCATGCATATCTCCTTTCAGGGTGGAGATTTCTCCTGCACTTTGGGTTTCGTAACCCCAGTGTTTGGGTTGCAGCTGACAATCATTTCTCCTGTGTCTGCAGGGCACGGAATGGCTTCTCCCATTCCAAATGCCAGGTGCCTCACAGCAGCTTCCTGGAGGTTTACCCAAGTTAGGACAAGTCCTCCTCCTCGGGGAGGTTTTGGAAGCATGAGGATAGATATTCTCACAATGGGCTGTCCCTACTTTTAATGTCATCTTTTTAAAGGAGAATTTGTTCCCTTACCTCAAACCCAGACAGCCTCAGGATTTTTGCTTCTTGTAGAATTGAAGGCAGATCAAACTCACAGTCCCACCTAGCCATGCCTGAAGGAGAAATAGGAGTTATCCCCAAGACATGACCTTTAGAGTGTGTGACAAGCATACAATTAGTTAACAGCCAAACTGCTTCAGTGGGGTTTGGCAAGAGATGTTAGCCCCCATCTTTGTTCCTGTTCAAAAGAGAGAGGTTTGGTATCCCTCTCTCAAAAGCAGCCACGAGCTTTACCATTTCTGTGCCTTCATCTCAGTTGTGTGAATTCAGACAAAACTGACACCTGAAAACTGCTGTAAGAAGCTTTCAACCATTTCCATACAGGGCTATAAAGATGTGGGGCAAAAGTGTCTTTTTGTGGTTTCCTTCATGTGATGTCCCCAGATCAAATAAAATCTTTTAGGAAATACCTGCTCTTTAATTAAACATGCTCATTAGAAGAAGGATAATAATAACCTGGAGACCCTGGAAGGTCCTTAGGCACAGAAAGCAACAGCATCCCTGTTAATGGGGTGGAAGATTTGGCTCCAAGCCCATGAAATGCTTGCCAGGCTGTGGCACCCATCCCATCAGCTCGCACTGAGGCATTTGGATACTCCTATTCAATGAGCTGCTTGGTTCCATTCGGGTTTGTGTTGGTTTTTAAGCAGAACAGGGAAGGAGAGGAGGGAACAAACTACACCAAGCAGAGGGAAACAAGAGGGATTAGTTAGAGGAGAACTGGGAGGAGAGTAGTGAGCAAAAGGGTGAGTAGGAGGAAAATCAATTGGAGCTGTAGGCGGGGAAGAGGTACATAAAGCCATGAAGATGGCACCAGATTAGAGTCGTGAGTCAAGCACTAAAGCGTGAAACAAATCTCCAAAGGGTATCCCAGGCTCTTCTAATTCACACAAAAACTTGGGGAAATAACCCCTCAGCCAGAGGCCTGTTACACAAACCCATTATTCATCATGTGCAGTGAGTAGTGCTCCAAGGTGAGTCATGGAGCTGATGCACACCTCTGGGGTCAAGTGGTGGCACAGGTTCCAAATGGGCCCAAAATACAAGGGAATAATAGAATGGGATTAAGAATTGTGCAAAAATGTAAAAATTGAGATTACTTTGAAAGTAATTACTCACCCTGAAAAATGAGGAATTGGTATGGTTTATACTTACAGAGCCAGCTTAGGCTCTGAAGAGGAATCAGTTCAATCCACCCTGCCTCTGACTTACACTCATGGACATTGTTCCTCAATCAACCACATAGACAGCAGAGACACCCTGGCAAACTAAAAATGCCCAGTGCCAGATTACACAAAACTGTGATGTTTCCTCTTGCTGTAAAACCTTATCTGCCTTACTATTTATTCCTGTAAGGGTACACTTGATAGCACCCTCTAAATTTCTGGCAGCCCTGGATGAAACTCAGTGCTGAACTGGCTGAACATCATGTGGACACTGTTCTCCTGGTGCTGCCATGCTCATCTCCATCTGGTACGCTGGGAAGAGGAGCCAGAAGGATGCAGTGAGTGATGCCTCCTCTTGCCAGAAGAACCTCCAGGTAGCAGAACATGCTCTCCAGGGATGGGATCACATACCTCATGTACTCAAAGGAGCAAACTCCTTCTCTGGCACAGAAAGATCCAGAGATGAATCTTCATCAGCAAGGAAGACGTACAGATCTGTCAAAAACACCATCTGAGGCTACCTGAGGTTCAGAAGATTGGCATTTCTGTGCCAGACAAACATGTTTTGCATTTCTCTTCATAAATTCTGAGCACAGTCATTTCTGCTGACGCTCACAGGGATGGTAACACATGGCAGAGGGAAGCTGGGGACAGCACAGCTCCATCCACCCGAGTGAGGCTCCTTGGATCTTCTCTGGCAAGACAACAATTTGCAGGAGTTCTGAGAGCAAGAATAGGAAACAGTAATCAACCAGAACCTAAATGTGTTGTTTATCTGAGGGTACAAGGTGAACACTGCAGGGAGCCCGATGCCCAGCCTCCCTAAACAAGAGCCAGGAACAGTTCTCCAGGGATGTGTTAAACTACTCCAGAGTAAGGCTGGTAGCTGGCATCTGTCTGAGCCTGTGCAGCGACTTTTCTTGCGGAGTGGGAGGAGGATTAGTGGAGGGAGAAGACAGGCACGGGGAAGGTGCTGTGTGTTGCCAGAAGCTGCAGCACGTGTGGCTGCGTGGGTGGCTGCACATCCTCGGGAGTCCCCGCGGACTGCGGCGGGCGCTGCTGCCCTCCCATCAGCCAGAGCTGGGGGCTCCTCCTGCGGGCACACACCTGCAGCACAAACACACCGTGCGCTTGTTTGCTCCAAACAGCAGCGCTTCTGGAGGGGCTGCATCCATTTAACGCAGATGTGCCTACATCAAGATCGCTGGCACTTTTATAGACCAACACACACAAAGCATAAATCACATTTACCAGCAATCCAGTGCTAGGCATTTCCACTCTGCTTACTTTGGGAGTTTAATCAAATGAATGCTGTCACCATCTAACATCATTAATCAGCCATTTAAAGCAGTAATGGGGGCTTAAAGTAGGATGAGTGAGTGAATTTCTAGTTAGCACATGCTTCTCTGCATATTAATTTTAAGTCTTGAATAGAATCATAAAATATCCTGAGTTGGAAGGGATCCACAGGGATCAGCAAAGTCCAACTCCCAAAGTCCAAGGAGAGGGTGACCTCTCCTTGCCCTCGTTCTGTTTCAAATCAATCTTTGCCACAGCTCCACATGAGCTCTGCCCAGTGATTCCTTTTCTGGAATACTTTCCCTTTAATTTCAGGCCTCAAGCCACGTCTCTAGGGAACAGCATTTCAAGTTCCACAAGGCACCTTCCTTGGTGCAAAGACCAAAGGGATTTTTTTTCCTGTGTATACAGAGCCTGCGAAAAAACCATGGGAGCTCTAAGCCAGGAAAAGAGGAAAAGGATAAAAGGATGCTTTGGCAAGTTATAAATATGTATATATATATATATATATGTGTGTGTATATATATACATACAGTGTGGCCACTTTATTGTAATGCCTCTATTATATATATACACACATACATGTATATATAAATATATATATATATGTATATACACATCCATAGCTATTGGTACAAGCCCAGTCATGAACACATTACATAAAATGACATTGTGAGGTGGCTAAAAGCAGCCACTTCCCTCAAAAACAAACAAACTGACTCACTTTCACATGTCCCTGGTAAAGCAGAGGGATGCTGCTCATGACGGATAAACGCGGTGGGTCCTGGGGACAGCTGCCTTGCCAGTGCCAGCAGAGCTGTGGGGTCCCTGGCAGGACGTGGCTGCTCTCCAGAGGCTCCTCACCTGTTCCTGTGTGCAGGGAGCCTTTGCTGGAAATGTATGCACAGAGCTGGGTGTTCTCCCTGCACACTGCTCCTGCCACAGCGTCGCAATAACAATCCACATAACCTGGTGTTCCTTTTGTGTCTCAGGCCGCTGCTTCCCTGCCCAGACACGCTGCCCATGTGCTGAGAGAGCAATTGTAGGGCAGAATAATCCATTAGGAGCATCTGGATGCATACCCTGCAGCCACAATCTGTCTTTGGTGTTCTTATTTTCTTCTCCTTAATTGTATTCCTTGCCTGCTGCTGTGTGAGCAGCATTTCAGTGGAATCACTTCACTAGGACATATCGCTTGGAGTTGCTTCAAAGATGATTTAATCTTTGCACAATGCTTTGAATTCATAAGTAATATTATTGCAATGCACCTTGCTGTCTCCTGGAGGATTCCCCTACTGCTGAGGATGTTCATGGAATTACAGCTAGAATTGTCTGGCAGACTGGTTTCTCCCCTCTTTTTTTGCATGCCAGCCAGTCAGGAGAACAGCAATGTGCACTATCTGGGATAACATCCCAAAGTAAACGCCCTCACAAAGGGCTCTGAGTAATGTTGTAGTAATTCCTGATCACAGAAGTGCCTCCAGGGAAACATGAGATGGATTCTCTCTTCAAACCACATAAAATAATAGCAGGGTTTTGTTGCTGCTCTAGTCAAGCCAACACACATTCCCTTCTCTCAGAAAGTATGAAAGCAGCAAATTGCCCCAAATGGGCCTGGTTTTGTGCAGACAACAATGCAAGTCATAAAATCAATAATATCCCAAAACAATCGCCCAGAGCTGAACAATGGGATCCACTGGGTGAAAGCTAAGTAGAAATAATGCTCCCTTAAGGAAAGACTCCTCACAAATCACAGAAGACAGGATGCAGCAAGGAAGAGTGACAGCCAGAAAAGCCAGAATTTTGATTTGTGGCAACACAGACTCATAGGAAGAGAAAAAAGGAAAAGAAAATAAACATTCTACTGTAAAAAGACAAACAAACAAACCCCTAAAACAAACCAAAACCAAACCAAAACCAAAACAAAACCCACCACTATAAAAAAAAACAAACAAAAAAGTCCAAAACAAACAAAAAAAACAACCAAACAAGAAAATGAGAACTTCCTAAGTGTACTCTGGTGGGAACATTTCCATGTTCAAAAGGGTTCAGAGACCATTCTGTGAGCAAAACTCACCTTCCCACTGAAATTCCAAGTGAGAACCTGAGAAGGAATGAAGTGTGTGAGCAGCGCAAGGCTTCAGGACTAAATCAGTCCCTCAGCTCTTCTGGGGAAAGGAAATTCAGAAAGGAAATAGGATGGAAAGAGGCACAGAACTCGGGTCAGTGACTTTCAGTTCCTCAGTCTTATCCCTCATTTCCAAATACCCTGCAAGACCGCGAGTACATTGTACTACTCTGACGCATCATCGTGCCGGCAGCATTTGTCATTTCCCAGATCCCAGGGACTGCATTCCCTGCCAGCCTACTCCTGAGTGACAGCATGTAGACCTAGCGCTTTTACAGCATTGTTTTGGAGCCAAATGTGCTGTCAGGAGCGCAGCGAAGCTGGAGCAGCAGCAGCAGCTCGGTCCGTGCTGTCCCACAGAGCTCACGGCCGGATTCAGCGGTGTGGTTCCCCATCTGTTGGCAAAGCCAGGAGTAACACTGGAGCTCCTCAGGAACACACATTTGGATCCAGATGGAGTCAAGGGCCCCATTCTGTGTCAGCCCCTGATTTCACAGCTTGGGAAAAGGGCTATTCTCCACATGGGAAACATCCCTGCCGTGCTTGGAAGAGAGGTTTTACAGAAACATGGGCTTGTATAAAATCCATGGATTTGATGGGTCACAGCCAGAAAGAGGAATGCACAGGAAACATCTTTTGAATAGCTGGAGTAGGAAAAATCTCCACACCTGCATGTGCTTGCCATGAAGTTTGTGTTAGGGTTTCTGTGTGTCTGTAAGCACGAGAGGATCCCTTATCCAGGGCATAACGAGGCACACTCCAAGTGCAGCCGCTGCTCTGTCTTTGTGGAATTCTCTGCTGGGCTGCACTAACCCCAGCTGTGGTAATTAACAATTCACTCAGAATGGAGCCTGATTTAAAGCTGAGCTCTCTCCAGCAAGTGCCAGGCGTGCAGCAGAAAGTACCGGGGCACAGAAAAGCTCCCTGGAGAAACCTGTACCCAAACACACGAGTGTCGTTCTAACGTTCCTGTTCCTAGAAGAACTTCTAAGGTCTGGCACAACATGCACCCGCCTTTAACTGATCCAGGGACCATATTCCATCCGAAATGTTCCCACCCTGCTGCGTGAGGAGGCACTCGGGCACAGGGATCCCTCTGCCAAGGGGTATCTCCGGAGCTGTGGCTGCTATTGATCTGTTGGTTCCTTCTCTCTTAGATATTGATGTTAGCAAACTGAAACTTCCCAAAGATCTCGGCTCAGCCTTCTTGACACTGAAACAGGGCTTTAGCCTAGGAAGGCCCCTAATCTATCAATTTTATCTGCAAATTTTTAATTTAAATGGGGAGGAAAAAAGGAAAAAGCAGAAACCCTCCACATTTTAATATAGAAAGGCACAATTCTTTCGGCATGCAGAATTGCCACCATTTATTTTCTGCCTACAAACTATACAAGCTGCAGCATCTGCCCTTTCCTCAAATTAGTAATTTTCAAAATTGCCATCTAAATTACTTTTGATTCCAGGTTAGCTGAAAGGTATAGAGAATTAAACTCTTTCCCCCCATTTGGATTAATTGATAGAGAAAAAAAACAGGGAGAGGATTGCTTAGAAAGACAATCTGCATTATACCCTTGTTTCTGCATATTAGGAAATGACTCAAATAAGAATGGGAATAAATAGGTGTGTTCAGAGCTGATTAAATACAGAATTACTGATATGTATAACCCTTTCTACACAGTTGTGTCCCAAACCCTGACAAAACAAGACAAACAGGAATAGAGGCTGGGAAGGAGAGAAGCAGCAGTGGGACAGAAAGGAATGTTGCTATTTTGGGGTGAAGGGGCACACGTGAAAGATGAGAGTGAGGAATAAAGAAGAGGATGGAGGAGAGAAGTCCCGAGGCAGAACTGGAAATACCTGCTGGAAGGGACCAAGAGCAGGGTCTGAGCAGGGTCTGAGCTGGATGCTCCTCCTCATGGCCCCAGTGTGGGGAACAGCTGCTGTTTCCCTCAGACACGGATCTGTACTAAGCGTAAAACTAATATTTGGGCCGGGCCATTAGTCACTGTTAAGGGGCCCTTTTATCTGCAGTGATCTCCTTCCTGACAGTGTGTTCCACAGACCAGGCTGTGCATGCAGCAGCCTTGTGAATACTGAAGTGGAAGCCAAATGTTCAGCCCTGGACAGGAATTAATGTCCTGCCCAGAGCCGGAATTGTCAAAAGCATGAGTAACCTCTGCTGCTTTGTTCAGCAAAAATGTTCCTGATTTTAATTAACTTTGGTTTTATTCTGGTGTGAGGAATTTGAGGCAGGCAGAAAAACAGAAAAGTGTTGAAGTACACAGCTGTGGAACTCAGCATCACATTTTTGGTTTAGGAAAACCAAATCTGTTTGAACAAGACTTTTCTGGCACAGGAAAATTGAGTATTGTTGCTGCTGAAAAAGAAACCAAGTGATCTCTGCAATACCTGCCAGTCCAAAACAAAGATCACTTTTAGTACAGAACAGCAGCCCATCATCACTTTAAGGGACAGAATTTTCCAGATTTTTATACTTAATCAGATCAGTAACCATATCTGCATTCCACTTGCCCTAAATTGCATTATTTGTGAACAAATGTGCATATGGCAGAACAGCACTACTGTTACCCCTAAATATGACCACTTTATCTATTAATTAATTTATCTGCTTATTAATGAGCAGAACCATCAGTTAATAATATCACTCCTGAGCATCCCCCAACTCCCCAGTCCTTCCTCAGAATGATTTGGGAACCAGGAGTCCATTCGGAGCATTTAAAAGACCAAAAGGCTCAAATCCTGTAGCCCTTCCAAAGCTCTCTAATGCTGTGCAGCCCAGTGAATAAGGAGCGATAAAGCAACCCTGCCAGGAGGCAGGTCCTGGCTGTCACCAGGGCAGGGCTGGACCCGCACCTCGGCACCTCCGGCGGGTGGGATCACCCCGGCCCGCACCTCGGCACCTCCCGCGGGTGGGATCACCCCGGCCCGCACCTCGGCACCTCCCGCGGGTGGGATCACCCCGGCCCGCACCTCGGCACCTCCCGCGGGTGGGATCACCCCGGCCCGCACCTCGGCACCTCCCGCGGGTGGGATCACCCCGGCCCGCACCTCGGCACCTCCCGCGGGTGCCGGCAGCGGCCGGGGGGTCCCGCTGCCCCCGAGCCCCAGCGGGGAGGGGCGGTGGGAGTGGCCGCGCTGTGCCGGGCCGGCCCCCGGCCCCTCCCCGCTGCCCCCGGCCCCTCCCCGCTGCCCCTCCCTGCTGCCCTACACCCGCCCGCAGAACCGGGCCAACCCGTCGGGCCGGTCTGGCGGCGGCTCCCGGGGAGCCGGGCGGGCGCGGGGCCGGCGGGCGCTGGGCGAGCGGGAACCCGCGGGGCAGGTGAGGCCGCGGCCGGGGGCTCCTGCCCAGCTGCCGGAGCGGGGCTCGGGGCCGGTGCCGGTGCCGGCCGCAGCCGCGGGGCCGTGACCCGGGGGCCGCGGTGCATCCATCCCCGCCAGGGCCGTGCAGCGCCAGCTCCGCAGGTGCCGCGCTCGCTGCGGGCCGGGGGTCGGGGCGGGCTCTGTCCCGGCCCGCCCCGCCGCACAGGTGGGGCCGGAGCTGAGCCCGGGCGCACCCGGAACGCCTTCCCTTCTTTTCTCCTTCCTTCCCAGAACATCCCCCGCTCGGAGCGAGGACCCCGACGCGTTGTTTTGGAGGGTTTAACCCCGCGGGAATCGGCGTCCCCCTCGCTCCCACCCGCGGGATGTGCGGCCGGTGACGGTCCAGCTTAGCGCAGAGTCCCTCCGGTGTGAAGTGTAGAGAAAGCGCAGGAGTTTGCTGGAAGGTGAGCTAAGGCAGCTCGGCTGTCTCCGGTCTCCCCGAGCCCCCGGGCACTGACTCCAGCTCGTGGCCCTGGGCTGGTTGCCTTGCTCCCGGCTTTCCCCCCCATACGTGTATACAACGAGAGCAGCCTTCAGGGCTGACTCATTAGTCAGTGTTTATACAGTCATCAGAGCAGCAATAGGTTTCTGCGGTAAGGAGCAGTAATTCTGCAATAGAAAATACTGGGCGAGTTACTTGTGAGGTCAGTGACTTGCTTGGAAAACTAAACAAAACCTATCCGGTGTCTTGGTCCTGTTAGCTGGTGCTTCGTGCCTGTAGCTCAAAGAGCATCCCTTGCTCGGAGCCGGGATGGAGCTGTGCTGAATGGAGCAGGGAATGGAGCATTTCCTCGGCTCGGGTGTCAGCAGGAGCGCTCTGAAACCCAAGAGGCCGAAGAGCCCGGGAGCTCTGGCAGGGAGCGTGCTGGTGATGAACAACAGCCGGGTGGGTGTTTGGTCTCCGGGCCGAGGGGCTTTGGCTCTGGAGAGCGGGGCCGCTGGGGTTTGGGGTGTTTGGGGTGGCAGCCTGGCCCTTGAGCAATCCCCGCCTGGGTGGCTGCTGCTGGAGCGAGTCCCTGGATTAACTCCCTGTCAGTGTCTGTGCTCCATCAGGCTGCTCAGGTTTCTGTTTGGTCGAGGGTTTTGATTTGTCTTCGTTTTCAAAGCCTGGTTTAGAAAATGAGTAGTATCTGGCCATTTTTGAAGCTTTCCTTGTCAGCTTCTGCACTGGTGGCCACCGTAGAATCTGGTTGCTTTCGTACCTGTCCCGGGCCTCTGTTTGTCTATTTGTTAACTTGTAGCTATTGTAGAGATTATTTTCAGTAATTTCTAAACTATTCTCACTTAATTCTGCCATAAAGACAGCATGTGAGTGTTCTGGACCTTTGCTTTAGAGTTTGGGATGGTGAGTTTCAAGAGGCACTTGCACTGAAGTTATTTTAAAATGAACTGGAATTTATTTCTCTGCTCTCTTGTTGGTGTGGCTGTTGTTTGAGGGCTGAAAGCTTGAAGTGCTGGCTGCTCTCAAATGTGGAAAGGGGGCTGGTTGTTGTTGTTTCAGATCCGAGGGGTTTTGATGTTCTTCCTGGCCGTGGGCTTTGTCGGGCCTCTTTTAAATGAGATGCTTTGTGCAGCTGTAATTGAATGCAGGACGTTGGCCAGGAGCTCCTGAAACCCAGCCCTGGCTCTGTCAGTGACTTACCCAATGGCCTTGGGCAAATCACTTAACCTCTCTGTTTCTGTGCTTGTCGCGGTGAAGGTGAAGGGCACATTCCCATTCCGGATTCTCTGAGCCCCCCTCGGCAGGTGCCCAGCTCTGTGACAGCACTGCTGCTTTTTGGCAAGCTTACACAATCCCTCTGCAACGTCTGCTGGGTTTTCCCCGTGTGTTCTGATAGAAACTTGAAATGTGATTTTCATTTGACAATTTGACAATCTCTGGTGATAGGAAAGATGTACTAATGACTTCACAAACAGGGTGTGGATGTTAATATCTTTAAAAGGTCTCTACCAACCTCAGGTTTATCACAGAGCCCAGACACCTTAGGGTCATAGGACAAACAGTTCCACACAAAGACTAAGAAATTTTTGCAAGGCAAATAAATGTCACGATTTTTCTACAGAATAGTTTTTGTTATTGTGCGCACACAAGGTGGAATCAGCCAATGAACCATTTTCTACATTGTTTCATTGCAGATGGAGCCTGATTTGAAGATGAACACAGGGGATCCTCTGTGAGTGGCCAGTGCCTGCGTCTGTGATGCAGTCTGGGCTTCAGTCACACACTCCACTGGATAAAGGTCAGTTGAGGAAAATGGCTTCAGTTTCTATTGTAGGTGCTGCCAGAAGAGGTGTGTTAATGGCATCTCCAATCTTGGTAGCAGGAAGTAACCTTTATTTAGTCCAGTTAAAAATACCTGCTGGTTTTGATGGTGATTACTAGGAAAAATCTCTCTATAAAGTTCCAAAAATCTTTTACCCCAAACAATGCAGTTTAGATGTGTACAACAATAATTATTTTTCCCTCTATTATCTTCAATATGTGCTGTTGTGTAACATGAACCTCGAGACCAAGGTAACACCCTCTAAAAGGCAGGCTGAAACCCCTTCAGAGAGGGCAGCTTGAGCAAAGGTTACCAACCCTTTTATCTTCTGCAAAGATAGCTTGCCTTGCCTTGGACTTTAAATGACAGAACTCTGCAGATCTGTTAATGAGAAATCCTAGGGCAGATAACGGGGAAATGATGATTTGGTTTCTGCAATGGCCCATCTTCAGCCCTTTTTGTGTAACCTCAGGCAGCTGTGGGTCTCTTTCTTGGAGCGATTTTCTGTTAAATTCTTGGTGTCTAGTTAATCTCTTCCCTGCCTCAAATCCTGTTGGCTCATCAGGATAAAGGAGTTATATTGGAAAGTCCTTCATTCTTATTTTCATACAAGTTTTAGTAAGTAGCTACACCGGGGAGTACGTAATAGCCTCTGCTTTCTATTTCAATTTTTTTCCCCAAGATGGGACTTGAACATTTGTCAGCAGCACAGAACTGAACCCTCTCTCCTCCCTCTAGAGGGTTTCAGGGTCTTGGTGTCTCAGCTTGCTTGAGCAGGTCTGCAGTGTGTTCAGGGGAGGAACTGTCACCTCCCTGCAGCCTGGTTGGCACGAACAGCTTTTTAAAGTTAGATTTTCAGAGCTTGGTGGTGCCAGGGTTACAGTTTTACTGTGGTGTTTGCCTCCTGATGGTGCAGGTAATCCGGGTTGTTAGGGCATTGGAGGAGGGACAGGCTTGGTTCCTTGCATAGCATTGCAAGGTTGGCTGCATACAATAGCAATTTAAAAGTCTCTTTTAACTGGAATTAGTCCTTAATCTTTAGAGTTGGTCCAGCCTCCAGAGCAGTAGTAGGTGCCTGTGTTAAGGCCCTATTGTGAATCAAATAGGTACACTTTGTATTTAAAAATGGTGTGTGTAAAACGTGTGTAAGATGAGGGGCTGGGTGCACAGCAGCACTCGATGGTGCAGCCAGGCTGCCTGCTCTGGGACCTGCCACTGGCAGAACAGGAGCCCCAGGGACCTCTCAGCTTGCAGGGAGAGCTCAGTCCTTGGTGCTTCTGTTGTGTGGGGTATGACACGTTGTGTCTCAGCACATGTTGTGCTCTCCTGAGTTGTGAGGGTGCATCACTTCCCCACAAGCGCTTTATCTGCAGCCGTACTGGCATCCCTCAGGTTTTATCCTTTTGGGGTGGTGGTGAGTCACCCCGTGTTGGCAGGTTCCAGTGGGAGCTGCTCCCAGGGTCACAGGGCAGGGAAGGTGTGCAGGGTCAGCAGTGGGGTTCCATGACCCTACACTCTCCAGGCTCAAAGTACATCCCTCAGCTCCTGAGCTCACCTTCTCTGGGCCGTCCCAGCAGCTGGGCTTTTCCTTTCCTAGGGTGCATGTGGCAGCCAGTGTGTTTGCGAACTGATGACTAAGGGAAATCATTCCCTTCAAGATATAACTTTTGTGTGTTCAATTACTGTAAAGCAGTCATTCAAGGAAGTATCTGGAGCTGTTGTGTGTGAAATAGATCAATAAATTAATTAGCTCTAAGCATGTAATTTGCATGGCTATCTACCTGAAGCTTAGTACTGTTTGGAGTGAAGGTTATTTCCTTGGCCCATTTGTGCTGATTCATGCTATTCGAGCTGCTGTTTTCTTTTACTCTCAAAATGTTGTAAAGATTACCTGGAAGGTTTTAGCTGTTCAGAAGACCTGTCTATCAGCCTGTCCAAGCACTTGTTACCAGTCACATTTCACATCTGCTGTGAGTAATCAGTGATCCATCTCATCTATTGGAAGCAAATCCAGTTTGTGATTTGCTGGTTTCCCTGCAGCAGCTCTGGTTCCAGGGAGATGAGCTGCTGAACACATTTTTAATGAAGGCCCATACTCTGCCAAAGTCTCAGGCTGGGATCGCTGAGGGGAGAGCAGAAATGCAATATCCTCTGTTTGAAGCCTTGGCTGTGCTTTGGAGGTGTTAAAAATAACTCCAGAAGCATTAACTGGTACCAGTTGGGTCATTATTGGGCTGAGGGTGGATCATGACCTGAGAGTGGGCTCTGGACTGTCTTTGCAATTCCAAATTTCAGGTCTCAAGTGCTGTTACAGCCATCCCTTAGTCCTGTGCCCATGGATGAACAATGAGCCTGAAACCTCGGGGTATGATATGGACTCGAGCTCCTTGAGTACAGGTGTCTGCTGTGGTGGAGCCATGCAGGTGCTCTG
Organism: Ammospiza caudacuta; assembly: GCF_027887145.1. Lineage (NCBI taxonomy): Eukaryota > Metazoa > Chordata > Aves > Passeriformes > Passerellidae > Ammospiza > Ammospiza caudacuta. The sequence continues at coordinate 87,714,201 of NC_080632.1, read as the reverse complement.
TGGGCTCTCATTTCTCCTCTGGTGCTCTCCAGGGTGGCAGCCCTGAGTGCCCCACCAGGCTCTCTTTGTCCATGTTCCCATTTTGGCTCCGATTCCCTGTTCCTGCTGAGGTGAGCAGTGTGGGACAGCTGAGGATGGCACAGTAATTACTGCTGTCTCTGAGGGGAAATGTAATTGGAGTGATCATGCACTGCCAGCAGGTCCCTGTGGGAACCTCCCCAGAGGCTGGTGTCACACATGGCTTTCTGCTGCAGTTTGGGAGTTTGTATTCAGCCCTCCTGCAAGCAGGTTTTGTTTTGCAATGCTGGATGCTCCAGCAACACCTGGTAAAGAAATAAATCTTATATCTCTGAGGCTCAGGCTTTGCATTTAAGTGCTTTTTAAAATGCCAGGTTAAATCAGTGAAACTTCTTGCTGTAGCTCTTTTGTCCTATTTAAGCTCCAGAGACCTGAAGCAGTTCAGAAGGGTCTCTGAGTTACTTTTTGTACTATCTGAGTTTGCTTTATGATTCTTGCATAAAATACTGATCTTGTTGTGTTCAGGAAGAGCAGTGCGTGGCCAGGTTTGAGCAGCTGTTGAGCTTGGCACTGCCCCAGTGTGTGAGGTAGTGCAGAATGTGGTGCCAAGGACAGGAACATGCAGGGTGTGGGCTGTGCACAGGCTGTGGTGGCCAGCAGGTGTGTAATGGTGAGCCTTGTAGGTCTTTATATCCATAATAAACACAAAATAACCGGTCTAGTGGCATTTTAATCCTTCTACTATTCATGTCCCTTGTTCTAGGTGGATTCCTGAACTTTCAGGGCATTTTGAGTGGTGACCCAATTTGCAAGAAGTCACCCCAGGTTCTTGCAGCAGTGTCATGTGCAGTGACTCTCCAGAGAAAAATTTAGAATAAGATTGCTTTGCGTTGTTGTTTACTGCCTTGAAACAAATGCAGTAAGTGGAGTTTTTACAAGGTTTAATTTATTCCCAATTATCTGGTGCTTGCCCTGAGGCAGAAGTAGACACAAAACCTGAGTTACTGAAGCCCTCTTGCCCTTTTAGTAAATAAAGTGGATCAGGTATACTTAAACCTGTGCTTACTACTGTTTTGATCCCCTTTATCTCCCCATGTATCCATCCTGCTGTTGGATCAGCAGGATTTTCCAGGCTGGAAGGCAGAGCTGGGAGCTGGGCACTGCTCCCCACCCACCCAGGCAGTGGAAGCTGGTGCTTCTCTAGACTGAAGTGGTTAATGGAAGGTTTTCTGGTCTGAAACAGTGTGATAGCCCTGGGTGTCAAGTCAGGAACTAGAAAATGAGGGCTGTGCAGCCAAGAACCAGCTTTTTAAAGTGTTCTCTGAGTATTTGATCACACAGTATTTAACAGCCGTGTTGTTCCACCTCAGGCCCTCCATGACCTGTTTCCACAGTCCTCAGAGTAGTGACCAGAAGCAGTAGTGGCCCCTCTGTTCTTGCCATGTGTGTTCCCCTGGAGCTTCTGCTGGGTGCTTCCTGCATCCAGGCTCTGCTGGGTGTGTGCTCCCTCTCTTACCTGCTCCCTCGGGCTTCGCTGGCATCTCTGCTGCTCCATGCTGTGGTTTCTCCCGTCTCCCCTTTCCCATCATGATCCCTCCCTGCCTTTCTCGGAACTTCTTCCAGACCAGGTGTCAAGAAACTGAGCTCTAAAGCAGTTTGTCGGCCTGCCAGGGGAGGACCCTTTGCCCCGGGTCCCACAGCAGCGCTCATCTCTCTCCCACCTGCGGGAGCTTTTCCTCAGGCTCCCGGCCAGCCCCGGGCACAATTCCATTGCCTCCTGCAGCATGCTAATGGTGTGCCCGAAGCACAGAGCGCTGGTGCTGCCTGCGGGGTAACACTTAATGAGATCTCCTCTCCTAACGAGGTTTTCCAGAGCGGTTTAGTTCTCTGAGGAGGGAAAGTGACTGCAATTAATTTAACCTTACCCCAGGTCACTTGGCGGGCTCTGTTCAGGGAGCATCAGGCTGCTGCTGGTGGCATTGTAGGAACTGCCATGCAGGCACACATCTGCAATGGAGAACAAAAGCAGCAGTTTTTGACATCTCATCTACCCTTTGCATGACTAATTGCTTCATTAATCATTAAGCAGGTAATCAGTAAAATTTAATAGACTAACAGCTGAATCTCTGTGTGCCGGGGATATGAGATTGTTTCAGTTGTTGTAGACTGAGAGCCAGTCAAAGATCTGGTGGCATTTTGTGTTCTAGGCACTGTGTGTGGGAGGAGCTTGTTCCCCCCAGCAGTCCCCATAAGAGGTGTTAGCAGGACAGAAAGAATTAAAGCACAGAAAAAAAGGAGAAATAAACCTAGAATATCACTGTAAGGTATTCAGGGGCCTGAATTGGAGCTTGAAGTGTATTTCCTAACTCCAAGGCTATTTAGGAAAATGTGATCTGTCACAGACGTCGCAGGTTCTACACCTGTGTTAGTGACCAGCTGGGTAATTCCATGAGGGAGAAGCCTCCAGCAGCTTGAGTGGGTCTTGGAGAAGCTGTGTGGACTCCTGTGCACTCAGCCTGGTGGATTTGTTGTATTTTTGGGCTGTCAGTCTGTGCTGGGCGGGCCCTGCAGCGCTGTGGCTCAGGAACATGGCCTGCCTTGGCTCCCTGCCAGCAGCCTGCCACTCGAGTAGCACAGTCTGTGCTCATGGAATATTTATCTCGCTCTTATAGCAGATATTGGGGAGGGGAGACGATTCAGCTTTGCAAAACCAGAAGCTGAGGGGGACGTCAGCAGGTTTGGTGCCAGCCCTGCTGGTTGCTGAGTTTGTAAGCAAAGGCAATGCCACGGTGGTGAGGCAGGTCAGGGGGCAAGCTGGGAATTGGTGTGTGGTTCAGGATTAGGATCACACCCAGCGGTGGCTGGAGATGTCCATTTGAGGCACAGCTGAAGGGCACATGGGCATGGCCACATCTCAGCTCATCCTCCTCTGATACAGCTCAGGGCTGAGCCAGAATGCCTCCCCTGGTGTCCTCGGGTGTTTGGGCAGCGAGATGTGGGATCTTGCAGTGACAAACACTGATGTTCAGCCGTGGGAAGAGAGAGGAAGCAAGGCTGGGTTGGGTGAGGCTGGGCAGGCTGGCATGGAGGATCAGCTGTGTGACTGAACCCTGGATGTCTGTCCTGGCACTCCGTGCCCAGTTCTGTGTCCCACTGTGGCCAAGCAGGGCTCCAGCTCCTGTGGCTCCTCAGGGCATGATGTAATGGCCCCTGGGAGACGTGTTTGTGTGCTCCCCAGTTCCTACATCTTGTGTTGGGAGCACACGGTGTTCTTGGGCTGCAGGGTGTAATTACACATAGCAGAACAGTAATGAAGGGCTGCCTGGGGCAGGAGTTGCCCCCTGATCCTGCTCAGTGCTGGGAAACCAAGCCCGTGCCCTGCGCTGTTCTGGGGTTTCACATGTGGGGTTTGGTGAGCAACACCAGCACAGTAAAACTGCAGATGTGATTTGCAGCACTTGCTAGGTGAGCTCTTGTCCCTAACTTGTCCCACAGGGTGCTAGCAGCATGATCTCAGAAAGGGACTCGGAGACCACCTTCGAGGAGGATTCCCAGCCCAACGATGAGGTGGTGCCGTACAGCGACGACGAAACGGAGGACGAGCTGGACAGCCGGCAGCCTGGGGCTGAACTGGGACCCAACCCAACCAGCAGGGACCCCAAGGAGAGCAGAGAGCCTGGCAAAAAAGGTAACAGCACCCTGGCCCTGCTTTGGGCAGCGCACGATGCTGGATGCAGAGGCTGAGCCTCAGGGACCGATTGGACTTTTGTATTTATGTGTCAGGTAAGGTTTGGAATGGCTTATTTGACTCTGGAGGAGTAAATTGATGGCAGTTCAGTTTAACAAATGTCAGAATGAGACTCAGCTTCATTCCAAGCTGCAGCCCAGTTCTGTGCCACCACTCCTTGCGCAAAGATAATGAGCTGCATGGTGACCTCCTGTTAATTAAGGCAGGCCCTGGATGTGCATGGCCTGTGCTCTGGGAACCTTTCAGATAGACCTTCAGGTACTTGGTTTCCCAGCCCTCTGGAAATGGGCTCCAGCATAAGCATTTTGCTGTGCTCAGTGTTTTCCCTGGATTTCTGCTTGTGCAGAGCAGATTCCCACCTCACTGCTCACTTTATAGCCTCATGAATTTCCTAAAAGGTAAAAGGTGAGTAGGAGGAGTTCAAAGGAACCGGCAGGTACAGCCTGTGGCTGCTGCCAGCATAAGAACCTCAGTGGGAGGAGCCTTTCTGCCATCCCTGCTCTGAACCTCTGCCCAGGAAACATCTGTAGCTCCCCTGAATTCCATTTTCTTATGCTGCAATGACAGTATTTTCAATGTAACCAGAGCCTGTGTAATTTATACAGATTTTTTCCTGTTTGTGTGGGAACAGCTGATCAGCTCTCATTTCATAACCAACTGTTGCGTGCTGTCATTTTACAAGCACCCATCACATGTTTAGTTTAAGAGTTTTTTTATGATGACATCCTTTAAAGTTGATGAATTACCAAAGCAGCTTGCCAAATATTAGGTGTTAGTACCACACTTCAATTTCGAGGAGCTTCCTTCCTGCAGGTTTTGCCTCGGACCTAATTTGTCAGCTTTCGATCAGTTTTATCAACACTGCAATGTTTTTGGTATGTGTTAAAGAAATGTTTATGTAGACTTTGTTTTTCTTTATGCCCTGTCATTTTGACAAACTTAGTAACTTTCTAAACTTATGCATATAATATTTAACTCAAAACATGTTTCCTCTAGATAAATATTTCTCTATTATCTTCCGGGCTTGTAACCAAGGTGCTGGAAATGAAAGTTGTATAGTCCCAGGAAAAGTCCAGATAAGTCCGTGTGGAATTTGCTCTGTGGTGGGCGGGAAAAACAAAACCACCTTTGCAGTTGGCTTTGGGTTTTGAAGCGTTAGTCACAGCCGTGCCCACGCCTCTGCTGCCGGCAGTTTCACCCCGTCTGTCCGTCCGTGGTGAGGAGGATCTCATGAAACCAGGAAGAGCAGCACTGGGGACAATCCCTGTGGGCTGCACGAGTGGGGAGATGCCTGGCCGCTGAGTCAGGAGAGCTGCGTTTCCAAACCCTGCCTGCGTCAGTCATCCTTCCCAGGCAGGCAGAGCTGCGGGAGCCGGCTTCCAGACCTGGGCAGGAGCTCCTGGGATGTGGGCAGGGCCCGGGTGCAGCTTCCAGACCTGGGCAGGAGCTCCTGGGATGTGGGCAGGGCCCGGGAGCCGGCTTCCAGACCTGGGCAGGAGCTCCTGGGATGTGGGCAGGGCCCGGGTGCAGCTTCCAGACCTGGGCAGGAGCTCCTGGGATGTGGGCAGGGCCCGGGAGCCGGCTTCCAGACCTGGGCAGGAGCTCCTGGGATGTGGGCAGGGCCCGGGTGCAGCTTCCAGACCTGGGCAGGAGCTCCTGGGATGTGGGCAGGGCCCGGGTGTCTGTGCTAAACCGGAGCTGATGGGGCTGGGAGGGAAAGCCTGTGAAAGAGCAGGCACAGAAAATTGTGATGGATGCAGTTCCTGTTCCTGAGTTTTCTCGCAATGGAACAAAACTGGTGGCTGAAGATACAAATCTGAAGCACTCATTTTATATTTTTTCATGGGTGTGAGTGAAGAGCATGGCACAGCATGGTTGAATCAATTAATTGCCTTCAAAAGGTGAACTGACCTCTTCATTTCCAGCAAGACACATACCTGGGTTGGAGCGCTTAGCGCTTCGCGGGCCTCACGGAGGCAACCAAAAGAGGGGAGAGAAGGGAATTCACCCTGAGTAAATGTTACTCTGCAGGTGTCCCACAGAACTTTCAAATGTTAAGCAAGCTCCTCCCTTCCTCTGGATGTACTTGAATTGCTAATAAAGACAAACAGCCTGGAAATGCCTTGGAAAGGTTTCTTTAAGGATATGTATTGTAAAGCAGGTACCAGCCTTTCTTCAGCCGAAAGTTCCTTTAAAATAGGGATTAGAGAGAAAACCTGAAAGTGGCAGATTTGTTCCCTCATTGTTTGTAACACTTTTCAACTCCTTTTGTCCCTTGCAGACTGCAGCTGGCAAGTTAAAGCAAACGACCAGCGTTTCTATGACCAGCCGGGCTTCAAGAGAACAATCTTCCTGTGCTTCCAGAAAAGCAAATATGCGGTAAGTTGTTTTATCCCAATGAGGTGCTAATTGTCGGGAGAATGCTTCCTTAATCTGGGTAAGATCTTTGGAACGGCTGGTGAGTGGTGTAAAAGCCACCGTTCACAATTCCTCAGTGTTTCCAGCACAGGAGGGGAAGAATAACTGGGTTGGGGTTTTGGAATGGAAAATGAAGAGTCTATCAAGAGACGTGTTTAAGGTGAGATAGAGAATTGGGAACTTAAACCTATGCACTGTACATTTGTGTTGGAAGGAGAAACTCTGCTGTGTCACTGATGATGTTTGGGTTTCTCCCACAGGGAAATGCAATTAAGACATACAAGTACAACCCCATCACTTTTCTACCTCTGAATCTGTTTGAACAGTTCAAGAGAGCAGCCAACTTCTATTTCCTGGTTCTTCTCATTTTGCAGGTAAGCAAGATGGAGAGTACTCACTGTGAAGGGAATCTGGGCTCAATAATATTTGACACAGTTCAGTGCTGTCCTGCCAGGGAATTGAGGGGCACTATATGAACTGCTGCAGAGACCAAGCCCATCATAACAGAAACCTGCAACAAATCCAGATGAGCTATGGCAGGCTTCTGGGATGAGCTAGTTGCACAGAATTTGAATGAACTCGTTGCAGAGCTCATGAATTTCATGAGGAAAAGATATTTCTTGAGTTCATCTCATAAATCAGAAGCACCACCAGACTATACGAGCCAGTGCAATTGTTAAAGGGAAGCTGATTCCTAAGTAGTGTAACAGCCAAACTCTTCTTTTGTTCATTTTCACAACCTGACTTAAAATTCTCTCTGATGTGTTGGTTTTTTCTCTAGTCAGGTCACTGTGAAATATCTCTGATTTCAATTTGATTGATGATCCCGTGCTGACCTGATTTTATTGGTCTTTTGCAGGCGATTCCTGAAATAAGTACCCTGTCATGGTACACAACTCTGGTGCCCTTGCTCCTGGTGCTGGGAATAACTGCAGTCAAAGACCTGGTGGATGACATTGTAAGAACCATGTTCTGTAAATACAAAAGCAAAACCCTCCCAGTGCAGCTCATGTCTCCTGTTGTGACACAGGGCATTGTTTGCTGTGGTTTCAGGCTCGTCACAGGATGGACAACGAGGTCAATAACAGGACATGTGATGTCATCAAGGATGGAAGGTTTGTGTGTTCCCCTCTGAGCTCTGATCCTGTCCCTGTTGCTAAGCTTTGCCACAGATCTGAAGCTGTAGATGGTAGGAAAGGCTCAGCTCTGTTCTCTGTCTGAAAACCTAACTGAAGCTGGAAGAGAATTGCTTGAAGGAGTAATTTAAAGTTAATTCTCCGGGACTAAATCTGTGCTAAGAGCAACTTCTTTGGAGAGCAGGACAGGAATTCCCAACTAGGTGAAGTGGGAAGAGAAGAGGTAGGTTGGCTTCTGAGCTGTAGACCCTCAGCTAAATTGCAGTTTCTGAGAAGCAAACCCACAGCACACCAAAAGGTCATTTTTTTCCTAAGGAAAGTTCAATATTATAAGATTTATAGAGTGGATTTTTTCTACATTAAAAGTAACAATTATTAAACTATCTTTGGTTTCAGGTTCAAAGCCACTAAATGGAAAGATATTAAAGTTGGTGATGTTGTTCGTCTGAAGAAAAATACTTTTGTTCCTGTAAGTTCCTTTTGCTCCTGCTTCAGATACATTTGTTTGATGTTTCAAGAGAGCTCTGTAGGAGTTTTTACCTGGCTTTATTTGATGTCTATTTATTTGTTTTCTAGGCTGATATTTTGCTGCTGTCCAGCTCAGAACCAAACAGTCTGTGCTATGTGGAGACAGCTGAACTGGATGGGTAAGGCTCTACTTGAGGATGCCTTGGAGTTAATTTGGGCTGAGTAGGAAAAGAGCAAGGATTGTGTATGTTAGAGTCTGCTTGTTAAGCCACACATGGGGAACTGCATCCAGCTGCTGATTCCCACAATTCAAGAATCATTAAAACTTGTCCACTGGAGTGCTACAGGCACATCAAAAGTGTTGGAGAATGTGACATAGGAAGAAAGGGAGAAGGACATGGATTTATTTTTTACTTTAGTATAGGTTGCCCAGAGAAGTGGTGGTACCTTAATTTAATTGTGTTTAAACTTCTCTCCTGTACCCATGGTTTTAATAAAATCACCTTTTTATTTTTTCTTCTTAGTGAGACTAACTTAAAATTCAAAATGGCCCTAGAGGTGACACACAGACACCTTCAGGAAGAAAGTGCCCTGGCAGACTTTGATGGTTGGTACAGTTCTACACCTAATGCTGTTAGAACCTAGCTCAAATTGTTTGCAAGTCAATAAAAGTAAAGCAAAGCTACTTTGATGTTGATGGTGGGTACAAGTCAATGCATTTGGATTTAACTTGTACATTAAACACATTCTCCTCCACATTTTCTAGGTCTGGTTGAATGTGAAGAACCCAATAACCGGCTGGATAAGTTTACAGGAATGTTATCCTGGAGAGACTCAGTTTATCCCCTGGATGCAGATAAGATTTTGTTGCGTGGCTGTAAGATCAGGAACACAGACTTCTGCCATGGAATGGTCATATTTGCAGGTGTGTAATACTTCCCCACTAAAAGCACACCTGTAGAGTGAAAAAGAATCTTCATCCTATAGACACCAACTGTATTTCATGTCCCAGTTTGGTAAAATTGTAATACTAGCATGTGTTTGCTTATCCTATCTTTCCCTTTTTTAATTTTTTCACTCTTTATTTTTAGGTGCTGACACAAAAATAATGAGAAATAGTGGAAAGACAAGATTTAAAAGGACAAAAATTGACTCCCTTATGAACTACATGGTTTATACTGTAAGCTTTTTTTTAAAATTCTGATCTTAAGTGAATAGTGTATGTGAAGTTGGGCAGCTTCTTCCTGTGTATATGTAATAAATATGTTTTGACTTTTTCTGGCCTGCTGAGCTGGGATGGAGTAGGAGGAAATCTGAAATGTGCCTTTGTGGGAAATGATGGCTCCATTTCTCCTCACAAGTATCTGTCACATTCTGTTAGGAGCATGGGGATTTGGGATTTAAGTCGAGCAGATGTTCCTGAAGTGTGAGAGGGCTCTCTGTGCCCTGCAGATCATTGTGGTCCTTATCCTGCTGTCGGCGGGGCTGGCCATCGGCCACACCTACTGGGAGCAGCAGATTGGCAACTCCTCCTGGTACCTGTACGATGCTCAGGACTCCAGCCCTGCCTACCGGGGCTTCCTCACCTTCTGGGGATACATCATTGTCCTCAACACCATGGTGCCCATCTCCCTCTACGTGAGGTAGGTAGGGCAGTCCCTGAGGAGCTGTCACTGGGTGAAAATGGGAGCTGCAGCTGGAGTGAGAACCTCCCTTCTCTTTCGTTCAGTGTGGAAGTGATTCGCTTTGGCCAGAGCTATTTCATCAACTGGGACCTGCAGATGTACTACCCCGAGAAGGACACGGCTGCCAAGGCCAGGACCACCACGCTGAACGAGCAGCTGGGCCAAATCCAGTACATCTTCTCTGACAAGACTGGAACCCTCACACAGAACATCATGACCTTTAAAAAGTGCTGCATAAACGGGCAAAGATATGGTAAGCTGTGCAAAGGAGGAGGAGGAAGAATTTTAATGCTTGCTGGAGGTCAGGTACATACAAGTTCTCTTAGCTCCAGCTGAACTTCCACAATTTAGACCTGGCACTGGGTAAAGCATAGGGTTGAGTTGTTGGGATTTTCTCACTTACAAGGTGGAAATAATGGAACTTTAGTGGGAACTTCTCAGCTTTCAGAAAAACTGAAAATTGGTAATTTGCACCATTTTTTGTACATATTTGCTTTTGCTAGAAATGCTCTGAGGACAAAGTCAAGAAACAGACAGGGACATTTTAGTGTGAGCAGCAGTTTGTCCTTTCCCTTCCCGTCCAGTGGCAGGGCAGTACATGTTGTGGATATGTTTTATTTGTGGTGGGCTGTAAAAGCTGTGCTGTGCCCGGTGCCCTGAGTGTGGGTGCTTGCCTTGCAGGGGACTGCCGGGATGCAGCAGGGCAGCTCCAGAGCCACGCAGAGGTAGGTCCATGCCAGCTCCATGCCAGCCACTGCCTGGCCCATCCGTGGGACAGAGAGGTGCGGGTGGGCACAAAGCAGCGGCACCTCGGTGACTCAGCCTCTCTTCCCCTGTTGTCTAAGCAGCAAGTTGATTTCAGCTGGAATGCGTACGCAGATGGAAAGTTCTTATTCTACGATCACTACCTGATAGAGCAAATAAAGGCTGGAAAGGAGCCAGAAATCCAGAAGTTCTTTTTTCTGCTTGCTATTTGTCACACAGTCATGGCTGACACTTCTGATGGTGAGTGTGGCTTTTGCTTAGTTTGTTTTCCTTGTGTAGCAGAAAACAATAATTCAAATTCAGTTCCACGAGGGAGACATCTGCAACTAATGCTGATACCATAAGGAAGGAGTGTTCGGCTGCCCTTTTAAATTAAACAAAACTAAATGTAGAGGGGATCAGTTTTTGAATTCATGAATTCATGGGTTGGAAGATTCAATTACAACATGGAATATGAATATTGCTTTACTCCCATCCTTGTGAAATCTCCATGAAACCAACAGTGTCCTGTCCTTTCTTGTTCCTACTGTTTTTGGGGTTGTTTCCACTCACTGTATTGGTGTCTCTGGCCAAGGATGTGTGTTTTGGAGCTTCTTTTGAAAATGTTTAAATGACTGGATTGAGAAATTAGGATGTTGAGGTAGCAAACGTGGAGTTTTGCAGTCTGAGGACCGATCCTGTTTGGGCAGCAGGTGTCACAGACTGGGGCTGTGCTCCCTGCTCTCGGTGTGCCCTGCTGGCGGGTGCCGCAGCAGCGTCCAGTGCACCCTCAGCTGTGTGCTGGCTGCCGTCCTGCAGGTCAGCTCCACTACCAGGCAGCGTCCCCGGACGAGGGGGCCCTGGTGACGGCCGCGCGCAACTTCGGGTACGTGTTCCTGTCCCGGACGCAGAACACCATCACCATCAGTGAGATGGGCGTCCAGAGGACCTACGATGTCCTGGCCATCCTGGATTTCAACAGTGACAGGAAGAGGATGTCTGTCATTGGTAAGCTGACTGCCACCAGCCTGCGTGGAGGTCTCTTGTTTAGGGGTGAAAAGAGATGTGCAGAGGGAGCTGGGGTCAAGAATTACCAGTCCTGGGGCATGTTTGAGCCCACTGAAGGAGAAACGCCATCTTGCACTTTGGTACTTGGCAGTAGGCTGAGAAATCCAATCTGAAGTGATTCCTTGATGTAAGGGTGCCAGCTGTGCTGTTTCCCTCCGCAGTAAGAGAGTCCGGTGGCAATATCAGGCTGTATTGCAAAGGGGCTGATACGGTGATTTACGAGCGGCTGCACCCCTGCAATGTCAAGAGAGAAGCCACAGAAGAGGCCCTTGATGTATGTTTGTATTTTGTATGCACTTTTTAAAACAAAAATTGTTTCTTTCTGACAATAGTGTTATTCATTTCCTTTTCCTAAGCTATTAAGACAAATGGAAACCTGCAATTGGTTCTGAAAGTTGGACTTGTTCTGTCAAACTTGTCAAATGCTCATGTTCTTCCCCTATGTTTGGATTGAAAATGAAGAGTTTTCTTTTGTGATATGTGTGGTTTTAATTGTTTTTCAGGTCTTTGCAAATGAAACTCTCAGGACACTCTGCCTGTGCTATAGAGACATAAGCCAGGATGAATTTGAAGTGTGGAATAAAAAGTTTCTGGAGGCCAGTTTAGCTACAAGTCACCGGGATGAAGCTCTGGACAAAGTGTATGAGGAAATAGAAAAAAACTTGATTGTAAGGAGCTGCACATTTTTAGTACATTTCAATTCTTATATTAAAAGAAACATGTTTCAGTGCTACTAACCACCTGTATTTCAAATGCCTTCCAGCTGCTTGGTGCAACAGCTATTGAAGATAAACTACAGGATGGAGTTCCAGAAACTATCTCCAGACTCTCCAAAGCAGACATTAAAATCTGGGTGCTTACTGGTGACAAAAAAGGTGGGGTTACAGCCAAACAGCTAAAAACAGGAGGATGTTTTCCTGTTCATCTGCGCTGTGGCATTGAAAGGGAATTCTCATACTGAAACGTAAATCAGAAATTACTTAAGAGCACTTGAGGTGCTTCTGGGCTGCTCCTAACAATTGTTTGTGGCAGAACTTTCAGTAAATACTTCCCTCTCTTAATTTTTTTTGTAGAAACTGCTGAAAATATTGGATTTTCTTGTGAACTCCTAACAGAGGACACAGCCATCTGCTATGGAGAAGATACCAGGCAAGTAAAAGTACAGAGGAGTTAGTTTTCAGGATTTTCAGTCTGGGACTGACCTAGTTTAAAGTTTATCCTTGACTTTTCAGTACAGTTTCCCCCTCTCTTTGCAGTGCTCTCCTTCAAACGAGGCTGGAAAACCAGAGGAACAGGGCTGGCTCCAGTCCACATTCCTCTCTCAGAATGAACGAGCCGTTCTTCCAGGGCAGCAGAGACCGGGCTCTGATCATCACTGGCTCCTGGCTGGTATGTACAAAGGCTGCTCTCCCAAGTGTTTGGGGTTTTGGGGCACCACCAGCCTGCCGTGTCTTTCACTGAGGACTCTGTTCCGTTGTCTGCATGAGCAGTTCATTAAAATGCCAGAAGTGGATGCTGGGAGCATCATGACCTCAGGTGTTGTTAGGCAGTGCCTGGAGTAGGACTGGAAATGGTGCAGAAGAGAATACAGTAAGTTTTATTTTTTTCACAGAATGAAATCCTGCTGGAGAAGAAAAAGAAGAAAAAGAAACTTAAACTGAAATTCCCCAGAACAGCAGAAGAGAAGAAAAAACAAACTGAGAAAAGGAGAAGGGCAGAGGCCTACAAGGAGCAGCAGCAGAAGAACTTTGTTGATCTGGCCTGCGAGTGCAGGGCTGTGATTTGCTGCCGTGTGACACCCAAGCAGAAGGCCATGGTGGTGGAGCTGGTGAAGAAGTACAAGAAGGCCATCACCCTGGCCATCGGGGACGGGGCCAATGATGTGAACATGATCAAAAGTAAGGCAGCTGTCAAGCTCTCCCGCTAGGACAGATCTCCTCTGGCCTGCTCCTGCGGTCTCTCCACTGTCCCTCTCTGTCAGAAGACTCTTCCATCTGCTTTGCTGCCGTGGGCCCTTTAGCTTCTGTGCCTGTTTCCCTTTCTGAGGAAGCACTTTAGAAAATGGTTAGTGATTTTTCCTGATCTATTTTTTTTTCTGTAGACATTCCCTGAGCAGGAATCTGTTCTCATGCTGTGTGTTACCGAGTGTAATATAAAGACCAAAGCAGTAGCTTGGCTGCCTCTTGCCTGGTGGCATTAGCCATCCCACATTGTACCTGCTCTGCTTCCCAAGAGATGCAAGTGAGGAAAAAATGTCTAGGATAGTGTTTATGTCCCAAGGGTGTTTGTAAACTGCCTGGCCAGTTTGTTCAGCACTTTACTCCCTCTGTCCCATCGCTTGGTTCTCCTTTGGTCAAATTTCCCGGTGCATTCTGCCAGAACAAGCACTGAGAGACAGTGCAGGTGACAGTAGAAATGGCCCTGGTCGTGTTCGTGTCCCTCTGTCCAACCTCGTGTGTGGTGTTTGTCCCTCACCCAGCTGCCCACATTGGAGTTGGGATCAGTGGCCAGGAGGGCATGCAGGCTGTCATGTCGAGTGACTACTCCTTCGGGCAGTTCCGCTACCTCCAGCGGCTGCTGCTGGTCCACGGGCGCTGGTCCTACATCAGGATGTGCAAGTTCCTGAGATACTTCTTCTACAAAAACTTCGCTTTCACACTGGTCCACATCTGGTACTCATTCTTCAATGGCTTCTCTGCCCAGGTAGGAAGCTGTGCTCATGTGGGATAGCAACAGGCAGGTGCTTCTGTCAGTGTGGAACAGCAAAGGCTTAACCTGGGAAGTGTCAGGAGTGTGAAGTTGTCACCAGCGATTTCTGCAAGAGGATGTGATGAGTACTGAGTGAGTTAGTTACAAGCAGTTAGGTATGATTCCAGAGCACTGAAGTCAGGATCATTGCTGTACAGGGAGGAACATTTGGGAGGAGTGAGGCAGCTTAACACAGCCTAAGGAGCTTCAGCAGAGCCTTGAGCCAAGGTGCTGCTGCCTTTGGGTGAACACCAAGACAGGGAACTTAAAGCTGTAGTAGAGCACATGTGAGTTTTCTCAGGAACTGGAGGGGAAGGGTGTAATCAAATGAAATCACCAAGTCCTGCAATTCCCACTCTGTTGCAGACAGCCTACGAGGACTGGTTCATCACAGTGTACAACGTGCTGTACTCCAGCCTCCCAGTCCTGCTCGTCGGCTTGTTCGACCAGGTATCCCCATGTTGTTACAGCAATGAATCCAAAGGCACCTGTCACCAGGTCTAAGTTACGCTGGTTGTCCATGAAACAAGAGGGGTTTGGTTTTGTGGCTTTTAAGAACATCTTCCTTTTGCATTACTCTGTGCAAATCCCTGCTATTGGAAAGAGAAAGGGATCTGCCATTCCCTTTGGGACACTGTATAGTTCAGCTTCTCACTTTCCAAACCTCAGGCTAAGAACAACAATTCACAACTTTCTTTTTTCTTTTTCCTCTTTATTAAGGATGTGAGCGACAAACTGAGCCTTCGGTTCCCCAGACTTTATGTTTTGGGTCAGAGAGATTTACTTTTCAACTACAAGAAGTTCTTTATAAGTTTGCTCCATGGAGCTGTAACTTCACTGATCATCTTCTTCATCCCGTATGGAGCCTACCTTATATCTATGGGACAAGATGGAGAAGGCCCTGCAGATTATCAGTCCTTTGCTGTCACAGCAGCATCCTCTTTGATATTTGTGGTCAATTTTCAGGCAAGTAAGCTTGGTTCCCTGAGCTCTGGTGTTCTGAGAACACTTTCTGCTCACTGTTCTAAATTTCTCTACTAGAAAGGTAACAACATGTAAGAAGTAATTGACATTATTTGGAATTAAGAAACTCATTTGGCACTTTTGTTTGCTTTTAGATTGGCCTGGATACATCTTACTGGACTTTTGTTAATGCTTTTTCAGTATTTGGGAGTATTGCACTTTACTTTGGGCTCACATTTGACTTTCACAGTGCTGGAATCCATGTTCTCTTCCCTTCTGTCTTTCAGTTCACAGGTGAGTCCTGGTGCTTTGTGGTTCTCAGTCCTGTCTGATGTAACATTATCATAAATTAACTTTTGCTCCTTTTATTCCCAGGAGCTGCTCCGAATGCTCTGCGGCAGCCATACCTTTGGCTTACCATGATTTTAACCATTGCCATTTGCTTACTGCCTGTAGTGGCACAGCGCTTTCTGTCCATGACAATCTGGCCTTCAGAGAGCGATAAAGTGAGTGAAATCTGGTATTTGGGTGAATGTGGCAGGTGTTTATTTACAGGGGCTGGTGTCAGTGCTAAGGTGTGGGCTAGTGGAGGGTGTCCCTGCACATGGCAGGGGTGGGACGAGATGGGCATTAAGGTCCCTTCCAACCCAAGCCATTTTGGGATTTTGTGACAATGTTAGAGACAAGTAAGTGATGGTGTCCTTCAGAGAGTGACACAAGCCTGGCTTGGGTCCCGTGAGCAGAGTGGCTGCAGGGCTGGCCAGAGGCAGCAGCTGAGTGGGGGCTGTTTCCTCGTGTGCCTGGCTGAGATCTGGTGGTGCCACTGAGACCCCATGAGGCTGCTGAGGGCCCCAGTTTGGGTTTAATTTAGGCTGGCCTGGAGTGCTAGGGCTACATGTCAAGAGTGTAGGGGATGGATTTGGCTACCTGCCCTGCCTTGAGCCAGCGCACAGCTATGAGAACAGATCAGCTGTGGCGATGCTGCCTAATGCACGGCCCGCGGTGTGTTTGCGTGCGCGCAGATCCAGAGGAACCGTCGGAAGTACCTGCTGGAGGAGCAGCAGTGGAAGCGGCGGCAGAGCGCGTTCCGCCGCGGCGTGTCCGCCCGCCGCTCCGCCTACGCCTTCTCGCACCAGCGCGGCTACGCCGACCTGATCGCCTCGGGGCGCAGCATCCGCAAGCGGCGCGCCCCGCTGGACGCCGTGCTGGCCGCGCCGGCCGCCGGGGACACCGCGGACACGGGGGACACCAGCTGAGGGACTGCCCGCCTGCTGCCCGGGGCTGTTGGTCACAGCGACTGCACAGAACTGTTCCGCACGAACTCAGCAGCTTGTTCAACCACCTGGCATGAGGATGTGAAGATTTTTATGTCTCAGAAGTTTCTGGGTTTGGACTCCTGGGAGCACAGAAAGGCCAAGAGTTCTCTGTGGAACTACTGATCCTTGTGTGAGTGCTCTATATGACAGTGAAGGATACACGTGCTGGGAATGGAAACCCGGCAGTGTCTGGTTTTAGTGATGCCTGGAATTGCAGACTTTTCACTTTTGAATACTAGGCTGGTATAAAACTGTATCCACATTTCATCGTTGTCATTGAAAGCAATTTTGCTTGTGTGCTCCATTTCATTAACTGCTCAGACATGGGGTGCTCGGCTCTGGAGAGGGCTCTGGACGTTCCCATCGGAGCCGTCACAGCTGAGCTGGGATGTCTTTGGTGATGAACTCCTGCCCGTGTCAGATTGGATTGGGAATCAGGATAGATCTCAGCTCAGGAAGCTGCCCCTGGAGCTGGCACAAGCTATTCATTTCAGTTCTGGACAGTCAGTGATGGATAACTAGAAATCGGTCACTTTCATTGGAATGTATTTCAGTTGCTGGTGCCTCAGTTCTTACAGTGTAAAAAGTGGTTTTATCAGTCTCTTTACATTTGCACATTCTTTACTGGAGTTGAGGTGTTTGAATGTTTCACTTTTATCTACTTCCCTCTCCCGAACTAAAAGCTAATTATTGAAATGGTTTTGTCGAGGTGTTTGAATGTTTCACTTTTACCTACTTCCCCCTCCCGCACTAAAAGCTAATTATTGAAATGGTTCTATAGTAACAGTTATGCCCTACAGCTCTCATTCAATGGAATGTACATTTCAAAAGTGTAACGCAAATAAATATGCGATAGCGCGCTTCCTTGCCATGAGTCCGGGGGTTAGCCCGGCCCGTGCCGACGTGTCAGCCGCGGGCGGGGAGGAGGAGCGGCGCTTCTGTCCCGCCCGAGCGCGGAAGGCGAGGGGCGGAAGGGCGGCGCTGGCTGACGCAAGGCGGCGGCGCGTTGGCTCAGCCCGCCCGTGATGCAGTTCCTGCGCCGCGGCCATGGCGGGGGACGTGCTGGGCAGGACGGCGGCGCTGGCCCTCGGTGAGAGCCCGGGGCGCTCGGCCCCGCACCCCGGTTCCCATTCCCATCCCTCGCAGCCCGGCCCGTGCCGGGCCCCGGCGGGCCGGGCCCGCAGCGCTGCGCTGGGGGCGCACCGGGAGCGGCCGCAGCGCCGGGCCGGGCCGGGCCCTCCCCGGGCACGGGAGGGGTCGCTGCGCTTCTCGCTTCGGGTCCTGGCTGGTCCCCAGGCCCCGTGCCCTGCTTACCTGCGCAAAGCTGTGCCCTTTGGGAAGGAAGGGCTGCTCCTTCTGGGTCCCCGTGTGCAGCCAGTGGCTCCCGAGGGTTCGGGACCTCGGGAACCCTAGAGATTTTAGCGAACGCACTGCATCGATTGGTTTTTTAAATTAATATAGGATCTAATTGTTATCTTGACTGACCAGGTGGTGCATTTGAAGGTTTATTACTGCTGATAACCAGCAAGATTTGGTATATTAGAAACGGTTGGGTTGGAAGAGGCCTTTAACGATCACTTCTTCCGGCCCCCTGCAGTGAGCAGGGACACCTCCGTGTGTGTCCATTTTCTTTCTCATAATTTTTTTTTGAGTAATTGCCCGTATTTGTCCTGTATCCCAGAAGAGCTGTATGTGTCTGAACGAGAGGGCAATGACTCCACTGGTGATGGAACACAAAAGAAACCATTCAAGACCGTGTTGAAGGTGAGTGTGGAAAACACTTTGTGCTTTGTTTGGCAGGGTGGAGTATGTTCTGGGGCAAGTGATGGCCCTTGTATTTTTAAATGTTTCATACCTGTTTTTGCAACCTGAGCAGGAGCAAGGTGCCTGCTCAGGCTCTACAAGGATGATTTTGGCTCATTTTGGTTATTTTTCCCCCTTTTTAGGCATTGATGACAGCAGGAAAAGAGCCATTTCCTACAATTTATGTGGATTCCCAAAAAGAAAATGAGGTGCTGTGGCATTGAAGGGTTTCCTAGTGGGAATTGTTTTCTGCACCTTGGTGTGAAGGGACACAGTGTAATCTGCTGTCTCTTGCTCTCTCCTTGAATTCTTTAGAGATGGGCCATCATTTCCAAATCACAGATGAAGAATGTCAAAAAGCTGTGGCACAGGGAGCAGATGAAAAATGAAGCTAAGGAGAAGAAGGAGGTAGGTTTCAAAAGGAGCAGAGCACCTTTGTTTTCCAAAAACATTACAGTGTCATCATCATTCCTGCCCCTCCAAAAAAGTGGCATGTTGTTCCTTACTGGTGCTGCTGTTTCACATGTTATTTACAACTGGCCTGGTTACAGCTATTTAATAAGTAATTTTATTCCAACCAGGCAGAAGATCTCCTGAGAAGAGAGAAGAACCTGGAGGAAGCCAAGAAGGTTGTTATCAAGAATGATCCCAGTCTTCCAGAGCCCAAGTGTGTGAGTATGATCCCGTGCCTTGGCACGTGGTCTGTGCTAGGGCATCTGGCCAGCACAGAGACTGTGCCGCTCTGGTGGGGGTCTGGATAAACTCCAGGAGGTGGTGAACCACTCCCCTGTTTAATGGCTTTTATTCCTTGCCTCGCAGGTGAAGATCAATGCTCTGGAAGCTTACAGGGGGCAGAGAGTGAAGATTTTTGGCTGGATCCACAGGTTACGGAGGCAAGGTAAAGCACAAGCATGGTTTAGCCTGTGCAGGGAGCTAGAACAAGGACAGTGGCCTTCAAAATTTGGACACAGAATGAGTCTGACAGCACCTGGCCTCAAATTTTAAACCAGTCAGGTGCCTTCTTTGGTTGATCTCCATGGTCACCGCAACACTGACAGTTGCCCCTAATGTGTGGACATACACACATTTCTTAGTTCAAATCTGATGGGATTTTCAGTTTGGAGGCTAGTCCTGCAGAATTTCTTTAACTTCTGTGTTTTAAGCTAGTCCTGCCAAATGAGGAACTAACCAGCAACTGCTCATAGTGAAACCAAATCCCTTCTCTTTTTAACTAGGAAAAAATCTGATGTTTATTGTCTTGAGAGATGGCACAGGGTATCTTCAGTGTGTCCTTTCTGATGAGCTGGTAAGTTGTGATGATTATGTTGTGTCATGAATTTAATAGTTCGTACCTCATCTGGTGTTCTCTTATGTAAATGTTATTTCTCCTCAACCTACTGACTCAGTTGTGTTACTGTTAAATTGTATGTCACTGCAGTTTGTCAGTGTGAGAGCTGTTCAGAAGTGACTGTGGGCTAATGTGTGACTCCAGTGGATGCTGTAGCAAAGTGAGGAATAAAATCTTGCTCACCTGTGCCTCTGTCTCGCTGCAGTGCCAGTGCTACAACGGGCTGGTGCTGTCCACGGAGAGCAGCGTGGTGGTGTACGGCACGCTGAACCTCCTGCCCCAGGGCAAGCAGGTACAGGAGCTCCTCGGGCTTCTCCTCCTCCCTCACAGGTCCCTGGTGTCCTGAGGGAGGCACAGGCAGAGGTGGGAGGAATCATTGCATTATTCCAGAGGGAATTAGGGCTAGAGAAAGAACAAAGCTCCCAAAGCTGTGCTGTCCAGTGTGAGACAGGTGAACTGTGGGACTGTTCTGCTGAACCGATTTTCCACTGATAGACAACTCCTAGACTATAACATGGAGAGCTGTGTTAAGTAAATGGCATGGTTTCACTTTCCTTAACAGGTTTATTCAGTTTTTATTTTGTGAGGCTAAGAATTTTTTCACATCTCTTTTACTGAGGTGTGTTTGTAGGCTCGACCCAAGGTTAGGTAATGTGAGCCTCCTCAATCACATTTTGGTAAAATTCTGTGGGTTAACCTTTGAAAATCTGCATTTATGCCCTGAAAATTTTAGTGAATAAAATAATTTTAGTTCAATTTAGAGGTTGAGCTGCAAATGCCACTTGTCGGGGTGGAAGGCGGCTGTGACCACACGGGGGCGCCAGTGAGAGCAGAACGCGGTCACCCTGTTTGGGTGGAGGGACCTTACGGCCCATCCAGTGCCACCGCTGCCGTGGCAGTGACACCTCACACCATCCCAGAGTGTTCCAAACCACATCCAGCCTGGCCTTGGACACTGCCAGGGGTGAGGCAGCCACAGCTGCTCGGGGCACCCTGTGCCAGGGCCGGCCCACCCTCACAGGGAAGAATTCCTGATATCCCATCTGCCCTGCCCTCAGTCTGTGGGAAACCATTTCCCCTTGTGCCATCACTCCAAGCCCTTGTGAAAAGGGGCAAGCAGGGGACTTTTTCCCCAGTGTTGGTTTCTCTCCCACTGGCAGGCTCCAGGAGGCCACGAGCTGAGCTGTGATTACTGGGAGCTCATCGGCCTGGCCCCGGCAGGAGGGGCTGACAATCTGCTCAACGAGGACTCCGAGGTGGACGTGCAGCTCAACAACAGGCACATGATGATTCGAGGTGAGAACATGTCCAAAATCTTCAAGGTGCGCTCCATGGTCGTGCAGGCCTTCAGGGATCACTTCTTTGCCAACGGATACTATGAAGTAAGTGTGTGTTCCCTGGTCAGCAGGTGACTGCTCTGGTGCCCTGACCCATCCGTGTGCTCAGTTCTTCACTCAAGCAGTGACAGCCCTCTTCTCCTGCAGGTCACACCACCTACCTTGGTGCAGACGCAGGTGGAGGGAGGCTCCACCCTGTTCAAGCTGGATTACTTTGGTGAAGAGGCATACCTGACCCAGTCATCCCAGCTCTACCTGGAGACCTGCCTGCCAGCTCTGGGAGATGTCTTCTGCATTGCTCAGTCCTACAGAGCTGAGCAGTCCAGGACCCGCAGGCACTTGGCAGAGTATGGACAGTTGTCCTTGTTTCTTTTTAAACAACTAGATTTCCTTTATGGTGTGGGAGTAAAAGGGTTTGGATTGTGGGTTTTTTAGATGAGTTTGTTTCGTAGCTGAAGATGTGTTGCTGGTATGTGACTTTGCAGTGGTGTGGCTTTGTTCCAGGTACACTCACATCGAAGCTGAATGTCCTTTCATAAGTTTTGAGGATTTGTTGGACCGTCTGGAGAACTTGGTGTGTGATGTCGTAGACAGAGTCTTGAAATCACCTGCAGCAAGCTTACTGTACGACCTCAACCCGGTAGGCACAGCAATGGGAACAGCCAAGAAAATAGGACCTTAAGCCTTTCCTACTCAGCACATTCCTTTGGGAAATGCAGGGCATGGCAGTGAGCTTACTTGCTATTTGTAAGGCCAAGAAGAATATTAAACATAATAAGAATGAAAAAACTGCAAGGCTGGTAAAGACCAAAGCAGGGAACTGTGAGGGAAGATGTTCCCTGCTAGCGTGCTCCAGAAGCCAGCAGCGTGCCAGGATCTGTGGAAGCGTGTGCTGTGCCAGTGGAATAAAACCCTCCATCCCAGAGATTGGATATTGACTGGCTGGTGCTTGCTGATGGAGCATGAGGGAGTGATGAAACAAGTAGTCTTTCAGTTCCTCCCCTGGAATATGAGCCTAAAGCTCTGGAAATACTTCCTTATCTTTCCTCCCATGTGATCTATGAGATTTACTGGGCTTGAGATGGTTGTGTTTGGTTCTAACTCTGTAATACTGAGCTTAATTTGTTCATTTAAGTGATGATTTGATGGCCTGTGAGCTGGGAAAGGTTATGGACATGCTGATCAGCTAGAAAAGTATCCCTTTTAAAATGGTGCTCCTGCACCTGTGTTTGCTCTTATCCCCAGGGTTTCCAGCCCCCCAAGCGTCCCTTCCGACGCATGAACTATGCTGAAGCCATCGAGTGGCTCAAGGAGCACGATGTGAAGAAGGAAGATGGCACTTACTATGAGTTTGGGGAGGTATGTCATCTAGGGATGCAGCTGTGGGTTGGGCTTTGATCTGATGTCCTTCAGCACTGGGATAGAAACCTGTGTTGTCACCTGCCATCAATTCGCTGGCCACACTTCTCCAGCATGTGAGACAGTTGTTTGAAGGAGCTCAGGAGAACTTGACAGCATAGCCAGGATTTTTCTTCCCCTTGGTTTTCTGTCCCATATATTGGAGAGACTTAGATTTTAATGGAACAGATTTTTCTTTTCCCAGACATGTGGGTTTTTATTTCTTCTAAAATAAGTTTTAAGAGTTTAGGTACATTAGGATGAAAGCATGGACATGTGCAGTGTGAAACTCTCGTTTCACGCCCGCTTCACGTGGGACTTGTGTATGGGTGTAGTTGTGGTGCTGAATAAGAATACAGCCTGTTCTGACCCTAGGACATTCCCGAAGCTCCCGAGAGGCTGATGACAGACACCATTAACGAGCCCATCCTGCTGTGCCGCTTCCCTGCAGAGATCAAGTCCTTCTACATGCAGCGCTGCAGCGACGACTCGCGCCTCACCGAGTCTGTGAGTCCTTTAACCTGCTGGGGTAGCTTGGAGCATGCTTGGTGTGAGGGCACGAGTGCTGCAGGAACCCCTTGGGGAATCCCTGCCGGGTTTTTCTGCAGGTGCCTTGGCACGGCTGTCTGGGGTAGCTTGGAGCATGGGGATGTGTGAGGGCACGAGTGCTGCAGGAACCCCTTGGGGAATCCCTGCCGGGTTTTGTTGTGGGTGCCTTGGCACGGCTGTCTGGTGCCCTCTGCGGTGGCTTAGCTGTAAGTGGGCCGTGCTGTGGTGCCCTGCAGGTGGATGTGCTGATGCCCAACGTGGGTGAGATCGTGGGCGGGTCCATGCGCATCTGGGACAGCGAGGAGCTGCTCGAGGGCTACAAGAGAGAGGGCATCGATCCCACGCCCTACTACTGGTACACAGATCAGGTCAGTACAGCACCCTGTGCTGGGCTCAGACGGCACTTGGGGCTTCTCCCCTTCTACAGGGCTTGGCTGCTTTGTTTCTGGTGGTGTTACTGCAGCTGCAACTTACTCGAAAATGTGTAATATCCCTCCCTGGATTTCACAGAGAAAATATGGTACGTGCCCTCACGGAGGATACGGTTTGGGATTGGAGCGGTTCCTGACCTGGATCCTGAACAGACACCATATCCGAGATGTCTGTCTCTATCCACGCTTTGTGCAGCGCTGCAAACCTTAGCCATCCTTGGGAAGAACTCCTGGAAAACTGAGCAGCCGATGCTTGGGAAAGAATGATACACGCTGCTGTACTACAGCCTGTCTGACAACAAGACTTCCTGAAACCTGTTGCTAATCCAAATACCAGTTTAGGATATGAAAAGGAAAAAAAAAACAAAACCTCTTTTTTAAAACAATATACTAGTAATTAACTGGAAAAAGCCTTAGAAAAATTGTTTAGGTGCATTTATGCTCTTGAGTAATCAAAAAACAAAGATCCTGATAAGTTGTGATTTAGAAAACAAGATACACTTCTGCTTTTAATTTCTGTGACTTAAAATATGCTGGGCATTTGATCATTTTATTTTTAAATTTGCTTTCATTTTAATCTCTTTTCTCTTGGGGTTTCTTGTTGGGGAAGTCAGGAGTTCAAGCTCCTGGAATTCCCTAAGAGTGCCCTCTGAGACCAGTATGGAGAGGCATGAACAAAGGATAAAAACAGGAATAAGTTCCTTGGGCACTGCACATTTTTAGTTCCTGCTGATTTAAATGGGGGTTCTCTGAGTTGATTCGGTAGCAGGGTGTGAGTACAGTGCACTGGACTCCACTGTGAGGGGGCGGGCTGGGGCTGGGCCTTTGGGGTTCTTTCAGATTATTTATAGTTGCTCAGCGGTGCTGAGGCTGGCGAGGCAGGCTTTGCTCCCTTTCCCCAGGCTGTGGGTGGAGCTGCCATGGGTCCATGCACGCCCAGCTGCACGTGTCTGGTGGCTCCTGGGCACGGGGGGGTTGTGGTGCCTTTTGTTCCCTGTGTGCAGCCAGGAGTGACTGACTGAGACCCCGAGGAATAGCAACTGAAACACGTTGGGTTTTCAGACTGTAGTGCCAGCAGGGCTTTCCCATGTCGTGCTGAGATGTGTTCATAGAGCAGCTCCCTATTCCCTTGTGCTACTACAGCTGAGCAGCTCTCCTGGCTGTAATGAACTTATCAGATAGGGATAATGAAATACTTCATGTGTTCAGTCATTGGTATTGTTTCTAGTCATAAAGCAATTCCTTTACCAGAGAGATGAAAAAGGTAGGTGCACCGTTTGCCACCTGCACTGAGACTTGGGCTGCATTTGCCATTCACTCCTGGAATTGTTGAGCTGTGGATACCCACATTTTTGTAATAAGTGATCGGTTTTCTTCATCTTGCATGTTATATAAACTGGTCTAAATCAGCAACCAATAAATTATGGCAACACAAGCTGGTGTGCAAGACAGTATTTGAATGCCTGTTCGTTTTACTGAGTCTGTGGAGCTTGCTGCTTGATACAGTGTGGACAAAACCCCGCTTACCCAAGTGCAGTAAACGTACCCCAAGAACTGGCATGAGCTTTTTTTCCCTTTGTAAACAAAATCCCCACTAATTAACTTAAAAGCATGATTTTTTTCTAATTTGGAGGGACCATCTCAGCTGCCCAGTGAAATGTGCTGGAGACAATCAATGTGGTGCTGACTAAGGCAGCAGTGCTGGGGGGAGCAGCCTGGACTTCTGGCACCAGGTAAAGACTTTATAAAATACTTTGCTTTTATTGTCTGAAGTGATGGGAAGGCAGGAGTGTCAGGAAAACATCCCTTGTTTGGGATGAGTTCTCAGTCCTTAAACCTGACAGGGCTGAGCTGCTTTATAAAGGTTAAAGGCCTTCTTATCAGGGGAGCTGCTAGAGGAAGGCCTGAGGACTTAAGAAGTGCTCATGGAAGAGGCAGATCAGATAAGGAGCTTAAAAGGTGACCAGATGAAAGATGCTGTGGAACTTACCAGAGACTGCTGTGCAATTCCCTCATAGCTGGTGGAGAGAGGTGGGCTGGGATCTGGGAAAGATGCTCAGCTCTTAGGAACACAGGAGAACCTGCATTTATTTTTATTAGACAGGGAAAACAAGCCTGCAGAAGAGAAAAAATGTGTAATCAGAACTTGGATCTCATCCTCACTTTCATTTTCCTTCACAGTATCTCCAGAAAGTGAGATTGGTAATTGGATTAGGAACTGGTATACTGGGCTGGCAGCACTGGTTTCAGGACCTTTCAGCCATGTCCCTGGCAGCTTTGGGGTGACTGTGCTTTAGCTTTGATTAGATTACCACTCCTGACATGCACTATTTTATATTTACTTGTGTTAAAGTTTACCTGGCCCTGCTTTGTAGGGCACTTTTGAGGAGCACGTGGTGCTGCCAGCCTTTGGCACCGAGAGCTGGCTCTGCCCTCGGCCTCCTGAGACGTGGGATGCAGGCCACCCACATGTGCAGGATAAGTGCTGTGGTGTTTGTTCCTCTGTGTTTCAATTGCAGTATCCTTATCATAGAATCATCAAGTCCAACCACCAACTTAGCACTACCTCTGGAATTCCTAAACCACTAAACCGCATCATCCAGTGCCAGATCCAGATGCTTTTTAAACACCTCCAGGGATGGTGACTCCACCATCTCCCTGGGCAGCCTTTTCCAGTGCCTGAATTCCAGTGCCTCAGTTTCTACTGGGAATGGAGTTTACCAGCTGAGCTCCGTGCTCCTGCACACTTGTGTCTGAGGGGTGCAGAGCCGAACTCTCGTCTCTCATGCGGCGCCCACTGAGAAAGCCCCCTGCACTTTTTACAATAACATTTTAAATCTCTTTTTAGAAGATTTTGCAGTTTTAAAACGTTTTGCAGTTTAGGGTGTCACTTCAAACCGGGGCTCACTCGCCTTTATTCCGTAAGACTCCACAGGGGCTACTGAGGGGAGCCGGGGCAGCGCCCCCTGCGGGACACCCGCCCCGGGCCCGCGGCCTGCAGTCCCCGGCCCGCCCCCTGGGCCGTGCGGGTGCCGGGGCGGTGCCGGGGCGTGCCGAGGCGGGGCCGGGGCGGTGCCGGGGGCGGTGTGAGGCGAGGGGCGGCGGCGGGGCTGTCTGAGGGAATGCGAGCGGCCAAGATGGCTGCCGCTGCCGCCGCTGCCGCGCGTCACCGTGAGTGTGAGGGCGCCGCCGCGATGGCGGGAATGGGGGCCGGGGGCGGCGGGTGGCCTGAGGGTCGGCCGGACACCGCGGGCGCTGCACGGGCGGGAGCGCCGCGGCACCGGCGGCACCGCGTTACACAACGCCCGAGAGGCGCCTTTCATAACGCTGACGGCGCTGGGGCCGGCGGGGCCGCGGGGCCGGCGGGCTTACCGGGGCTGCGGGAGGGCTTCGCGGGGCTGCGCGCGGTGATGGCGGCGTCCCCCCACTGCACTGAGGGGGCCGCGGGCGCGGGGTCTCCGCGGGCAGCCCGCAGGGCTCTGTCCGGCCGAGGCCAGCGCGCCCCGGCCCCGGCCGCAGCCCCGCCGCTCTCCCGTGCGGCTTTTCTGTGCGGCTCTGTCTGCTGCCCGCCGCGGAACCGCGCTCCGAAACAGCCGCTTTTTTGTGCGGTTCTATCTGGTGCCTGCCGCGGACCCGCGCTCTGAAACAGCCGCTCTCCCGTCTGTCTGAAGGGGTTGGTGCGGGGATGCTGCCGGTGCCGGTCGCTGCCGGCCGGTGCGGGCTGTGAGCCCGGACTCAGCGCTGCCCTCCGGCCGCGCAGCTCTCGCTGTGTCCCTGCCCGGAGGCACTTTGGGCTTACCCACCCCGCTGCTCGCTTTCGACTTTGATACCGTAGTGCCGCTTTTAAAACATGTGAAAGAGCACTTTTATCGATGCTCCATCAAGCTGGGATCGTACTCGTTGCACGTCTCACTCTGCGCTGTCCTTCACGATGCAGATGGAAACGTGCCTAAACCTCAGCCTAAGTCAGACGCTTGCAAGGTGTCCTGGGTTGGAAGGGACTCCTGGTCATTGATTCAGCTCCTGGCCCTGCACCGGACACCCAGCAATGCCACCCTGTGCCTGAGAGCGTTATCCAAGCGCTCCTGGAGCTCTGGCAGCCTCGGGGCTGTGACCATGCCCTGGGGAGCCTGATCGGTGCCCAGCCACCCTCTGGACCAGGAACAAGAGTTCTTACAGGGCAGAAGTATCAATGCAGCCATTGAAACTTCCCTTTTTATTGTTCTCTGTAACTGGCATATAGTGCCAGCGTGTCAGAAAGCAATAACCCCAGAACTGGAAGTAAAAAATGATTATTTGAAAAGGACCTTTCAGGCATCAGCAATGCTTGAAGTTCTTTAGTTTGCAGCCTTTTGTATCAGTGCAGATGCAGGCATCCATGGCTAGGCACTCGTGATCCCGTGTAAGAGGCTGGATTTGCAGGATGCGTTTTGTTGCCATTGATTTCAGCAGGTTTTGAGGCCGTTCAGCATCTGTTCAGGAGGTTATTAGAGAGCTGTGAGCTGTAAGATGCTCTTCCCAGCGGGTGGGTCGGCTGCTGAGGAGCTCTGTGCTGTTGGGGCTGAATTGCTGCTGAGCTCCCGTGGTCTGGCAGGGGAAATGTCGCACTGAACAATTGCCGGAGAGACGGGGATGCAGAATTTAGCCTTATTTTTTTTTCACCATGAGCAATTCACACTATTTCTGTGCTAAAAGAATACCATGTAATGACGATGAACTCCTGAGGAGAACGAAGTGTGCCTTTGAAAAGGCAGGCTGTAAGCAGCATGGAATTGTATGGAGCTGTATGGAATATGGGTTGGAAGGAGCCTTAAGGATAACCTTGTTGTGTTTAGCTTCAGGGCTGAATAAGGAGATGCTGAAGTGAGTCCAGAGAAAGCCATGGAGATGCTCCAGGGCTGGAGCCCCTCTGCTCTGAAGCCAGCCTGGGAGAGCTGGGGGTGTTTAGTGTGGAGGAAAGAAGGATCCAGGGAGACCTCAGAGCCTTTTCCGGTAGCTAAAGGGGCTCCAGGGAGCTGGAGAGGGAGGGGGATGTGTGCAGACTTGTACATGGAGTCTGGAGTTGCTGCTCAGCATTCAAACAGGAGCAGATGTCTAACCTGCATTGTAGACATGGTGTGGAAATCCTGTCCTGTCTGGGATTAGCCCAGGTGTGTCTGACCCACAGGAGGAGTGACACAGTCTGACGCTTATTCCTCAGGGTCAGCCCCTTGTTTCCACCGGGTGTTTTGGAGTTATGATTGGAACTCACAGATGAGCAAGGCTTTGCTTTGGATTTTGGTGTGCTGGGGGGTTTGTGTGCTGTGCCTGGGGCAGCTGCCCGTGCTGGGGGTTTGTGTGCTGTGCCTGGGGGATCAGCACTGCCCGTGCTGGGGGTTTGTGTGCTGTGCCTGGGGCAGCTGCCCGTGCTGGGGGTTTGTGTGCTGTGCCGGGGGGATCAGCACTGCCCGTGCTGGGGGTTTGTGTGCTGTGCCGGGGGGATCAGCACTGACAGGGCTGTGTCTCCGCAGTGCTGAGGAGCTGCAGCCAGCTGCGGGTGCCGCTGCGATGGAGAGGCCAGGCCACGGCGGCGGCGGTGACGGAGAGCGCCCGGCTGCAGGAGCAGCCCCAGGAGCGGTGGGTCTGTGTGTGGGTGTGTATGAGGTGTGGGTGCCCTGTGTGTGTGTGCGGGCCCTGCCTGTCCCGATAGCCAGGCTGGGCTGCTCTGTGTGTGTGTGTGTGATTGTGTATCTGCCTGCCTGCACTCACACTGCTGGGCAGGGACAGCCCTGCTCCTGCACAGCCCCTGAGCCAGGCCCACATCAGGCCTGAGCAGTGCAGGGACATTCATTATTGTCACTGTTCATTGTCATCCTGCTTCCTGGGTCTCATTCCTTCTGATATGTAGCAGACAGGGAATGGAAGCTGAGGTCCCGAAACATTGGGGCAGGTCTGGGCTCCTCTCAGTGCCCTGTTGTGAGACTTTGGCCTTAACAAAAGGGCAAAGCTCCCTGTGCAACCTGAACCATCTGCTGGGGAACTGAGAGACTGGTCTCTGGGCTCCCTTGGGCAGGGCAAACAATTCCATGGGGAAATTGGGCGAGAGTTGTGATCAGCAGCCATTCTGTAAATGCTGATACCACCGTCCGTGCTGCTGTGCCCTGTGGGACATGATCCTTACGACAGTGTGCCAGACCTGCACCCAGATAGAAAATCCATTCTGGTAAAACCCAACTCAAACACAACTGCAATGAGTTGGTGTGTAGAAAGGCTCCTTGCTGCTGTCAGTGCTGCAGGAGATGAGATGTGTCCCCACAGTACAAAGACAAAGACTTGTGTGAGTGGCTCATTTGCTTTCCGGGGAAGCTGCTGCTTGGTTTGGCTGGAATGCACAGCTGAGACCCTGTTTTATAACCTCGCTTAGAGCCAGCAGCTGTGAGACAGCTTTCTTAGTGTGTTTCCAGCTAAAGTCTGTGTTACAAAGTGGTTTCCTTTTAAAAAAGCAAAGATCATGTAGATACTTGTGTCTGGCCGTTCCTGTTTCTAGTGCAAGTGTTTACATAAGCAGGAGGAGCCTTGGGATAGGAGCTGCCTTTGCAAAAGGCAAATGTGGGAGGATGAGCTGGTTGTTTTGTCATTGTAATAAAAATACAAGCAGTGGGTCACTAGGATTTGGAATCTCTCTTGTTTTCCTAGGAAACCTAAGACAGGGATCTTGATGTTGAACATGGGAGGCCCAGAGCGGCTGGACGATGTCCACGATTTCCTGCTGCGTCTCTTCCTGGACAGGGATCTGATGACCCTTCCCGTTCAGAAGTGAGGAGCACTGGGATCTCCGTGGTACAGGCGGTGTTGGGTGTTGCTGTAACTATTTACTTCTGTGGAGGGCAGCACTCCTCGAGAGTGCTTCCTCCTGGGAGCAGTCAGGGCAGGGGACAGTGCTGGGACCCTCTGGATTGGGCCTGCCATGGCTGTTCTCTGTTAGCTGCAGGCCGAGGTGTGGGAAGGGGGGTGGAGCAGAGCACCACACAAGCCGTGCTGCATTTGGCAGAGATTGCCAGGCCAAGGCTGCAGGGCAGAGCTCGGGAGGGGGTTTGGGCTGTCTGCTAACACGCCCCTCTCCCGCTGCAGCAAGCTGGCCCCGCTGATCGCCAGGCGCCGCACGCCCAAGATCCAGGAGCAGTACAGCCGCATCGGCGG
This sequence comes from Ammospiza caudacuta, assembly GCF_027887145.1. Classification (NCBI taxonomy): domain Eukaryota; kingdom Metazoa; phylum Chordata; class Aves; order Passeriformes; family Passerellidae; genus Ammospiza; species Ammospiza caudacuta. The sequence goes on along the minus strand of NC_080632.1, from coordinate 87,683,844 downwards.
CGGCTCCCCCATCAAGAAGTGGACGGCGCTGCAGGGAGAGGGCATGGTGAAGCTGCTGGACAGCATGTCTCCTGGCACTGGTACTGCTCTGCTCAGCCCCCACGGGCTGCTTCTGCTCTCTGGCTTGGGACCGTTTGCTGCAAAGCAGCTTTGGCTGCCTGGTTTCCTTGTGGGGCGGTGTGCGTTCCCTCCCTGCTGGGAAATCCCATGGCAAAGACAGTGCAGGAGGGATTCCATTCATTGTGAGGTTGTTATGGAAGGAAGGCTGGGCTCGGGGAGCCACCTCTGTCTCTCCTGTGACCATGAGAAGATGGCTGTGGCAGACTAAGTGTGTTATTTTCAGGTGCCAGGAGTGTTCCTCGGTGTGTGGCACTGCCAGGCACCGTGCCTTGCCCTGTGAGCCCTGCTTGGGCCTGAGGAGGCCTGCACTGAGGACAAGTGGCTGAGGCCTAGAGGGGAGGAAAGGGGAATGTATTTCATGTGAGCACCAAGGTGGGCGTGGGAGGGGGTTCCCAGCAGCTGCTGCAGGGCTGAGAGGAGCACAGCTGGAGCAAAGACAAGGCTTTGTAGATGGGCACTGGAGGGCAGGCTGAGCGATAGCAGTGAGCCCCACCCGGGGACACAGCAGGAGATAAGGCTGGGCAGCTTGGCTGGCAGGGAAGGAGAGGCTCTCTTTGCCAGTCCTTCGTGATGGAAAACCTTCAAAGATGAGTACAGCCTCCTTTCCCTGTCTCTGTGTCACAGAATCCCTCCCAGCAGGGATGGCTGGTATGGGATAGCCTGTGCCACTGTGCCTGATAGCATCAGTTTGAGCTGGGGTCCCTGCAGGTGCAGTCAGAGCCTGAGGCCTGCTGTGTTATCCGAGGCAGGAGTGCTCTTGGAGCAGGAGCCCTGAAGGGTCAGCCTTGCAGCAGGTTCTGCAGATAAGGCTTGGAAGGTTTATCTGCTTTTCCCAGTGTCCCGCTCCCACTTGCTTTTGTTTGGTGACCACTCTCTGTGCAGTCACACCCTTCTCTGGGCACCTCTCCCACCTGATAAGTCCTCTGGAGGCTCCTTTTTGACTTGACAGCAGCTGCACTTTAACAATAGAATGTGCAGAGCACTATTATTTAAACAGCCTGTGCACAGACACCAACACCTCTCTTTGCTGCCCATGCCCTGGACAAAACCTGGCACTGGGAGGGCATTGCTTTCAGGCTGGCCGCGTTCTTCCCAAAATGTCCTTTGCCAGGTTAAACTCCTCCAGTCCCTGCTGTGGTCGGTCAAACTGCTGTCTTTAGTGCCACTGAGAGATGTTAATGGGGTTACTGGCTCAAGGGCTCCTGAAGTTGGGTCTTTATTTGCTGCTGCTCCCAGCTGGGAGCTCCCCTGCCTCCTGCAGAGAGCTGGGGCTGAATAAACCTGTTTCTGAATCCTGCACAAGTGTACGGAGTGGAGCCCAAGCACGGGACATCTGCTTCCTTCAGAAACCTGATAAATGTTAGTTCAGAGCCACTGACCCGGAAACCCTGACAAAGAAACTTTGCTTTTGTTCTCATAAGAACCTCTGTCCTCCACTTAAAAAAACAAACCAGCAAACCTTCCCTGCCTGCTTCCCGTCCCTAACCAAGCCATGCTCCCAAAGCTGGCACCCAAAAGATTGGAGATAAAAAATGGAGGAACCTGAGATCTCCTCAGGGGGAATCACATTGCTGCCAGAATTAGGTGTTAAAGCCATGCAGCTTTTTATGAAAGCCCTCCAAATTCAGGATGGGAGAGTGCGTGTACCTGATTCACTGCTCTGCTGCTTGGGTGCCATCAGAGCAGGCGTGCAGGGCAGGGAGGGCAGCTGGAGCTGTGAGGGCATCGGGGTCTTCATTTAGCTTCTGCTAGTGACACTGTTTTACCTTTATGTCCTTAAAATCAGGAGTTGCCCTGTGAGACACCGGCGCTCTGTCCAGGCTGGGAACTGTGCCTCTGCTAAGTGCAGGAGAAGCAGGCTAGTGATGTTCCTGCAGAAGCAAACCATACTATAAATCACTTTTAAATTCTAATCACAGCCCAGTGAGGTACCAGAAATGTGCTTACATGACAGAGCTTTACCAAAGCAGCCAGAAAATACCAGCAGGTTAATGTCAGGAAATACCAGCAGGTTAATTTCAGCAGTCCAGCCCGCTGTTCCTGTGTGTGTGACGTGTAACAATGTGTTTCTGTGTTTCTCCCTGTCCCTGTCCTGCCGTGTGTGTGCAGCCCCTCACAAGTACTACATCGGGTTCCGCTACGTGCACCCGCTGACCGAGGAGGCCGTGGAGCAGATGGAGAGGGACGGCATCCAGAGGGCCATCGCCTTCACCCAGTACCCCCAGTACAGCTGCTCCACCACAGGTGAGCCCTGGGCCTGTGGGAGCCATGGGAGCTCTGGCCAGGCTGCAGTGCTGTGTGAGCTGGGGTGTAATTGTTCCCACTGGAGACACTCAGCTCTGATTTACGGCTGGGTTTTAATTAGGCAGCATTTTAAAATATGATTATAGCTTGCTGCCGAGCTGTTCCAGTCTGACAGCTTGCTGGTGGCCTGGCTGAACGTGTGTTGCGAATCCTCTGTTTCAGGAAGCAGTTTAAATGCCATTTATCGCTACTATAACCAGAGAGGGGAGAAGCCCAAGATGAAGTGGAGCATAATTGACCGATGGCCCACACATCCCCTTCTCATTCAGGTGTGGATCTGAAGTTATACATTTTCCTTTGAAATACAGAAACAAATACTGAGGGAGGATAACAGGAAGGCTTCAATCTGAGGGTACATTTTAGCTGTGTGATGAAATGGGTCTTGTCTACCATGTCTGAAATTACAGGAGGAGAGTTATTTCATGCCCCATGCTTTGGCAGGATAATGTGTGAAAGCAACCACTGTGCACCTCCTGATTTAAAAGCTGGGGATGTTACCCTAATGGTGGTGGCTGGAAGGAACCTCTGCAGGCCATTAGTCCAAATTCCTGCTCAGAGCACCTCTGTGGCCAGCACACACAGAGATTGTGTTGGTTTGTCAGATTCCCCTCTGGCAGCACAGGGTAATTCCTAGCTGTGGCAGGAGCAGTGAAGGGAAGCCTTCGTGCTGCTCTCTTTCCAGAGAAAATGGCTCTTTGGTCTTCATGAGGGAGCTTTCGTGGGGGTTTGCAGTTTCTGTGGTGTGCTAAGCAGGTGAGAAAGCACCGAGGGCAGGCAGGGACCTGGGAGCTGCCTGTGCTGGTGACTCTGCTGACACACTGCCTGAGTGTGGTGCACACTGGGGGAATTTGGGAGTGCTCGAGGCTGCAGGGACATGGGAGTGCTGGTGACTTTCCTGACACACTGAGTGTGGTGCACACTGGGGGAATTTGGGAGTGCTCGAGGCAGCAGGGACATGGGAGCTGCCTGCAGTGTTCCCCACTCAGGGTTTGTTTGTGTTTCCCTGAGCAGTGCTTTGCCGATCACATCCAGAAGGAGCTGAACCTGTTCCCACCAGACAAAAGGAAAGAGGTGGTCATCCTCTTCTCAGCCCACTCGCTGCCCATGTCTGTGAGTTACCCAGGGCAGGGTGTGGGCACACAGTGTGGGAGTGCCAGGCAGGCCTGGTCCTTCCCAGGGTGTTCACCGTGCCAAAGGTGTGCTGTGCTCGGGTGCAGGTGGTGAACCGTGGTGATCCCTACCCTCAGGAAGTGGGAGCTACTGTCCAGAGGGTCATGGAGAAGCTCAACTACTCCAACCCTTACAGGCTGGTGTGGCAGTCCAAGGTAAGTGCTCGGGGGAGCTGAGCAGGTAAAGCCTGTGCAGAGTCTCACTGGACTGGAAAAAATACACCTTATTTATTATTTTCTTCAGTCTTGTTCAGGCCAGCCCAGGTTCTGTTCCTTTGAGATGTAATGGTGGGAAGTGTGTCTTCATTAAACATTCCATGGAGAGAGTGAGAAGTACAACCAGAAGCAGGGAAATAAAAAATAACTGTTTGTATCCCATCCATAACCTGCTCTGTCATGCTGCCTGAGGAAATGTGGGTGCTCTTTGTAAGAATGATTTAATGAGCGTTTTCCCTTTATTTCTGCCTTTTTGTTCCAGGTTGGACCAATGCCCTGGCTTGGTCCCCAGACAGACGAGACCATTAAGGGCCTGTGCCAGAGAGGAAAGAAGAACATGCTGCTGGTCCCAATAGCATTTACCAGTGACCACATTGAGACTCTGTATGAGCTGGACATCGAGTATGCCCAGGTTTTGGCCAATGAGGTCAGTGCTCTGTGCGCTTGGTCCCTGCTCTGAAATTATTACTCCTGCGTTCCAATTTGCTTTGTAGTTGCTTCTTGCAATATTATTTGGGGTTAGCTTTATTTTCCCATAAATCAAAAATTAACCAGAACTGGCTTAACCACAAAACAGGTGGGAGTTTGTCTTTCTAGATTTAGGTGTTTAAACCATTACAAATATTGCTCAAAAACAATGAGTCATTTTCATTCATTCAGTGAATGAATGACAACACAATGTAATGTTGCCCCATAGTAATTTTTGCTGTGATGCTGCATTTAATCCACTCATTTTGGGGTGACTTCTGAATGATGTGGGAAGATTTTGGAGGCTACTCAGTGAAGGATCAGAACAGGTTTAACTTTTTCCTTCTTGTTTTTGATTCAGTGTGGAGTTGAAAACATCAGAAGAGCGGAGTCTCTCAATGGAAATCCACTGTTCTCCAAGGTATGTGCTATGTTGCAGTGGCTGTACAGGTTTGCAGTTGTGTTTTCTGCTGGGTGTGGATGTTTTCAGGTGGTTTTAAGGCATTTTGAGTTTCAGAGCAGCAATGGAACCCCGTGTAGCTGATGTGCCCAGCACGGAGGGGTTCCTTGTGCCGCAGTTTGTGCGGTTTGGTCAGGAGGGGACGCGGGGTGCCCGGGTTGGGCTGGGGGGATTGCACAGCTGGATTTGCTCCCTCTGACCTCTCCCCCCTCCCCACAGGCCCTGGCAGACCTGGTGTGCTCCCACCTGCAGTCCAACGAGGTGTGCTCCCGGCAGCTGACGCTGTGCTGCCCGCTGTGCGTCAACCCCGTGTGCCGGGAGACCAAGGCGTTCTTCAGCAGCCAGCCCCTGTGAGCAGCCAGCGGCCCTCGGGACAGCCCAGGGCTGCTGTGGCCCTGCAGCACGCACAGCCTGGCTGGGGGCACCTTCTGGAGTTTCCTTTGGTTGAGGAGAGTTGTAGGAAGTAGGGAGATCAGGGCATTTATCCTGTCAGGTGTGAGGAGATCTCCTGTCATCCGACCCCGATGGGACTTATTGTGAGCCCAGTAGGACACACTGAAAATCCTACACAGCTTTTTTACAGTTAGCTTCTATTTCTATGCAGGGATTTATTGTGTGCAGGGTGGTCAGGAGCTCATTAACTTGGCCAGGTTGAAGGTGCACTGATTTTGGTTTTGCTTGAGGTGCAGTGTGACCAGCACAGTCTGTTGTCTGTTCTGAGAGGGACTTTGCAGCTGGCTTTGGAGACTTTGGAGATCAGGTTACTTCTAGTGCTTTTTAATAAGCTGTGTATGTGTATATTTATAATTTTTAATTTTTTTTTTAGAGCATAAAGATAAGGCTTTGTTTTGTTTTGGTTTTCTCCTGCCGGAAACTTCCTGTGAAAGCTTAGCTGGGATAGTAGAACACACAAAACTTGTTTACATTTTCTGGAAAAACATTTTCATTATCTGCAGAAAAGTATTTGAAGAGGATAAATTGAAAGGAATTAGCCTGCTTGGGTGATACTGGAGAATTTGCTCCATCGAAACTGCGTGTTTCAAGTCTAGCAGGAGCATGTGTGGAAACATGTTGGCTTATCTGTTAAGCAGAATGGGGTTTTAAATTCTTTTTATTTTTATTTAAAAAGGGCTTTTTTCTGTTTGGTGAAGTAAATGTAGGAAGTCAGGCTTGTTCTCCAGGAGGTGTATAGATCCACTCTGTGCTTTCTACTGTGCCACAGTGCTGTGGTTTTGTGGGGTACCTATGGAGTGCCGTAGGTAGGATCGACCTGGCTTGATTGCTGTTGTTCAGACGGAGACGATCGGTCAGGAGTGGTTTGGCTTTCACGCTGCAGATGCCTGAGCACAGAGGCTGCCAGCCCCCAGCAGGGCCGTGCTGGCAGGGCCCTGGCACCGGGTGTGCCCCCCGGGGCACAGGGTCCCCTCCTGCCTGCCTGCCTGCCTGCCTGCCTGCGGGGCAGGAGCAAAGCTGTGACCGTGGCACTGAGCCCTTCGTGGGGCAGCCTGCTGGCACCTCCTTGGGCACCCGTTTACTTGATGTCCTTAGCACTGAAATGCCAGGACCTGGGCACTGCAGGCTGGTTCCTGGAACTGCTGGTGGCTGGGAAAGCAGATGCTGTGCTGCTCAGCCCGGCTGATCTGCTCAGCAGTTTGCACCTCAGGTCCTTTGGGCACAGGGTGTTTAAAGAGAGAAGAGGCCTCCTGTGGTGTATCAGGGGTCTGTCCCCTTCTGGTTTATTGTTGGAATCAAGGATGGGGTACCAAAGGAACGGATGGATCCCGTGTTGAGCACCCATGGAGTGCTGTAAATCCCAAATACCTCTGAAGAGCTGCTTGCTCCACTGCCATACCTGCTTCCCAGGGTGAGACAGACTGAGATTCCTCTAATGCCAGAACCTCCTGCAGCACCCTGTTCCCCACAGAAAGTCTTCCTTGACCCCTCATGCCTGTGCCTGTTTCAGTGGCAGGGAGCCAGGAGCTTCTCTTCTCCCTCCTCTCCCTGCCCCTGGGCTCTGCTCGCTGCCTGGGCAGGGAAAAGGAGCACAAATGTCCAGGATGTCTGGGAACACTGGCCTTACACCTCTCCTTGATAAAGAACTTCCTCTGTTTCACTCCTCTGTGTGACTTTGGGATCAGTGCAAAGCAGTCTGGTCTGTCAAATCTTCCTGCCCACTCCTGTTTCCTCACAGCTGGGGGGAACGTGGACCTTCAGGTGGTCTGGGCTGTGACCACCACATTTACAAGTGTGGAAAGCAGAGGTTAACATCATATGAACCTTGTGGTATTATAAATACAGCTGGCTTTTCATTTTCATACTGGAGAGTCCTGTCAGTACTAGCTGGCACTGATTCTGAGGCATTACATTTGTCCCCTGTAATAAAAGGTACTTAAAATTCACTTTTGAGTGTTCTAACCACAAGCGGGATAATTACTCTGTTGCTGCTATTACAGCATCATGTGGAAATCACTTAATTTTCCAGCTCTTATCAGATGGAGCCAGTCTCACAGAGCTGGTGGTGCTGTTTGCTGTCAGAGGGTGGTTTTCTCAAGGTTTCTGAGGGGTTCCTCATCTCCCAGGCCGATGGCCAGCAGGTTGGGTGAGTGTGTGCCCTGAGGAGAGATGGATCCATGGTGCAGGTGCCTTCCTGAGCCCTGTCAGTGCTGTGTCCCTCTGAGTTTGCAGCTCACCCAGCACTGTGGAGCTCTGGCCTCAGGATGTCAACTGGAAATTGGAGTTAGGAACAGCCCATGGTGTCCTGAGGGAAGAAATGGGAGGGAAAGGGGTGAGCTTGTTTTCCTGCTTTAACACTCTGCAGTTCAGCTTATTTTTTCATTGTTGAGTGAATTTTTCTTTTTGAGTCTGTTTTTAACCTGTCCCTGGGTCCTCGCTGCATTTCAGAGAAGGTGCTGTGGCACCAGAGGGGTGTGGGTGGTGTCCGAGCTGGCCTCCTGCTGTCCCCTGGGAGGAGGATGGCACAGCTGAGCTCAGTGGAAGCTGGAAGCTCAGTGAGTTCTCCCTTCCCACCACCATCACCTTGGAGTGCAAGCTGCAGGCCAGAGCAGCTCCTTTGGTTCTGTTAATGCCACACGTGTACAGATCCTTGCTTTTGGCCCAACATATGCATTTCACATTGACCAAGGACTTCCATTTGATGTAACACAGCAAATTTGGATACTCCTTCTGTGTGTCGTTTGCCATAAGGATGGAATTCCAATTAAAGTTCTTTTAAGGAAATAACTGAGCTGTGTGTCCTTGTAAGAGCTCTTCATGCTGGTGTGTGAAGGTCTCTGCCCCTCTGGTGTCAGGTTGGGGTGAGTGACACCCTCTGAAAGGACTGAATGAGGGGTTTGCCCTGGTGTGGGATCCCACCTGATGGATAATTTATTCTGTTCCCTGTTAGCGGTCTCTGGGCAGCTCCTTGCTGATGTTGCTAATTAAGTGCTGGATTGATTATCTTCTAGAGCAGGGATTGGAGATGTTGGATACTTGAGCTGATCCATTAGTGATGGGGGAGAGCAGGATGCAAGCCCAGCCCAATGGAAGGTGGGCAGTGTGGAGCAGAGCAGTGATGGTGCTTCTGCCCTTCTGGAACCTCAGTGCAGGCTTTGCTGGGTTACCTTTGAGTGGGGATTGGCTGTGTGAGCCTGGCAGAACTTGGGCAATGTCATATTTGAATCCACAACAGTCTCTGACATTGTGGAAGCACTTTTCCTTCCCTCTCTCTTTCTGCAGGGCTCACTCTCCACCTGCTTTCCTGCTTGGCCATGGGTTTTTTGTGTTTCCAGGAGCAAATTTCTGAGGATGTATGGGCCGTGCTGTGTCTCTCGTGCACTGTGGAAGTACTTGTCTCCAGCAGCACAACCTGGGTGAGGGATTTGGCTGTCACTCAGCATTTCATGCCCTACTTCTGCCTGTAGAGCACAGGGATTTGCTCTACAGGCAGAAATTTGGAAATTTGGACCAGGTCTAAAACCTGCCTTTTGTCTTCCTGCTAAATTTGTGCTCAGCACTAAGTGCCAGGAAGAGGTTATTTAATCTGAGTCCATTGGCCTGGCTGATGAGCATCCTTGCCATGACTCTGGAGATGGATTGTCTGTCCAGAGAGGGATCATCTCCACACACACAGCCTTTGATCCCCGGGCTCAGAGGTTGCTCCTGTGACACCTGAGCCCCAAAGGCCCCACCAGGCCACCACGTGGGGAGGGAGGGATTTGCTCCTTCCCACCCCAGAGCTGTGCAGAGCAGGCTTGGAGCATTCCCCAGGTGGGAGCTGTCCCTGCCCCTGGATGTCTGTAGGCTCTGTTCCAGCCAGCCTGGGGTTCTGTGAGTCACTGGAGGTGCTGCTGTGCTGCCATGGCTCACTGGCAGGGAAAGGCATGCAGATCTGGGGCCTGGCAGTTCCTGGAATGACGCAGAGGGAATCCAGAGCGCTGCAGTCTCCTGTCATCTTTAAGGATGATCCCTAACGTGTGAACATCACCCGCTCTTGAGGCCTAATTGCGTTTCTCCAGCGAGCAGGTGCATTTCCAAGGCAGCTTAAACGAGCACTTAAGGGATAATGCTGGGAGCACTCTGGGGGGGCTCCGTGCCCAGGCTGGGCTCCTCACAGCCAGCTCCCCCAGCGCTTTTATCCGCACTCATTGGGCTCCTCACAGCCAGCTCCCCCAGTGCTTTTATCCGCACTCATTGGGCTCCTCACAGCCAGCTCCCCCAGCGCTTTTATCCGCACTCATTGGGCTCCTCACAGCCAGCTCCCCCAGCGCTTTTATCCGCACTCATTGGGCTCCTCACAGCCAGCTCCCCCAGCGATTTTATCCGCACTCATTGGGCTCCTCACAGCCAGCTCCCCCAGCGCTTTTATCCGCACTCATTGGGCTCCTCACAGCCAGCTCCCCCAGCAGAGTCATTGGGCTCCTCACAGCCAGCTCCCCCAGCGCTTTTATCCCAGAGTTATCGGGCCATTAGGGTTCTCTTTTACTGCCCTGGAGTTCTCGTGCTGTCAGGCGGGAGGGGAGGGAGGTGTAACACGACCCAAAGTGGTCTTGTATGTTTTAATCTGCTGGTTTCATATCTTATGGCTTCCTGCCATTATCCCTTTCTGAGCCGGACCCTGGAGTCGCTCCTGGAGGTTTGCTGTGTGCAGAGGCTGCAGGCAGCCTTCAGTGGGTTTCTGCACTTTCTGGCAGGCAGAGCGGGCCTTGGCTTGCTCTCGCCGTGTGTGGGCACTGGTGACAGATGTTCCCACCTGATGATCCCGCTGTGCTGTCCTGCCACGCTGCCTATTCCAAGGTGGTTTCTTTGTCCCGGCTGTTTTCCTTCAGCACCTCCATCCCACGTGTGCTGAAAATCAGTGGCATTGCAAAAGCTCCTGCTGTTTTCCTCCAAAGAAACCCACTTTCCTCACCCTGACTTGCTGTTGGTGTGCAGCTTTCCCTGCGGGCTGCATGCCAGGCTGTGTCCCGAGGGAATTCCCGCAGGTTTGAAGTGCTGTGCAGTGTTGGGATCAGAAGCGCTGCCAGCGCCTCATCTGCAGCGGGAGGAGCCGCGCTGTGCTCGGGGCGGGTCCCACACGGCAGCTCATTCCTGCCGGGCTCATCCCGACAGATGCACTGCCCGAGGAGCAGGAGGAGGATGGCAGCGGTGCCTGCTCCCGAGGGGCATTTACAGCACTTTATGCTGGGATAGCCGTGATTCCTGGCAGGGTTGGGAACAGTGAGCTGAGGAATGAGCTCCATGGCTCCAGAGCTGGCCCTGGACCCCAGCTCAGGGGCACAGCCTGGCACTGGGAAAGGCTGATGCTGATGCAGCATCCCGGCCCGGCTGCAGTCCTCCCACACACCCAGCTCATCCTTCAGCTTAATGAAATGGTCCCATTTCCCTCCTCCAGCTGTGCCCACTGCTAAGTGCCTGGAAAATGCATCCCCGGGGGAGCAATCCTGCGAGTGAGATGGAAATGACCTGCCGTGGCTGCATTAGTCTCGGTGTCACCACTCTCGCCTCTCTGCTGCTAAAGGGTTTTTACCCTTCCTGTGCCTTTGCAGCCCTCCCCAGCACAGGCAGGAGGAAAGAAGGCCGCAAGAGCCACGGCCTGGGCTCTGCCACACAAAGTGCTGAGGAAGCAGCTCTGCCTTTATCTGCGCCCGTGGCCACTCAGCAAAGTGAAATGAACCAGTGTAAATTTAATTAATGGCAGAATCTGGCTCAGTGTCGAGAGAGGGACACAAAGAGAATGAGCATGAAAACAAACTTTTCAGTGAGTTTATTAACCCCAAGGTTAGACATTGGTGCCAAGGTTAGATCCCAGCCAATAAACCCCAAGGCAGGGCCTTGTCACTGCTCTGGGGCTGGGACACGGTGCTGGGGGGCTCTGGGGCCCCCATGCCTTCCCAGGCTGACCCTGCTCCAGGAGCTCAGAGGAGTGAGCTAGGGCAAGAGGGGGCTGGGTTTGTTTGGATTTTAAAGACAGAAATACAACAAAAGTGCTTTTCTTGTGCCCTTTGTTTTGCTTTTTCCGAGGAAATGAAACAAACAAGACTTGTCCACAGCTAGGGTGAGTAACTGACTGACTGACTGACTGACTGACTGAATGAATGAATGAATGAATGAATGAATGAAGGCAAACCTGCTACATCCTCCTTGCCATGGAATTTCAGCTCCAGGAACCTCCTGCCTCCTCCCGTAGAGCTGCTTCAGGGAAAGAAAGTACAATAACTAGCATAATTTTACAGCAATTACATTGCATCATATAATTCCATGACTTACACAAATACAGAGTGGTTTCTCCTGTAATATCACAGCTGCACAGGCTGTGCTTGTGGGAGAAGGTGCAGATGCTTTTCCAAGCGCTGCTGCTCACGCTTGGCCAGGCCCCTGGTCCCAGGTGGCATTTTTGGGATGTGGTCCTACCCTGGGGCATGTGCTCAGCTCTCCTCACCCCTGAGAGCTGCAGCAGCCTGAGCCCCCTTGGCTCCTCTTCACCCCTTGGTGTGGGATGGGCTTGTGGTGGAAAAAAACCCTGGGGAAAAAATCAGGAACTTTTGATCGCACAAGGAAGCAAAAGCATTGTTTTCCTCCTTTATTGAACTTTGGCAAATAATGTGTGTGTGTGGGTTTTACATCGATAGCTATAAATAAAACTTTGAAAGCAATGTAATACTTGTCATTGAGATAAAGGACATCTATTGGCACAAATCAGTGAGTAAAAACCCTTTAATGATAAAATAACATTCACTCTTTAGCTACTTTATTTGTCTGAAAAACTCAGCTTACACTCAGTTCAACATACCACCTTTCACAAAGTTAAAAAATGACATAAAATGACATAATAAAATAGACCTTAAATTTCATAATACAAGTACCTTGGCAAATTCCAGCCAGCTGGAGCAGCTCGTGGCAGCCCCGCCGTGCCCTTGCCGTGGCCTCCCATACCCCTGGTGGCCTCTGGGCTGAGGAATGCGGGTGTACTCGGCCTGGGTCACAACAACTGCGTGTCGGTGAGGAGTGGTGGCATCTGCCAGCAGGGCTCTGCCCAATGTCCCGCTCTGCTTACTGCGGAACAACCGGGAAACTTCTGGAAGATGAACCACTGTTACAATCATCAACTGTCTTACGAAAACTCCTGTTTAAAGTTCTTGTGTCTGTGACTGTCTTTGGCAGAGAAATCAGGAAAGAAAATAACCCGGCTATATTACACAGCTTCCATTATTATCACAACCTACTGAGTAAGGCCAAATGAAAAGGTCTCCTTGCACTAATGAGAGCACATCTCTAAAATACCCTTAATGACAGACCACATCAGCACTCAGAGGCCTCCTCAGCAGCGTGCCACTGCCCCTCCCAGGCCTGCTTTTCCACAGAGTGCAGGGTATGGAGCACTTGGTTTGGCTTTATGTCCAGCACGGCCTGCAAGCAGGGGACAGCGGGGGTCCAAAGCTGGACCCGGAGAGAAAACACAACCCATCCTTAAACAGGGGGCTCAAGCATGAATCTGGACAAATCAAAGGGGGATAAAGCACCTCCACAAACCTGGCCCAGGGCAGGGCGTGGGCAAGGGGCTGCCCGTGGGGCAGCAGCAGCAGCACAGGACCCATCTGGAGTGCTCGGATGGGCTCGGGCCAGGTGACACGGCGGGGACAGCGCTGCCGAGCGCAGGCTCCGTGCCCTGCCCCTGCTGGCACAACAGCGGCAATGGCTGGGCCGGGCAGGAGCAGGGGAGGGGCAGGGTGGTCCTGAGCACCCACCCCGGCCGGCCCTGCTGTGCCCAGGGGCTGCCATAAAGCCAAAGGAACTCCTGACCCTGGACAAACACACAGCAGCCTCCGTGAGGAGCGGGGCATGTATTGCCAGGGGACTGAGGGAATCGAATCGCTGGGGAGAAGCTGCCAGCTGGCCAAACTTCTCCCCAGATGGCAATTTGATTGGAATTGAATTTGGGTCTGTTTAGCACGGGGACAGACCAGAGCTGATCTGGACACCCGCCCCGAGCAGTGCTGAGCTGCGTGGGGCGAACCCGGGCGTGATTTCAGAGCGTAAATGCAAACACAACTGCGCCACGACTGCGAACAGCTAACAGGCTCCATGCATAAATAAACACACCAAGCCAAAGAGCTCGTCCCAAACCCAAAGGAAGAAGTTGCCATTAAGAACGACGATGCATCACACTGCTAAGGGTTTGCCTCATGCATAAACATGGGAGTGCTGATTGGCAGTTGCTAATTATAATACTACACTGTCACACAGGACAATCAGCTCTTCAGACCAAGTAGCACAAATGTAGAAAATAATTTTTTTCCTCTTTTTTTTTCTTTTTTTTTTTTTTTCCAACAGAGTAAATGAACACAGATTGTTTCTTCAGCAAAATATGAAACTGTAAACTTTGGGCTCATTCTGCAACTTTTCCCCGATCCATAATAACAAAAAAACCCAATGGGAAGAAAGACTGACGTACATTTTTAAGCGCACCTTCTCCGTCTAGTACAAAAGCACAACCTAAAACATATAAAGCTTCTTCTTCTGTTTTTTTTTTCTTTTAAATCACAGTTACCAAAAAGAAACAGTGAATAATTTATTACATACGCTATAATAACATTACGCTAAACAGCTATTCTCTATGAGGTATATCTGAGAAAATTCGGTAAGGGATTGCACGGTCTGCGTTGCCAACATGCCCAGTTCGTAATAAAGCTTTGGAACCATGGAGAGAGAGAGATCAGGGACACGGGGAAGAGGAGGAGGAGGAGAAAGAGGAGGAGAGCCTTTGGTATCATCAGGAGTCTGTTCTTTGCAGGGCTGCATTGCAAAGCACCACAGTACAAAAGCCCACCAGGTACAATTCGGCGGCCCAGTCGAAGCTGAGGTATTCACAGGAAGAATAAAAAAAAGCACAGAGAGGTCTAGACTGGCAAAATGGTTGCTTTGGTTCAAGCAAGGCACTCGTCCCGTGGTAACATCACTCTTTGCAAGTGAAGCAGGAGTCGGGGGGCCGCGGGGACCCTGCCAGCTCTGGGGACTGTCTGTGTCCGAGGGCACAGGGACAACCGGCTCCCCCCGCCCAGAAGGCATCCTGAGAATTATTATAGCTTTGTATCGAAGGAACACAGAGACAGAGAGAAAAGCACACTTGTCAAGTCCTACCGTTTCCAACACAGACTTAAACCCCCAAAGAAACACAAAATAAAAGGCAGCACTTAATTGAAGCGGAGCGTTTGTGTGGAGCTGTCGGTAACTCTGCGCCTGCAAGGGCACGGCCCGGCAGATTGCTCAGGGAATCCTCAGGACTCCTCCTGCCCGGGCCCTGCAGCAGCCGTGCCAGCCTGTGAGCAGTGCCCAGGGCCGGGCTCGGCTCCTCAGAGCACTGCTTCAGCCCATAAACAGCACAGAACGGGCTCAAACCCAAGCGCCAAAGGGCACCGCTAATTCCCAACCAAACAACCAAACAACTTGGAAGCAATCACTCAGGAATGTGATGCTAATGGAGCTTAATGTAGCCTCACTTCATTGCTAACTTGAGAAAAGTAATTAATTGATTTCTATCTGAAAACGGTAATTGTAGGAGAGGTGAGGAGAGGGAGCAGCTCCTGGACGTGGGCACGAGCTCCTCCCCTGCCCCGGGCTCTGCGGCCCCACGCCGGCCCTGGGCTCTGCTCGGGCACGATAATAATAATAATAATAATAATAATAATAATAATAATAATAATAATAATTAGCAATGCTAATTGCTGCTGCAAACACACCCATGGGCCCGGGCAGCGCCCTCAGGTTCCCCGGGGGATGTGCGGACGGACAAAGGCCGGAATCGCCTCCAGCTCCACACAGCCCGGCGGGACCGGGACCGGGACCGGGACCGGGACCGGGACGGGAACGCTCCGCGGCCGCGGCGGCTGGCAGGAGGGAGGAAGGAACACAGAAAAGGGCATCGCCAGAACTGGCAGCTTCCAGGGTAGCGTTTCTTTGGGAATCTGGGCTCTGCTGGACGTTTCTGGGTGTAGGAGAGAACAGTGGGAGTTGTCAGAGAGCACAAGCAGAATGCAGACCGCACAGAGAAAGAAATCTTTGGTATCTTTGGTATCATCAACACGATTAAAATTACAAATGGAAAAGTCAGTGAGGTAGCCTCTTTGGTTCTCACTAGAAATAGAAAGGTTTTTTCTGGTTTTTTTTTTTTTTTTCTTTTTTTTTTTCCTTTTTCTTTTTTATCCACACACAGAAGTTCATTCTTGGAAGCAGCTAGTTTAAGGGTTTCTCTCTTTTTGCTTGGCATGGATTGTTTTCCCCCCAGCTTAGGTTTTAAGAAGCCACAAAGTTCAGGCAAAGTATCCCAGTGTCTTTTTTTTTTTTCCCTATCTTTCTGAACGCACAGTTTTAGGTTGAATATTCATTGCTTGTCCTCAAAGTTCGCTCTGCTGCTCTTACAGGAAATCAGCTGTAGTGCTTTATAGATAACTCTAATTAAAAAATAAAAACTCTACGAGGGCATCCCCGGGTGACGATGAATAAGTTAAATAAATAAGTTATATTACGAAGGCTTCATGTGCCATACTAAAGGTATGTTGCACTTTCTAATCAGGAGGGAAGAGATTAACTTAAATAATTTAAACGTTGATATTTGAACAATTAAAATGAATTAAAAGAAGAGATCAAAACTAGACTTTTAGGGAACGAGTTGTTGTTCCTCTGTGTGACAGAAGCTGGCTGCTCTACAAAGCAGTGCCAGCTCTGAAGTGAATTTACTAACAGGCTTCGCATCCCCGATGCGCTACAACAGCCCTGCAGATAAATAAGCAAAGTTACTCCCAAATGAACTCACAAATGGCTGAATTAAATAGACACAAATGGCTAACACCAGAGCCTGACCCCCATCTACATTCAGGCAAAACTCCAAAAGCTAAAACGAAACACAAAGGGATTCAGACTGAACAGAGATCTCAGGACCTGCCCTAAGACTAAATTAAATAAATTACATTATTGATAGATAATATATCGGGTTAAAACCCACAGGCGTCTGGAAAAAAATAAAACCATTTTAAGCTTTGCCTTCTTAAAAAATTTAAACGATAAAAATTCCCCATAATAAATATAAAGGAGGCCAAGTAGAAAGTTTCCCCATGTCATACAAACACTCGGGCTGGTGCCGGCCAGGGGAGCCGGGCCGCGTCCGGAGCCAGCCCGCCCTGCAGCGCGGGGCCATCCGTGCCTCCCCGGGGCAAGGAGAGCCCTGCCCTCCCGCGGGCGCTCCGCGGCGCTTTGCCTTCCGCTGAAGGGACGGCACGTCCACGGTGCAGCTTCGCAACCGCACTCAGCGAGCACATTCTGTGTTCTGCATGGCACGTCCAGCAATGGCCAAGGCTTCTCGAGAGCTGAATTCATCTGGGCTGTGCCCAAGGCTGCGGCTCCAAGTTCCTGGTCCAGAAGGTGATACTGGGATACTCTCTGTACACACCAGTCTTTGGCAGCACAATAAATAAAGCAACAAGTTACATGACACAGCTCTATAGATTCATCGGCACAGGGCCCGGAGGTGGAACACAGCTGCTGGGTCTGGTGGGGTGTGGGCAGGACAAACACCTCACCACAGTCCGGCTGCCACGCTCCTCTCTCAGGGAGCTGCTACATAAAGGCCTGAGGGGGTGGACTGTGAAATGGAAGACACACGGGGCCATGAGAGATGCAGGGATAAAAAATGCAGCAGGATCTTGGGGTGAAAATGCATCGGGACTGATGACAGGTTTGAGGCCCCAGCCCAGAGAAGCCTTGTTGTGTTGCTACTCTGTAATGCTGTATAACAAACACTTCCACAATGTGGAGGGAATTTCACTGAGGAGAAATTTGTAAGTAATTCAGTGCCTGATCTAAACTCCCTGTGTTATAGCTATTGGATGAGCTCTGACAGGAGCAAAAGGCCCAGGTCTTTGCTGCCAGGCTCCACCAGAAGCTGTGGGCAGCTGCCTCTGCCTCTGGGGAAGGCAGAGCTGTGCAATCTGGATGTCCCTCAGGGCAGTGTCCCTCGGGGCAGGTGAGCCTCACTGAGGCGTCCCACACGCTCAGAGACGCCTGGGCTCATTCCCTGTGGGACACAATGCACCTCCCTGCCCTCTCACTGCAGGAAGGGGAGCTGAGGAAGGAGCACTGCGGTTTTCACTGGTCCTGTGCCATCCCCTGTCACTGCAGACTGCAGGGGACACATCAGCATGAGACAGCTCCCCTGAGGGCAATGCCGAGCTCAAAATGCACCAGGGGCTGGTCTGATGGACACTCAGGTGGGAATGAAAGGGAAACTTCAGCTGGGCCCTGCTCCACAGCCTGCTGGCTCCAAACTCTGCACTCAAACATCTGGCATTTGGGTGAGAAGCCCTCAGGATACATCCACACAGACTGGGACCATTTTTGGGCAACTTTATTCCATGTCTGGCTACAAGGATTCTCCAAATCTCCTTGGAATCTGCCAAAGGATCCTTTGATCCCCAGAGCAGGCACGTGCTGTCAATTTAGCTGTGAGGATCCTGAATCTGCTTTCCAGAGACTTTTCCTTCCTGGGCAGGTGAGGCTTCTTGATTTTTTTTCTATTTTAATTGGAAAGTGACAGCAGCAGTTGTGTGAAGCAGTTAAAATGAAGCCCTTGTTTAAAGGCAGAGAGGAGCAAGATGTGCTCCAGCTCTGAGGATAGATTTGGACATGTCATGATCTGGATTATCATGACCTGGATCAAAGAACATTACAAGGTTAGTATGTCAGCAGCAGCTCCTGAATTGGCCCAGGAACTGCTGAATACTGGTTTTGGTTCAGGTGGAGGTTTGGAGCCAGGCTGTGGCGCTGCTCAGCACTCACAGTGACAGAGATGGGAACACACATATTGCAAGTTTTATCCCTGGGGAGGAGAAAGAAGGGTGGAGGTCACAGGACCGATGTCACACGCAGGAGGGTGGCTGTCCACGGCTCCAGACACACAGGAGACCAACACACAGGTCACAGCCAACCCACAAGTGTTCCCTGCAGGGAGGAGATGCATCAGGGTAGTATCCCAACATCCTCACTTGGAGTCCATGCAGCTCTCAGAGAGGTGCCATGTGGGGCAGAAAGAGGGAAAACATAAAAGAACCCACCCTTCTGGCTGTACGGAGACTCACGAGCGGTTACCTGTCCAGAGATCAGTGGGGTTATGTGCATTAGTCGTGCAAGAGGAGAAACAAACTGAAACACAAGTAGTGAGAATCCTCATCTTTGGTATTGTAGCTGTTGAGGTTTTGGTTGCTCTGTTCCTTGTTCTTTTGAAAAAACTGCATAGGCACAAATTAAAGACAATCTTCGACTTTAAGAGGACTTGAGTTGTCAAATGAAGCAGCAATTGTACTGGCTTTGCTTTGTTCTCATTCTTGTCAACCCTTTCTTTGAGATCTGCTTCCGAAAACGTCCGAGATGTTTGTAGAACACAGTGTGGGACTCGTTTGCTTCCTGACATGCTTCCTTGGTTTTTTTTTTTTAATTTTTATTTTATCTTTCAATGGAACAGTTTGTTGCAGAAGAAGTAGGTGCAGAAAACGTTTCTTTGGTTTCGATTAATAGTACATAAAAAAGTCTCAAGTGTCTGTGGCGGAGCCCAGGCCGGTCAGCAGCCGGCGGCCGCCGCCAGGGCGGCAGAGAGGGCCTGGGGCTCGCCAGGCCCCCCCGGCGCCGGCCAGCCACCCGCACCTGCGGCCACAAGGACAAATGGCAAGGTATAAACATCTTTGGCTTGCAGAAATCCTGTCTCTTTGGTGTGCTGTGTTCCTGCCGGCTCGGCGAGCTGGCAGGGAAAAGGAACTTAGGGATGCGATAGAGCTAAACGCGGCACATCTGAAACGGTCAGTGGCATCTGAAGGGCTTGTTTCTGTTTCTTTTCCTGCTTGAAAGTACCATAAAATACTGATAAAATGAACAAAAATACACTGAACGCTGAAAAGGTTTCGGTAACAGCTGTTGCTGAGGAGAAACCAGATTCCCAGAAACTAAAAAGGATGTAATAATGTAAATTAATCTAAGTTCCAAAACATAGTGTTTGCTCCATGAACTGTAGCAGTTCCATCGACCTCCTGAGTGTGCCTTAGGTACAAGCACAGAGCTTGTGAGGAACTGCCAGCTGTGCTGGAGGCTCGTGCGCTGTTCCCGGGATGTCAGGCTGCAGCTGGCACAGCCGCCCTGGGCAGCCCAGGGCCGGGCTGTGGCTGGAGCTACCGGCTTTGTGCTTGATGCTTCGAGCTCAAGAGAACTGAACTTTTCTGATCCAAGAACAAGCTGATTAAATTAAACTAAAAAACCGACCAAAAAAACCTCAAATCTGATCTTTCCCTAAAACACGTAACAAAAAACCATGCCTGATTTTAAAAACAGGGTCTTGGGTTTTTAGTATCTGACTTTGTGCTCCGTTGTCGTGTGGCCGCAGGGTGGTGTGGCCAGCACACAGCAGGCGCCGGGCACGGGAGGCTGCCGGGCCGGCCACGGAAACCCGGGGCTCAGGAGAAACCTGCCTCAAGAACAACTCCCCTACGTTTCAGACCTGCTTCGCCTGTCCTGAGCATAGTATTGTGTGGAGAGAGGTTAAAGCGGAGCCTGCGCCTGCTAAGACTGAGAGAAGCCGTAGGAGTGGGACCAGCCGGGCTGGGCTTGGTTGCGGGGATTGTGCTTTAGTCACCGGCGCGGGGCCACGCTGCTCTCCGCGCTGTGCCGGCCGCGCCGCGCCCCTCACGCCTTGGTGCAGGTGCTGGGGGCCGAGGAGGAGCCCCCGGAGCTCAGGTCGTCCTGCCACTTCTCCAGGCTGCGCCGGCGCGCGTTCATGAAGAAGTTGCTGACGGTGGTGAGCTCCAAGCCCAGCTGCTGGGAGATGGTGATCTGCATTTCTTTGGAGGGACGCTTGTTCTCCTTGAAGATGGCGAAAAGCGTTCGGCGCTGGAGGTCCGTGAAAACCAGGCGGGATTTCTTCTGGGAGTTGTTCCGCTCTTTGTTGGGCTCTTGCTCTTTGCGTTTGCAGGCTGGGAGAGGGTGGCAGAGACAGAGAGAAAGCGTCAGGGTGGTGCCCACAGACCCTGCCAGCCACCCCGATGGCAGGCACTGTCACACGGTGTGGGCAATGTCACCAGCTGAGCCAGCACCATGCTGGCACGTGGGACCAGAGGGCTCCCAGAGGAATCCAGTGGGCTGCATTGCTTTTACATCCCCAATACCTCTCAATAGCCAGGAATAACAGCTGTACGTTAGTTTAGTCCCTTGAAACAGCCCAAAGCAAACCCCAGTCAAAGCTCCAGTAGCAGCAACTTTGTGTGAGCACCAAGGGGAAAAAGCACCAGGGAGCTCCCAGGGCAGGCCCTGGCTCACCTGGCCCTGCCCTGCTCCTCCCCTGCAGTGCCAGCACCCCAGGGCACCGCTCCCATGCCTGTCCCCTTGCCGGGGCATGTCCCGAGGGTGAAGCCAGCCTCAGAGCTCAGGTCACGCAGGGCAGCAGTGCTGGGCCATCGCTGAGCCCTGCTAATGGATCCTAAACCCCATTCGTATTAATAGCTGCTCTGTATTTATTAGCAGAGAGAGAACAGCAAGTGCTGAAACCAATACCGCTGCCGGAGCACACCCACACTTAAAAATAGCCTGCCCAGGCCGTCTGCAGCGGGCACAGAGAGAAAATCCATATGTTGATGTGGTTAGGTAATGTGCTGGGACAAAATGAGCCCAGAGAATTGATAAGCGGGCGGGTTTTAAGCAGCCCTGTTAAATAATTCTGCAGGTCTGGAACGTGAAATGAAGCTGGCCCAAAAGTAAAAATCAGACTGTGGAAATGTCTGTGATTAACCCAGTCAGGGCTGTACCTGTGTGGAGCCTGGCTCAGCCACTGTGGCACTGACTGTCTCCTTCCATGCAGGGACAGGACCTCAGAGCATTTCTGCAGGAAACTGGGGGATTTTCATGGAGTGGCTGACCCTGACCCCTCCCAGCTGCCAAATTCCAGTGGCTGCAGCCGAGCTGCCTCTGGGAGGGAGGTGAATGTCAGACCTCAAAGCACCCCAAAGCACAAGAGAAGGCTGGTCCTGAGAGTTGGGCTGAAACCAGACAGGGCTGTGGTGAACGTTCCCAGCACACCACGGCAGCAGGAAGCAGCAGGGATGCTCCTGTGAGCATCAGCGTGAGCCTGCCCCTGGCCCCAGTGGCCAGACTCACCTCTCCAAGGCCATTATCCCACAGGCAGCAGGAGGGAAGGGTTTGGGCCCTCTGAGTGCACCCCTGACACTGCACAGATAACATCCAGCTGCCTGTCTGAGCTGAAAAAGCAGATGTTAAGCTGGGTCCACTTGGCCACGTGTCCAGAATCCAGGAGGTGATGTCCCTGGTGCTGGGGACATGATGAGCAGCAGCATCTTTGCTGCAGCTCCTAATCGGTTCCGGGACACTGGGACGAGTGGAGTGTTTCCTACCATCACTAATTTATGTCCTGAGATACTCTGCGTTTTACAGTTATTGGTATCTGATAATAAATAATGCAGAGGTATGTGCTTTTTGATGCATTCAGTAAATACTTTGCTTGAACTGTTGAGTTTGCTCTTGAAAAGGCCCCACAAAGGCAAATGCTGCGCCTGACGTGCATCTCTCAGCAGAGAAAAATGGGGTGAGCACTCTAATAAAATCAAGTGATTTTCCGGGAAGAAAGAGAAAGGTTTTAACAGCAGAGGGAAGGGAAGAGACCATCTGGATTCTAAGCACAATTTGATTTATTAGCTGTGGTTAAACCTGAACATATCTTATGGAAGAAAATGGACAACCGGCAAGAACTGAAAGCCGTAACTGTGGAAAAAAATATACATAAAAATATAAAAGAAAAGTTTTTTCTTCTGCATTGGTTTAAAGATGCTCTTCAATAGAAACAACAGGAACTGCTCAGAACTGGGGCCAGTGCTGCTTCCCTTAGATGGACCAAAGTGGAGCCCCACAGCTTGAAGGGCATTAGGAGGATGCAGGGACCCGACACTGCACTGTGACACCCTGAGTATCATCACACTGAATTTCCCTGACTTTCTGCAACAATGACTCTGATTTTCCATTTTCTTCCCCACAAGAGAGGAACCTAGCCAGCCCAGGCATTCCAAAATGCCAGAAGTCCTGAAAAATACCGAGAAGCTCTAGTGCTCAGCTCAATCCCACCCTGTGAGCCCCCTGCAGCCACGAAACAAAGAGCAGGGGCTAAGCAGGAGCCAAGCAGAGACCAATGTTCCCTCAGTCCAGCAGTATGTCCTCACTCCCCACTGTTCCTAAGGACAAGTGGTGAATATTGATCTGCCCGTGTGGTTTGTGTGGGTGCAAAGTCACCCAAACCCAGTTATCTGTCTGATGGAACTAAAACTGCTCCTCTATTCGATTTTGGAGAGGACTCAGTGAGAGGGAAATGTAATTACTCTGGTAATACTGAACACAATGAAATGACCATCAAAACATTTTATAAAGATTTAAAATGTTTTTCTCTTGCTGTGATTCACTTAAAGCAACCCCTTGTATATCCCTGTTACTACAATCTTTTAAAAACTAGGCCTCAGAAATCAATTTGATTACCTCTCTGAATTAAGTATGCACGAATGAGAGCGATTGAGATCAATACAAATTAGGTTAAGTACTCCGCTGTGTACAAAATCATTATGGAACAAGGAGCAATCAGAATGAAGATGCAAATAATCACATTGTCGGGGTGGGCAGCCTCTGCTGCTCATCCCTGCTGCTGCACACACACCAAACTCCTCATTTTTGAAACCCTAGCTAGGAATGCCCTTGATGGCATTTATCCCAAAAAACAGATTGGATGTGTAGCACAAAGTTAATTCTGTTCTTCCAGGGAAGATCTGCTTGCTCATCCATTGTAATGGCGAGGTGTTCCCTGTCTGGAGATCCAGGATTCCTGCAGTGCTCTGAGAAGTTCACACCAGGAAGGTGTTCTCTTGGTACCCCACCTGCTGTTTCCCTCCCAGCACAGAGGAGAAGGTGTGTGGGAAGCCCTCCTCTGCTCTGCCTTCACCTCCTGCAGCCCAGCGCTGCCTGCCAAAGCTTAATGCCTCGTGCTCCCATCCCATTATGAGGGGATGAGAACTGCTGGAAAATCACCGCTGCTCATAAATATGTTCCCTGCTTACTGAGAGATATTTTGGTCTTGGAGACAATTTGCGTTTTGGGAACCTGCCAGCCTCTATCGCTTGTCTAATAATTCCTCTGAGCAGCATTTACCAGTGGTTTGAGTCCCTTTTTTCACAACGGAGCAGTTTGATTTTATAGCTCAAAACCCCCAAACAACCCCAAAACACTCCAATTTCTTTTTTGATTGCATTTCTCTCTGCCATCAGCGAGTTGTCTGGCTGATGTTATCACCAAACCCATTTGAGATTAGTCTGTTTGGTATGATTTCTGTGTGCAAACCCCTCTATAAATCAGAGAGCCTTTTATGTGAAAGTCTGCAAGATGGATAGAGCTGGATACAAAATCTTTTACCTTGGAAAAAGAGATGTATTATCTGTCCCGTTGGATATAGAGCTTTCCCTGCATATTCATCGCCCAGGTATGATGGGCTTTTTCCAGAGAAGACAGGAGACAGGATGGGAGCCTTAAATACAAACACATTGCTATCAGAAGGAAGGGAGTGTTCTTCTTCGCTGTGTCTAGTGGGGATAAGATGAGAAGCAAAGGGTTTAGAAGACAAAAAGTGAGATTAAGGCCAGTCATTAAGGGTTTTTTGTACCTGTAAGCCCTGGAAGAGATCGCTTAGGTAAAAAATCCCCCTCTGGATATGCTGAAGAAAGGGGCAGGCTGTGAGGACAAGCGATGCCTGCAGTCCCTTTCAGCCCGGAGCTCCATTCTCGGCACACCTGCAGAGCCCCGTGTGCACTCTGAAGGCAGCTCCAGGGGAGCTGCTCTGATGAGCGGCTGCTGCTTTAGTGCTCCGAGCCCGGCACAGCCGTGCTGGGGACTGCAGGACGCTTGTCATCTCCCTGTAATGGCTAATTGGGAGGGAAGGAACAGCTCCTGCAGCTGCTGGATGGCAGCAACATCCAGGACAAGGGTTTGTGAATAGCACCAGGGAGGAGCGCCAAGGATGAGCACCCGGGGCCACAGCGCGGAGCAAAAACACTCCTACAGAGGGTGGGAAGGACCGACACCGGTTACTGGGAAATAATCCTGTTGGCAAAAATGTTCTCACCTCTATGCATTCCTCAACAAAAGTAAATTGTGGCAATTTTCAGCTGGAGAGGAATACTTGAGACTGGGATATTTCAGTTGAAACAGTGATGGGCAAGAGATACAGGAAAAATAAAAAAGAGATGCTGGGGGGAAAATCTTCTAAGGAAAACAGCTTCAGAATGAGTAACACTTGATGGCAAATTAATTGTTTCTTTTAAAAAGTAGGGGAGAAAATACAGAAATGCATTTAAGCCAAAATGTACTCAGAATGAACTTCATCAAATAATCAAGAAACTGATAAAACTCGTTTGCTTTGCAAAAACAGGATTCAGATTTCTGTGTGGCAGAAACGCCTTCAGAAATGATGTGGAACAAAGAGCTGGGGCAGGGGATGATTTCGGAAAGTTGGTACATGAGAAATACAATTTATCAGCCAGCACCACAATTTACCGCATGGATTGCTCAAACACAACCACTAATCTATAGCTGAAGAGAGCACCAATATTTCAAGCCACTAAGCACCTTTCAAAGAACCTTTACATACCTGTATATTTAGTTCAGCACTAAGAAATAGCTTTATAAATAGGTAACGTGCCTGATACAGATGTTATCGTGCCTAATTTTTAGCTGGGGATGCAGACAACATAACAGTCTCAAAATCCAGGGAAGAAACATTTGGTAGGGCACAAAGAGGCAGAGGATGGCGGACAAGTGTGCACAGCCCACTCCTCACTATGACACCCTCTCCTCGGCTGGGGCACCTGGGGGTGCAGGGGCTGAGCCCTGGGATGTGGCACTGCCACCGCCCGCTCCTGGCACTGCCACGCACGGCTCGCCGGGCACAGGGGACCCCGCGGTCTCGTCTCGCTCCCGCTCTCCTCCTCCCTTCCCTCCGCCCCTGCTCCGGTCCCTTTCCGCCGCTCTCCGTGGTACTGACAGGGCACGGAGCGGGATCGGGCAGCTCCGCGCTAATGAACCGCTGATGGTGTTTCGGTACAAAAGCGTTTCATCATCAATAAGGCACCGCAGAAGGGAAACAGGCGGCGGGGCGCTCTGCTGACCCCGCAGAAATGTACGGATTGTCCGTCGGGGCTCTCCCGGGGCCGTCCCGAGGGGGCCCCGCTCTGCCGGTGCGGCCGCGGCCGGGCTCGGGCACCGGGAGCCGGCAGGGCGCTGTGCCCGCGGAACTGCCCCGCACAGAACGCCCACACCGCCCCGACAGAGGGCTCCTAAAGACCCCCGAGAAAAGACAATGAGCACAGAAATAATAACACTACATCGGATTAGGTTAGAGTAGGATAGACAACACTATATATCTTCTATAATAAGAAAAAATGCTGATCACACCCGCATTGCTACTGCTCCCACAGGGAGAGGGGGATTTCCCTTCAAGGACAGCAGATTTGCACCCCTCTTGGGGTGGGTGGTTGATGGGTATTTTTTGTTTTTAAACACCTGAAATACTTGTGGCTTTTTCCCCATGCTCAGGGAGATTTAAGCAAGCGAGCAAAGGGGGAGAAGGAAACACTGAGGCAATGGGGCCGCATATTCACACGTGGTAATAAAAGGAAATTAAAATAATCGATTTTCTGAAGGGAAAGGTAATTTGCAAAGGTCTTTCCCGCTCCATGGGGAGTCCATGGCCACTTAGCACCTGAGCTCTCTCCAAACTTTACTTCTGGATGCAGAGGCATTCAGGGGGCCTGGTAAAGCAGAGACCCAAAATTATACAGGCATAACTCTGCATGCAGCTGTGATTCCTGATTTTCTGCTCTATATGCAGGGCTCCACGGGGAACCCCCACCCGGGACCAGTGCTGGGAAGGAAAAGCACCAGCCACGTTACTGGAAATGAGCCGGCTCAGGTTCCAGATCAATGAAAACTGGGTCCACGCGTTGATGCTCCTGTTGCCAGCATTAATGCTCTTTTAATCTTCTAAACATTATCTGCATCGATTTCCCTCTCCATACACGTTTGTTTGTGAAGGCGACATCACCGCGTGCTCGGCAAAAAACCCGAACCCCTTGTGTCGCTCTGACGCCCCTATCAGAGCCCGGCACCTTCCCCTGGCTGCAAGCACAGAGGAGCCGGATGCCCGCGGCTGCTGGAAGGGACAGCCGAGTTTGCAGTCAGCGCTAGAGCCGAGCAGGGGATCAGCGTCCCTGTCCTGAACCGGGACTGCCCCCGCATCCCAGAGAGACCGAGCACTCTCCACGGCGTTCTGGAGACCCCAGGCCGTGGGTGTTTAACCCGCAGCACCTCTGCTTAGAGGTCGGCCAGGGATTAAGGCCATCAATCATGCATGGCTCCTGTTCGCCCTGCTCTGCCGCACCCCAGCCTCTCCGGCAGCTGCCCCTCGTGAGGGAACTCCCTGTGCCCATCTCCCCACCGGAGAGACCCCCGGGGCCCCTCAGAGCCCTCCGGCTGGGCCGGCAAGGCGGGCAGCCCTGGGAACAGCCCGCTGTGTACCTGCCCACTGGGAAACGATCTGCCCTCGTCGGGATCAATTGAAATAAAAGAAGGGCGGTCTCGGTGGCACAAATATCCCGGGATTT
This sequence comes from Ammospiza caudacuta, assembly GCF_027887145.1. Taxonomy (NCBI): domain Eukaryota; kingdom Metazoa; phylum Chordata; class Aves; order Passeriformes; family Passerellidae; genus Ammospiza; species Ammospiza caudacuta. Next base: position 87,656,878 of record NC_080632.1, on the reverse strand, counting down.
TCGTCGCTGTCAGAGCAGAGAGCCCCGGCCCCTGGCCCCCACCCTATGCTGCGGTTTGTCCCACGCGTATCTGCCCGTGCCACAGTCCCCCGTGTCCTTATACTGCCACGTCCAGGGTTGCGCGGTTCCCGGGGAGCGGGAAGGTAGCCCCGGCCGTGCTCCACGGCAGGCCCCGGTCCGCACCCGCGCAGGACCGGCCGAGGGGCCACCACCGGGCACCCACCGCGCCGCGGGCGCACCCCGCGCGGCCTCACAGCTCTCGCCGGGTCTGTCCCGCTGCCCTCGGGTGCGGGCGCTGCCGGGGGCGGTGCGAGGGCCGGTACCGGAGATCGGTACCGGGGGTTGGTACCGGGGATCGCTGCCCGCGCCCCCCCCGCGGCCCCCGCAGAACAATGGGGGCTGCGGCGCCCCGCGACCGCGCCAGGGGGCGCCCGCGCGGCCTCCGCGGACAATGCGGCCGGGCCGGGGCCGCGGGGGCTGCGCGGGGTCCGGCCCCCGCCCGCTCCCACCGGCCCCGCCTGTCCCGGGACGCGGAGCCCCCGCCCGGCCCCCGCGGTGCGCCCGGCAGGCGCAGGAGGGATGCTCACGGAGAGCGCGGTGCGGTGCCGAGTGCGCACCTTCAGCACCCGGCCCTGGAGAGCAGCCCCGGCCCCGCCGCCCGGCGGTGGCAGCGGAGCGCGCCTCTCCGCCGCCCCCGAGCCCCTCACAGCCCCGCCGGACACAACCGGGGTGCGCGGTGCCGCGGGAGGAGGGGACCGGCTAGCTGCGCACAGCCCCGCGGTTCACGGCGGAGCGGGGAAGCGGCCGGGCCGGGCCGGCGGAGGACACACTGCGGGGCCGGCCGGCCGCTCGGCGCTGCGCTCCGAGGGTCGCGCTGCGCTCCCCGCCTGGCACCGGTTTGCACCTACCTGCTAGCCGCAGGGCAGACATCCTCTGGAACTCCGGCTCCTGCAGCCACTTCCACATCCTGCGGAACGTCTCCCGGCCGGACTTGAGTTTACTCCAAGGCTTGGGGTTGCGCAGCAAGTCCGAGAGGGTCCCCTGGGAGCGGCACAGCACTCGTTGGGCGAAGATGGCCTGCGGGATGCTGTAGCGCTTCAGCTCCGCCGTGATCCTTTGTGCCACCTCCTTGGTGTTGATCTCCTCCAGCTGCCCCGCGCCGCTCCCCTGCGGGCCGGCGGCGGGGGGCGGCCGCTCCCGGCCGGCGGGCAGCGCGGGGCCGTGCGGCGGCGGCGGCCCGGGGGGCGCGGGGTGGTGCGCGCCGTTCAGGGGCGGCAGCATGGCCGGGGGCGTCCCCAGCCCCCGGGGCAGGTGCTGCTCCCCCCGCGCCAGCATCGCCGCGTGCGCCTCGAAGTTGGGGCTCAGCATCTTGTCGTGGCCGGGCGGCCCGTAGCCGTGCAGGCCCTGCTGGGAGCCAGGGAGCGGGCCCAGCCCGTTGCCCAGCGGCGAGAGGCTCTGCCCCACGGCCGGCACCTCCTTGTAGGGCCCGTAGAGGCTGTTGACGGCCGGCAGCCCGCGCTCGTCCCGCATGAGCGCGAAGCCGCCGCCGGCGCTGCCCGGCAGGCGCTGGTGGTGGTGGTGGTGGTGGGCGTGCGGATGGGCATGCGGGTGGTGGAACTTGTCGGAGACGGCGGAGATGGGCGGCAGGGGCTGGAGCGGCGTCAGCGTGGTGTAGGTGCCGCTCATGCCCATGCCGGGCGGCGAGGCCTCGCAGGGCACGCTCATGGCGTGGTGCAGCGGGATGGAGAGCTCGGGCCGGTACTCGGCGGCGCCGTCCAGCAGCGAGGCCATGCTGGGCACCATGGCGGGCCGGGTGGCGGGGGGCAGCTCCTGGTGCGGCGGCGGCGGCGGCGGGGGGGGCGGCACCCGGAGCGGCCCCGCGCTGCGGCCCCCGTGGTGAGGGCTGGGGCTGCCCATCATCTCCGGTTCGTGCCCCGCCGCCCCGTGCAGGCTGCCCAGCGGCTCCATCGCCAGCTCGGGGTTCATGGCGCACGCACCCGGTTCCCCGCCCAGGCACCGCCGGCCGCCGCGCCCGCTCCTCATCCGCTCATCGGGGCGGCGGCCGCCGCGGCCCGGGGCTGCCCGCCCCACGGGCAGCGGCGGCTCAGCCGGGCCCGCCGCGCCGGCCCCGCGCCATGTCCTCGCCTCGCCGCCGCCGCCGCCGTCTGCGGGCGGCGGGAGCTGTCCGGGGCCGCTCCGCCCCGGCCGCGCCCGCGGGGCCGGGCTTGAGCCGCGGGCGGGCGTGAGGGCGGGCGTGAGGGCGGTGGGAAGGGCGGGAAAGGCGGGCGCGCGGGAGCATTGGTGGGCTGAGGGTCGGGGGGCGTGGCCTCCGTGAGGGGACGTGAGGGGAGGGCGGGGCCGTTAAAGATTCCGCCGCCTTTGTAGCGTGCGGTGCCGCCGGGAGCTCCCGGGATCGGCCCGGAACCGGACCCGGCAGCGGCCGGGGGTCCTCCCGTACCGCCGCCACGGGGATATGCGGTGACGGCTGCGCGGCGGCCGCGCGGCTCTCCTCCCGGCAAGCGGCTCCGCATCCCCCGGTCCCTCAGCCCAGCCCTCAGCCGGCGGCTCCCGGGGCCCCGCTGAACACAGCCGGCCCTGCTGCCTCCCTGTCCGCTGCTGCAAACCAAGGTACAGCGCTGATCTGTGCTGTTGGTTATTGGTTATAGGTTGCCTTAAATGCGGCTGAATTCGGGCTCATTAATAAGGTGTGATGAATGTACCTCACCCGGGGGTGGATGGTGAGTCCCAGGAGCCCGCCATCCCCGTGCCGCCCGCTGGCACACGGCTGAGGGGTCCCGCTCCCGGTGCACACACACACGGACAGGCTCTCTCCCCTCATCCCAGGGAAGGGCCGGTTCTCCGGGCCGCCCTCAGCCCCGCGCCTGGCAGGGGCAGCGCTCAGCTCCGCAGGGCACTGGGCGTGCGGCTGGCAGCGCGGCTCTGCACAGGGGCAGCGCGGATGGGAGCGGACAGGGACCGGGACCCGAGGGGACAGCACACCCTGGCATGCAGCTGGCAAGCGGGGACTTGCCTGCTATGGCACAGCCCGTGCAGGGCCCCTGTGCCAAGACACACCGGGTCGGACTGTGCCCGCTGCTCCCAGCCGTGCAGTTCACTGCTTCTCCTTTAATCAGCAGCAGCAACAGCAGTCTTGAGTGTCTTTGAGTTTTGTGTAGTCCTTATCTCGGCCCTGATAACCGTCCCCGTATTTGTGAAAGTCCCACCTCCGCTGGGTCTTTCCAGTAACTAAAAGAAGGAAATGGGTAGAAATGTCACCTTTTGGACCCTCGATCATCAGGCCACTCACTCTCCAGAGCGCCTGGTATCTCCTTGCAAACAGGTTGTGTATGACAGGGCCCAGTTTCCCTACAGATTAGATCCCAAAGGATAATGATCAGTTTCTTTCCATGCTGTCATCACAATGTCTCTGGAGCTCCCGGGGTTTTCTGAGCTGCTTTTTGGCACTATCAGGCGGGTATAAAGTGGAGTTCCCCCCACCCCAGCTACTCCTCCCGCTGCCAGCTTGTGGTGAGGGGAAAAAAAGGAAGACAGAAAAGAAAGCTCTGGCGTGAGGTGCCTTTGTTCAGGGCAATTTAGGCGTGAAATCTTTTTGTCCTTCCTAAAGGAAGGCAAAAGTTGCGGTTGATTTGGAGAAAAAAGAGGCGAATGCAGCGCTCCTGAGTCGGAGGTGCCTTTGTGGGCAGGCGGGAGGAGGGTGGGTGGGCAGACCCTGATGGGGATCTGGTGCCGCACATGAGCTGGTGTCTGTGTCCTCCCCTTTCCTCTCTTTTCCACTCTTTTCCTCTTGCCTTGCCTTCTTCTCCAACAAATTCATCAGGTCTTTGACTTTTTCTTTCCAAACCTGCACCTGATGGCTGTGTCCCCTGAGGATGTTTTGTTACACACCGTAGTGTCAAAGTCTGGTGTCTTTCCAAGTTAATTTCAAAACCTTCCTGGGGATCAAGGTGTAAACATCCTGCGTGGTGCAGCTGTAGCCGAGGGTCCGATCTGACGGGCAGTGCCTGCCCCCAGAGGCAGGAGGGTGCCGGGTGTCCTTTGTCACACAGGCAGGACAAGGTGCCGCCGAGCTGGCAGCTGGGCACGGTGGGCAGGAGCGGTGCCGGGGGGCCGGGGGCTGCTGCTGCTGCTTCCAGCCCAGCGAGCTGGGGCTGCCCAGCGGGACAGCGTTCCCTGCCTGCATGGCTGCCTTTGCCAGAGGCTGTCCCTGCTCCTGGGGGAGGGAGGAGGGGGTTTCTTTGTTAGCTTCCCTTCTCCTGTCTGCCTGCAGCCAGCCTCCCCTGCCACCGCCGGGTGTCCTTGCTCCCCCCAAGAGGCAGCGGTGGGGTGGCCAGGGATGGCAGGCTGGGACAAACCTGGGGAGTGACCTGGCCTGGCTGAGCTTTCTTGCCCAGCATCCCTCTGGTTTGGGCTGTGGCTCCCCTGGGAATATGAAATTTAATTCCTCTCCTCTTTTGTTCTCTGGAGTTTTCTGTAGTGTCCTGCAGCACCCGCACCTGACCCAAACCATGCAGGAAAGGGTGACTGCAGGGTGACACCTCAGTGCAGGACACGGCACAGGCACAGAGAGTTCTCCTCTAAAGCAGCTGGCCAGGGCCTGCAGGTGTCATTTTCACCTGCTTTCAAACAAACGTTGCAAGTGTTTTCTTTGGCATTTTGAAACTGGTGTCACAAGCCCGTTCTCTGCAGAGCGAGCAGCTTCAGCCCCTCAGGACAGAGCTGGACATGGGGCAGGGGGCTCAAGCCATGCTGGCCACTGGCACCCTCCAGCCCCAGCACCCATGGCCAGCAGAGCCTTCCTCACATTTACCAGCGGGAGAGGAAGGAAAGGATTTTTCCTATGCCATCCCCATACCCAAATTGGGTTATAGGACTATAGATCCCTGCCTCTCTGCCAGAATGGTCTCAAGGATAAATGTATGGGCTGTAGTGGGTTTAGTGGTGGGACACAGCACAGACAGAGCATCTGGCATGGCTCTGCTCCTGTGCCTGCCAGCCTGGGGGACTCGGTCCTGGGAGTTCATGTGAGCTCCTAAAAACACACGGCAGAATTCCTGCCAGTGAGGGCACTGCAGTGCTGGAGCCAGCAGCAGGTCACCTGGAACAAGAAACAGCAATGGGCTGTAAGATGTTCCTGGGGATGTATTTCACCTTAATGAGCAAATACCCTGAGCCAATCACTGCCCACATTCCCACACTTTTTATCTTCACCTATTTCACAGGAGTGCAGAATTTGATCCATCACACCAAGCCTGTTGCACTGCATAATTAAATATAGGCAGCATTAAGCAACACTTTTGGCAACTCCTCTGGTGAAGTTTTCCAGTAAAACCTATCAGTGGCCCTGAGCAGTTTGGGAAATAATAATAAGGAAGAAGCAGAGGCAGTGGAGTTTTACAGACTCCCAATGCACAAGAAACCATTTTATTTAAAAACAATGCATTCAATATCAGGTTATGGCACATGAGTCAATGCTGCAGGCACATCTCACCACGGGATCACACTGAGAGCTCCTGAGCCCCGATGCTCGTGCCGAGGGGAGCCAGGGCACCAAGTGCTGTGCTCCAGCCTGGGCTGGGGACACACTCGGCCTGGGGACACACAGAGCCTGGTGCCAGCCCTGGGGACACACACAGCCTGGTGCCAGCCCTCAGCCCCTGTCCCAAGGCTCTCCGTGGTCATGGGGCTGGAGCAGATCCGCTTGCAGCGTCCTTCCCACCACTCACCTGAAAGGTGCCCTGGCCCTTTATGAACATCAGCCATTGAAAAATAAACGATGCTTTTAGTATGGCCCTTACTAATGAAAACTTTATTACAATTATGGCATTTTTTTCTTTTTTTTTATGTTTATATTTTTTATCGAAAACAACTCCGTCAGGCATTGAACTGTAGAGCCATTGAAAGAAAGACACATTCATTTACAGAAAACCTGCTTTTTCCTGTTTGCCCTGTTTTTGCAGCCTCCATTCACAGTTAGCTCTGTTTCACAATCTCCTGCTTTTTGGCTTAGTGTTACAACTAAACCTGGTAGCCAAATGCCTGTTTTCATCTGCCTTGCTACCATTCACCAAGGAGATGCAAGCAACAAAAACAGAGAGCCAAGATGTATGAAAGAAGAGAGGAAACATGTATTCCCAGTCCTATGTACACCCCCAGCCCCTTGGCAAAGGGGCTGGAGAGGAATGTGGCTGCCACTGGACGCTGTCCTGGCAGCCCAGGGCCAAGCAGGGTCTCCCAACAGAGGGAGCAGCTCAGGAGGACTTGTCTGGATTTTGGAGCCTCAAATGTTTTGTACTTACAGGTATTGATCACGCTGCATTAGCTCTGTTGGCTTGTCTAGACATTCAGTCATGGGAAGGAGAGTTCTCTCATGCAGGAAGGTTTGGGGCCAAAGAGAGGGAAGGTGATGCCACTTGCAGGGGCCACTGGCTGTCCTGAGCGAGGAGGGCAGCCCCCAGCACCTTGTAAATAACTATTAAATAAATAATAAAGATGCTTTTTTATTAATGCAAAGGCATTTGTGCTGGAGAGAGGCAGTCCCAAAGAGCCTCTTCTCCTCAGCCACTGTCTTGTCCATCCCTTGCCATCCTCACCTCTCCCTCAGAGCCCACCTGGCAGAACAAAAGCTGTGCACTTTGAGATGGTTTTCCACCTTGCACAAGCTTGGGCAAAAGAATATTGATACTAAGAAGCAATTTACTTTGGGCTGTGCTGCGCCATCGATCACGGGGCAGAAGTCCCCATTAAAATCAATGATTCTGAAATGTTCAATGTGGGTCTGGAGCATCGATGGGGAGTTTTGCTTAAAAATCAATGATGTAATATGGCATTCTGTCAATAATTTTTCTGTATTCCCATTTCCAAATATTTGCAGTCAGTTTTGTGCTTCCTTCTCTTCATTTGGTGCCTCTTTGTGCTTTTGGAAAGTTCTGGTGGTGACGCCAGGACTGGCAGGGAGTTCTGCCCCTCTCCAGGACCACGGGAGGTTCCAGAACTGTATGGAGCACACTGCTCCCCGCTTTCATGCCAGTATAATGATAATAGCTCTCATTTCTTTAATTTGCTGAGGAGAACTGATGGGTCCCCACAGGAAACTGGTAAAAGGCCTCTTGATAAAAATACCTGGCATTTAGAGAGGCCAAGAAGGGTCACTCAGGGTTTGGAGTGACCCTTCTGCCCCCGTGGGCTCTTTGCCTTTAGGATTGGAGTTGCTGGGCACTGCTTTACCATGGGTCTCAGTGACCAGCACGGCTGTTGTACAGCTCCATAGGAAACAATGGCAGAAATTATTAATTCCTGCCCTTCATTAACGACCAGAGCAGAGCTCTTCTCTCCCTGTGCAATTTCTGGCTTGGGGCAAAACCATCTGTGTGCTCCAGCACGTGGAGAAGTGTCCCTGCAGTGGTGCCTGGTCACTGCCAGCCCCACCACTCCCAGAGGCAGTGACCCCACAGCCCTTGCTGGCACTGGGGGGACATCACCACTGCCCCACTGTGGCTCCATGAGCTGGGAAATGTGGGGTATTTCCAATGAAGGAGAAAGCCACCAGCTCCTTCTCCACCCAGGGGTGTTGGGGAGAACCATCCTGGCTGCAGTGGGCACCAGGACATGCCTGGGCTGCTCAGCTTGGGTGCTGTGCTGGAGATCTCCTTCCTCATCTCCTATGTCTGAACACAGGTAAAGAAGCTAAGGAAAATTAACTTGTGCCATTTTAAATACTGGATTGTGCATCTTCTGTCATTGTGGGGTCAGTTCTCACTCAGAACAGTAAAAAATGGTTAAATACTTGCCAGCATAGTCATAAGAAACCCAGTTATTTCCCAGGCTCCTTTATCCTGAGACGTAATGGCCAACGCTCCCCAACTGTAAGTGACCCTATTGTTTGTCCTGTCCCCAAACAGCTGGATTTCCTGTGGTGCCAAGGAAGCAGCTGCCCTGTCTGCCTCGGAGTGCTGCTGGTGATGGGGAAAGGGGGACACTGCTCCAGCTGGCTGACTGGTAAGTTACAGACATAAATGGGGAAATTTGGTCATGGCATTGCCTCTTCCCTGCGCTCCAGCTCTGCTCACTTCCCTACAAAAACTGGTTTTAAAAATCCCAGCACCTGGCTTCCATTTTTGCCCATCCTGCCAGTCCCTGCCCAAGCAGAGGGATGAGGTTTGGGGCTTTTCTCACCAAATAGGTCTCCAGAGAAGCCTAATTCTGTATATTGTGGTGGTTTAAGTTTAAAATCAAATGACAGAATAGCATCAGCTGGATGGGAATGAACATGCCTCCATCTGTCTAGTCTGGACTAGGATCTGTCCCGAAAAGGAATTAAAACACTGAAGTATTCCAAGAGTGATATAAACACCTAGCTAAGGTATGAGCCACTTTGTGACCTTCTTCTTGTTATTCTTTAAAAAATGTAAAATTCAGTAAATAGGAAAATACCCAAGTGGTGGAAATCAGGATCCACACTGAGGAGCTTGCGTGTGACAATGCGCTGGAATTCCGAGTGGCTTCCTCCATCGGCCACGGCAACGCTGAGCTATTGACAGCAACAGATACAAAAGAAGCAAAACCTTTTAAAAGTAGCATTTCTAGCTCTAATGGCAAGGAACAATAAAATTATTTAGGGTGTTTAGTAGAATGCTAAAATATGAACAGATATTAAAACATACTGAGTGGCTTATCTAGAAATGCAAAATGTTTCAACTTTGCAGCTGCACAAATCGCATCCACAGAACATGATAAAAGCTTCTGCACCGCTAAATACGCTGAAACCTTGGATGAGCAGTAGCTGAAAAGCATCTTTAAATTATGGAAAAGATTCTAGGGTGGGTTTGTTTTCTTTTTAGAATTCGATCTGAAGAACGTTTAATTTGGTTTTGGGCACTTTTTTAGACAATTGTTTGGCACTTCAAGATTTAGGTTCTTAGGCACAATGCGACAAGGTGAGTTTGGCCAGTCCTTCACCGTGCATCCTGTAGAGCAGCTGGAACTCTGCAGGCAGCTGGTGGGACTCCTGCCACTTGGTGGTGAACTTGGTTCCCTTCTTGTCGTAGTAGTGGTACGGGAGGTCCTCCCGCGTGTTGGGGTCGAAGGCGAAGGGCCAGAATCCGTACAGGTGGATCTCGTCACAGATGGCCGAGGCCAGGGTGTACATGAGGATACCTGTGCTCAGCCGCTTCGGGGACAGGTGCTTGTTCCGCCAGTACCTGGGAAAACAAGAGGGACTCAGACTCAGGCTGCTCAGAAGTAGCTGGAGGCTGTTCTGAAGCAACCACAAAACGTCAGTGGCTCTCGCAAGCAGTGCTCCTGACTAGCCAGATGTGCCTCCCACATCAGGCATGAGGGGGAAAATCGTTAGGAGATGTATTTGGCCACCCACCTGTTAACGTGCTGCATGATATTTCCTGGCCAAGCCAGCTGGACCTTTAGCTGCCCTCTGTGCTCAACAAAGAAGTCAACCAGTGTTCTTGTGACTGTCGCCGACGTGTGGAAGAAAAAAGCGGGGATCCAAAGGATGGCCCCGTCGAGCTTTTTCAAACTTAGAAAGAAGTTGTTGCGATCCTGAATGGTCAAGAGGTTGTTGTAATACTTCTCCAGGATGCTGGGGTTGAAGGTGGTAAGGTTGGTTTTCCTTCCAACATCTTTCTGGAAAGCCTCGGTCGGAGCAAAATTGCAGCGGAAGACAAAATCCGATTTATCAATTTCCTGCCCGCACTGGCTCCCGGTCAGGATCCCGCTGTTGCCGACCACGGCACAGATGTTGTAGTGCTTGTTCATGATGGGAGACACGTCAGGCAGCAGAGACCTGAAGTTATTGCTGATGGCAAACACATACTTATGGCTGGAGTAATCGTAGTGCATCAGCTGCCCGATCCGAACGCTGCTCTTGATCAGAGAAAAGTTTTTGATGACGTCAACATGCTGAAGGATTTCTTGCCTAAAACAAGAACAAAATAGCAGAAAACGAGGAGCTCTATTTACCCTTTTTTGCAGTGGATTTGTTTGCCACCTAGACTTATGTTTTTCCTTTTTTTAATTTAAAGTGTACTGAAGTAGTTTCCTGAGCAACATGGTGCAGTGGCTTTTAAATCAATATAAATAGATGGGAATGAGGGAGCTGGCTCCTCACTTTTAGGTCCACTTGGATTTACTGGCTGGTGCCTACTGATGCCAGCTCAGGCTGTGCCTGTGCCTCTTGGAATGGTGTCAGGATTAAAATATGGGATTGGCTGCTTAGGACAAGGGGTGCAGCTCCCATTACAACCCCACAGCCACCCAGCACTGCACTGCCCTGTCTGGGCAGTGACACAGGGTAGGCACAGCGTTCTGCTGGGACTCTGTGTGCCTCTCATTCCTGGCGCAGCCACAAGGCACGTGAAACAAACCCAGGATATCCAACTGAATTGACAGGAGACAATTTATATATATTTATATTTATGTTTTCATTAACAAGCTTCCAATCACAAAACCAAGCGACAGTCACTGTCTCCATCTATGCAAATATAATTCCTTAATTCATATTTGGGCAAGCACAGCAGCACTTTTAGGAGGGTTATTAGGGATACTTACAAAGAAAACAAAACCAATCCTGCTTGGGAATTTCCCTTGCAGGGCATAAAATTAGAAACTGAATAGGACTTTATTTACTTATGTTTATGGAAAACAAACAACCATTCCTCCAGCTCACATCCCCCAATGTCTGAGCATTAATGGAGTCCCACTGGGTGCCCTAATTATGGGTTCTGGCTGACGGACAAGTGCAAAGGCAGCTCCTTGAGGCATCAGCTAAAATCATCCGAGGGGTAGCACAGGAGCAGGCTTATGGAGCTGCTGGTGCCAGGGATGGAGCAGCACCGAGGGGGGCCACTGTCACTGTCACACAGCCTGGGAGATCCTGGGAAAAGATGGGACTAAGTGCCAAGGGCAGTACTTGTCCTGCTGTCCTTGGACTGTGGCCTGAAGGGAGGAGAAGAGCCCAAACCCTGCACTGAGGGGTGCAGCAGCCCCATCCTGCCTGGCCACAGAGCCAGATTCCTGCTCCGCAGGTGGGACATGTGAGCAGAGCCACCAGGCAGCCCCTAAACCAGCAGGCATTTGGCAGGACAAAATTACAGTCCAACATGGCAGTAGCTGTCCTAAATGGCTACATGGTTTTATTTTCTTTTACAGAAATGCTAAATATATGCAATCAGCAAATAGATGTATGTATAAAGAGCACAAAGCTGTGTGCCTGCCCCCGCAGCTGGAGCGGAGCTGGAGGCAGAGCAGCACTGCACTTGCTCAGAACTGCCAGCAGCTGGGAACTTTCTCTGTGTGCCTCTGGCCTCCATGAGCACAGCCTTTCATGGCTTTACAGGCCAAATGCTTCCACTCTTAAACCACTGCTATTTATCCTGGAGTAATGACAATTCCAGTTGCACACCAGGAAACTGGGTCACGTTCTAGTACAACAACTAAGTGTGTTGCAGCCTGGTGTCCTGCTCTGAAATAATCCAGTCTTTCGGGACAGCTGCAAGTGTCTAGGGGAAAGCTCTGGTTCAGCCTTTGTCTCTTGCCGCTGGCAATTTCCTCAGAGCTCGGAGCACTTAGCAGGGTGCTGCGTTCCCTTAGCTGCCCGGAGTGCTTAGCAGGGTGCTGCATTCCCTTAATGCCGCTGGGAAGGGGCACGGCCGGGCCGGTCAGTGCCCAGGCGCTGGCTCACCTCTGGTGGGCAAAGGCGCTCCGGTTGAACACCCACTTGGAGGGCTTGTCCTGCAGCTCTTGGCCCAGGGAGTTGGTGAGGGGCACGAACGAGGGGTCCAGGAACTTCAGTGCAAACTGAGACCTGCAGGTGGGCACAGACGCCAAAACACGCACACACATGGGGACACATGGAGTCATAGAGACAGCCATGCACACACATGTACACATGGAGACCCAGAGACAGCCATGTACACACATGGGGACACATGGAGTCATAGAGACAGCCATGCACACACACGTACACACATGGAGATACAGAGATACCCATGCACACACATGGGGACACGTGGAGTCATAGAGACAGCAATTTTCACATATGTACGCACGTGGAGACACAGAGATACACATGTACATACATGGGAACACATGGAGACAGAGATACCCATGCACACACATGTACACACATGGAGACACATGGAGACACAGAGATAGCCATGCACACACATGTACACACATGGAGACACATGGAGACACAGAGACAGCCATGTACGCACATGGAGACATTCATGCACATGCATGGGGACACATGGAGACACAGAGACAGCAAATTACACACATGGAGACATCCATGCACCGACATAGGAATGCATGGAGACACAGAGGCAGCCATGCACACACATGGGGACACATGGAGGCACACACATGGAGACACCCACGGATAGACATGGGGACACCCACGCACATACATGGAGACACTCATGCACACACATGGAGACACCGGTGCGCAGCCATGGGGACACACATGGAGACACCCACACACACATATGGAGACACATAGAGACATGCGTGCAGCACCCATGAGGACACCCCCGCAGACACAGAGACGCCCACGCAAGCACACAGCACACGTGCACACACAAACCACACACACAGACCCCCACAAACCCGCAGCCCGTTACCGGCCGAGCCCGACCCGCCCCCGCGGCCGCCGCCATCAGCACCACGGAGAGCGCCCGGCGCCGCCGCCGTGCCGCGGCCGTGCCGGTGCCCCCGCCCGCCTCCCCGCAGCCCGGCCCGTGCGGTGGCCGCTCCCGGCGCCGTCCGGTCCCGCTCCGCGCCCCCCTCGCTGCCCGGCCGGGCCCGGCCCGGGCCGCCATGGCGGGCCGCGCCTCACCGGAATCCCGCGTGGAACATGTACATGCGGGGCCCGGCGGCGCGGGGCGCCCCGAAGATGTTGTCCTTCTTGAGCGAGACGTAGCTGATGAGGGACAGGATGAGCAGCGCCACGCTGAGCATGACGAGCCCCAGCACGCTGGCCACCCGCACCATCTTGCAGCTCCGCATGCCGGAGGCGGCCCCGCGGCTGGGCGGGTGCGGGGCGGCCGCGCCGCTACATTGGGGGCGGCGGCGGGGCCGGGGCCGGGCCGGCTCCGCCGCGCTCGCAGGAAAATGGAGGGACGGGGCGGTGAAATGGCAGCCGGGAGCGCCCGCACGGCCCCGCACGGCCCCGCACGGCCCCCCCGCTCCCCCGGCAGCCGCGGCCGGACGGCCTCGGGCGCAGCACGGCGCCCCGGTGACCCCCGGCAGGCCCAGCGAGGCCCGGCAAGGCCCTGTGCCACCCCCGGCCCCAGCGAGCCCACCACCGACACCAGGTGTCCCCTCGGCGTCCCCAGTGTGCCCTCAAAAGCCCCAGTGCCCCCCGGAAAGCCGCAGCACCCCCCAACGGCCCCGGGGTGTCTTCCAGAGCAGTTCTCAGCCCCAGTGTGCCCTCAAAAGCCCCAGTACCCCCCAACAGCCTCGGGGTCTCCTCCGCAGCAGTTCCCCCCCAGTGTGCCCACCCTGACATCCCCAGTGCTCCCCCAGCAACCCTAAGGTGCCCAGACCACCCTTCCCACTGCCTTGGGGTGCCCAAGTGACCCCCAAAACCTTGTGTGGCCCAGTCTGGCAGCCACAGGGACCCCCCTGGGCCCCACGGACCACCCCCCCAGATATGCATGAGGGCTGAGCATGGCTCAGCCATGGGGAGGCTAGACTGCTGGGGACCCTGTGCTTCTACTGGGGACCCTGTTCCTCTGCTGGGGACCCTGTGCCTCTGCTGGGGACCCTGTGCTTCTACTGGGGACCCTGTTCCTCTGCTGGGGACCCTGTGCCTCTGCTGGGGACCCTGTGCCTCTGCTGGGGACCCTGTTCCTCTGCTGGGGACCCTGTGCCTTTGCTGGGGACCCTGTGCCTCTGCTGGGGACCCTGTTCCTCTGCTGGGGACCCTGTGCCTCTGCTGGGGACCCTGTTCCTCTGCTGGGGACCCTGTGCTTCTACTGGGGACCCTGTTCCTCTGCTGGGGATCTGTTCCTCTGCTGGGGACCCATGTCTGGGTGGGTGCACTGCATGCTCAGCTCCCATTTCCCTGTGACACTGTAGATCCCGGGTGGCACATACGGAGCTGTTGGAGCCTGTGCTGGGCAGTGTATGCTCTGAGCCAGCTCAGAAGACCCCTTGCTCTTTAAAAGCTGGTGTTTGGAGCATGGGTCATTAAACTGCCCCCTAAACCACAGAGCAAATCCCATGTGAACTCCAAGAGAGCCTTTTGCATTCCCAGGGATGTCTCTCATGAGCACGACCTCTGCATGCTGCATCACTCTCAGTGTTTCTTCAAACTCCATTTTTCCCCTCACAAAGGTCCCCCCCCCAGCCCACTCTGCCTCCAAGCCCCGAGTTCACTGAAGTGCCTCATAAATAATAGATCCTGTCTTTGTAGCCCCGTCCTTGCTCTGGGCTATTTCCTACTGCTCTCCATGCACGGAGCTCTCTTTGAAGAGCAGGAACACGAGGAGCTCGCAGGGTTTGCATCAGTGAAGTTCTGCCTGCAGTGGGAGTTGGGCCAGAGCACAGCCTGAGGTCTATATCCCGCTGCTGTGGGATGCCTGTGGCTTTGGTGGAGCGAGAGAAAAGGCTGGGAATGCAGGAGATAGCACAGGTTTAAGACAGGACATAGGCATTTTATGTGGCTGTCACCTGGTGTCCCTTATTGCCCACCAAGTGCACGGTGTCCCCAGCTTCAACATGGATATAATGTTGTCCCAGTGGAATCCAAGGCTTCCCAGGATAAACCAACTGCACACTTTTGCTTTAAATATTTTAGCAATCAGTTCTATAACATTTACTATTATCTCCTGTAGTTTCTGACCTACAGTCCTGCGGTAGGAATAAACCCCAGAGTGAGACTGTGAAGCTGTAGTGTCACAGTCCTGTTCACTCTCCTGGCTTTTCTCTTTCAGGAGAGTTCACACCTACTGGACTGGGAAAGACCATTCAGTTCCAACCCCTGCCCTGGACACCTTCCACTGGACCAGGTTGCTCCGATCCAACATGGCCAACAAGAGAAGCAGCACCACTGTGGTGTCACTGCTTTTGGGGACAGCTCAGCCAGACTAAGGACATTGATGGCACTCTGATCCTGTGTTTGGACCCATTTTCCTCCTGATTCTGCCCATGCAAAAGAGATTTGGGAGGACCTTGTGAAGGTGTTTTGGTAAGAAATGTTTAAACTCTGCCGTGTGCTGCAGCCTCTCCCCTGACCCTCAGTGAGCTCCAGCCCCACCAACAAGTTGCAGTGGAAACAAAGGCAGTTCTTGCTTCAGATTCTTCAGAGATAGCAATATGTCAGGAGCCCCTGGAGAGGCCGAAAGTAAATGAATCAGTGCTAGAAAGTGAAGGATATCATCCGTGCTGAATGGTGAAAAGGAGTCCTGAACAGTATCTTCATTGATTTTCCTGTAATTGACACAGAGCTCGGCTCGCCGGAGGCTGCAGCAGGAGCGGGGAGGCCCAGGTACCGCTCCCGCCTCAATTAGGCAGCTCGGGGCTGGGGGCAGCTCCACAGGAGCCACAGGGCCACAGGGTGCTCTGCAAGCTGCCTTGGGGACTAGGGGCAGCTAGGAAGGACGTGTCCCAGGCTGTCAGCAACTTCCCACCAGTCCTGGGATAGTCCCGGGTGCTCCGAGCCCTCAGCTGGTGAGAAACACCGGCCCTAAAGTCAGGAAAATCCAGCGGGGCAGTGGCAGGAAATCTGCTTAGCTGAGATCTGAGGCTCTCCTAGGAGAAATGTGCCTCGTGTGTGAAAGCTTTCAGCTGGGCAGCAGGACAGACAGACTCTCCTGGGGCAGAGTCCCTGGGCAGCAGGGGTGGCACTGCAGGAGGGATGGGTCCCATCGAGGAGAAGCACAGAAGGATCCTGGAGCATCAATCACTTCACAGCCCAGCACAGGAACCACCTGTCAGGTTGGGTGAGTGCTTAGGAAAGCTTCCCTCTTTTGACTTATTCATGCAAAAGGTACATGGTCTTTATAACAGCTCAGGAAACTTGTGCTTTGGAGATTTGCCCACACTGAAATCCCCTTTTTCCAGGCTATCTTTGCAATTTCCCTCCCTCCTTTGAAGCTGGTATTTGGGGTCTCCAAGCATAAGGGGGTCTCGGTCTGCCTCACAGCACTCCAAGTGGTTTTAAAGTCTCTTTAAAACCAGGTGCTTGTCAGCCTGCTGGGGTGTGAAGATCCATGAATTTATTACCACGAGTATGCAGGATTACAGCAGCTCTGCTTGGGCTGCTAAGGTGTTCCCGGGGGCAGGGTGTGAGGAGCGAGTTCCTGCCGCTCCTGGGACACCCTGCTGGGCTGAGGAACCCTCACACGCCGGCCCTTGAGGCAGTGGGAGCAGCCACGGAGGCTGGAGCCAACCGGGGCACAGCGGGGACACCGCCGTGTGTGCTTGGGACAGACGGAACCCCAGCGAGGCCTGGGCAGGATTCAGGCTGGAACCAGGCGGGATCCCAGTGGGACCCATGCATGACCAGGTACGATTGCAGTGGGACCCTGGCAGGAGCCAGAGAGGATCCAGGCGGGATCCAGGTGGGATCCAGGTGGGATCCAGGCGGAACCCCAGCGGGACCTCGTCCTCCTGAGCCCCGCAGTTTCCCTGAGTCACTCCCTGCCCGGAGCCCCGCGTTCCTGCTGATGCAGCGCCGGGGTCACTAAATGCTTTGTTGAACGCCTGCCCGCATGTGCCTAAGTGCTTTCAGCCTGGGTGGCTGCTGAATCGGGTTTCCTGGGACAATTATTTTGAACATAAGTACCCAAAGTCTGCTCGAGTCCTTTTCTAAGTGCTTACGTTATTTTGTTTTAAAAACCTGGCGTTGCATCCTTATCCCTGTGGTCAGAGCCGTCGTAGGGATGTACTTATTTTAATTATATTTGGAAAAATGCTTGCTGGGCACAACAGGCACGTCTCTCCTCCTGACTCTAAAACGTGCAGTGATTTCTCTCAGCCTGTGAGCTCTCACCCTTCTGGCAGTGCTAGGAGCCCACTGAGCCCCTGATGGGGTCACATCCCATCAGGAATCTTTGGGAATTCAGTGCCAAGCCTCAGTGGGACACAACGGGAACAGTCCTGGTGTGCCCATGAGGAGGGATTGGGGTGTGTGTTGCTACCTCCTGCACTCACTGCTGCTCTTAGTGCAGGACCAGGGTTAGTTGAGCCAGGCCTGGCAAGGCTGGCTGCTGGATGAGGTTCCTGGGGGCTCAGGAGGACACGGCTGCCCCTGGAACAGGGAAATTGCCAGTTCCCAGGTTATTATTCACTCTCCACCTGGTTCAACCACCAGGAATTTACTAAAGGCTTCAGGGTTTAAGCTCATTATTTCTTTAATAGTTTATTACATCCTAAAACCATCCCACCACCTGGTTTGTTGCGCTGCATTAATGTCTCCCATGCCAATTGCTTCACCTCCTTCCCAAGGAAGCTGGAGAGATCCCAGAGAGGGGAGCCGGTTCCAGAGGCTCCTCTTTGTAGTGGAGAGAAAGGTGATGAGCCCAGCCATGTGCCCAGCACTGCGGGGTTGGAGGGCACTGCAGGGATGCGTGGCACCGCAGGGACTCGTGGCACTACCACTCTCCAGGCTGCTGCCGTGGCCCCGTGGGCTGGCACACGGCCGGATCCCTTGGGATATGTCTGTCTGTCTGTCTGTGACAGCCAGCCCCAGCAAGGACAGCCAGCCCACTGTGCAAAATCCTAATGAAAGAGCTAAAGCTGGGAAGAGTGAGGAGCGATTAGTGGTGTGCATGCAGCTGAGCCTCCTGCAGATTACTCGTCTTTAGACCTAATCCTCCACGCTGGAAAAAATCCCAAATCTCTTCATTTTTTTTATGGAGTGATTATCATAGACTACGGAATGATTGTGTAAAAATTAATCCTGGGGGATGAGCTCAGGTTTGAGCTCAGTGTGGTGCTGGCCAGGAGCTGGTAAACAAACCTTTCCCAGAGTGAGGGCATTGAGCTCCAGAGGCTCCCTTGTTTTCCCTGCTCTTTGTCCAGAGCTCCAGCTGGGTGCAGGAGCAGCGCATCGCGGGGTGGCCAGGGGTGCCCACAGGCCCAGGTGCCAAAGGCTTTGCCCGCTGAGGTGGGAGGGGGCTGTGCAGGACAGATGGGGACACGCCAGCAGCAGGGCTGTGCTGGCACCCCGGCTCCAGGCGCTCATCCATCCTCAGGGCTCGGGTTCAAGAAGGTGCTTAAGCCCAGCATTAGGAGAGCACGCCATCCCCATCCCGCTGCCAAGTGTGATGGATCTGTAACTATTCTGAAGCCATCCATGAATATTGCATGTGCATCCACTTATTGGAGCCTCCCCTGCATGGCTGCCTGGGCCTGGTTTAATGTTGGGCTCTCAGGAAATGCAAGCCAGGGAGGAATAATTGGGGATCAGCCCTTTTGGTGCCAGCAGGCAAGGGTGGGATGGGAGAGGCAGGGAGTGAGCCAGGGGGCACTGCCAGGGATGGGGGTCCTGATTTAAATCCCTGCCCTCAGGTGTTTGATCCCTGGAAGAGAACAACACATGGCTTTGGGGGAGCCCTGGGCAGGAGCAAAGGGACAGGGACCACCTGCTCAGCCCTGTCTGGAGCCACTGCAGGGAGAGGTGACAGTGACTTGGAGTCTTGCTTGCAGACTGGTGCCGTGTTTCTCCAAGCCAAAAGCAGAGCAGGGCACCCAGGACGTGCTGCTGGCAGAGCCCTGCACACGGGATGAACAAGGTCAGAACTGCTGGGGAAAGGCAGCCCGGGAGGGGGCTCTGCAGTGATCCACTCAGGCAGGAGTTGGACATTAAGGCTGGGTTAATTTTATGCATTAATCAACAAGAGAGGGAACGTTTTACTTTACTGGAGGGCCGGCGTCCCTCCCATTTACACCGCACGGCTCCATTGATTTCATTAGGATCTGCCAGGCTGCAACGAGAGCGGAACTTGGCCCCTTAATTAAGACGACTGTTGCTAAAGGCAGAATGATGGAAAATAATTAACCCTGTAAAAAAACCACACGATGCTGAGAAGGAGAAATACATAATTTAGGAATCAGGAGGCCATTATGCAATATTAATTGCAGACAGCATGTCTGAACAGCACGACACACGGTGAGTCGTGCCGCTCCTCACAGGGCTGCTGGAGAGGCCAATCTCGCTCTTGGTGGCCGACCAAGAGCCCCAGAGCTGCATCTCTGGAATGCATGGTGGGGTCTGGGTGCATCGGGGGGCCCGGGCTGTGCTCAGGGGAGCCAGCAGGGAGCTGCTGTCTCCGCTCCCAGAGCTCCACAGATACGCTGCTTCGGCTGGTGGAGGCTCAACCAATTTCATTAGTTAAAGTTCTAATTGTGCTAAGGGAGCTTTGACCTCCTAGGAGGACCCTTGCCCTTCTTTGCCAAGAAAATTGGATTATTCCTCCTAGTGCTGATTGTGAGAGCCTTCTCTGCTGCTAAAATATTCTCTCTACTTCCTAATCAAATGACTTAAAAAGGCCAAACACAGAACTTTCAACAGCAATAGCAAACACACCCATTTATTAAAACAGACACAAGAAACAGCAATTCCATAGGCAATTTCTGGAGAAGGCTGTAAATGGATGCAAAGGGAAGCTCCACTTGTCCCTGGTGACACTTTAGGGGCTGGATACTGGCTGTGAAGCTCCTTTTAACAGAAAAGGAACCAGCAATGCCCTGGAGATCAGGATGTTGGTCAGCCCAGGGCTGGGATAGCAGCAGGAACAGCTGGATAATTTCAGGATGAGGGCACTGCCACAGCTGCATGCCTCTTGTATTTACTTCACCACAATGAAAGTGCTTTGCCCCATTGGTTCCAATATTTTGGTCTCAGAGGTAGCTCCATGATTGTGGAAGGGAAAGAGGGTTGTGAAAAATCAATTAATGTTCATTTCCTATATCATTAATGGCAAAGCTGGTAAGAACCCTCTTGTTTAACTGCTAGCAGGAGCAGCACATGGGGCCTCTGCCCTTCAGCCCCCTCTCCTTATACACTAAATCAAGGAATTATTTCCTAACTGACTGTAATTTTATTTTGTAGCTCTCACTAATGAGCTCTTTGTGTAATGTATCATAAATTACTTACAGCAAGATTTTTCTTTTACTTAGAATGGGTAAAAAATCAGCGTTGGCTCCAGCCTGTGCCCGCCGTGCCCACACCGCACTGGATTTTTCCATCTGAAGCTCAAGCCCTAATTTTGCAGATAAACAGCTTCTATTTCATTAAATGAGCTCTGCACAGAATGTTTATCTTAGTTATTTCCAGAAAATTAATTCATAGGGCTTAATCTGTTTAGCATCTGATTAATGGGATTTTTAATCACCCATAATAATGATAATAACAGGCTTAAAGTAATAACCCAGGCAAAGGTGTGTATTTGTCTTTGCTCTGCCCATTGTCCTGACAGCCATCAGTGCTGCACAATAACTCCAGATATTTGGCATTGTTCCTTTCAGATCTATTGATCAGGTGGGAAAACCAGGCCTATTTTGAATCCGTCTCATATACAACGTTTGTAAAAGCACCTGTTATCAGAGAGGGAGTTTGGGAGGCAGCACTGGAGCCAAACTGCATCCAAACTGCTCCCTGCTGGGACACAAATGCCATTGAGCCCTGTCTCTGGTGATCAAACACCTGCTGCATGACACCTAAATTCAGACCTGTTAGCAGCCATGGCAAGGGGCTCAGGAGGGTGTGCTGGAGTGAGGGTTTAGCGGGACAGTGACCCTGCTGGGGCACAGGTGTTGGGGTCTGTGGTGTTTCATGGTGGGTGTCTGAATCCCACTGTTGATCTGGGTGCCACATCCCCTGCTGCCATCCTCAGGGTCCCACCTGGCCATGAACAGTGCAGCTGAGAGCAAACACAACCCTCTGCAGATGTGGGCAGGGCTCACCCTCCTCCTGTCGGGATTTATTCCTTTCTGTGCTGCTGCAGAGTGGCAGTGGCTGCTGTCCTGGCTGGGACACCCTTCACCTTTGTGAGGGAGAAACTCCTTTTGTGCCTGCAGAGACACAAAGCTGGCTGGTTTTGGCTCTGGCAGGTGAGCGGGAGGTCAGGGCACGGGCTGCAGCGCTTCCCAGGGAGGGATCAATACCCAGCCAGCCGTGCTCCCGCTCTGAACGGGCAGAAACACGGACAGGCACGTGCTGGGGAGGCAAAAGGCATCCTCTGCCTCTCCTCAGGCTCCTTCCCTCTCCCGGCTGAAACTGGAAAGAAATGGATCGATCTTTGACTCTTTTCGGGGTGAGGGGAAATTGCAGAATGAAGATGACTTGAAAGAATGAGATGAATGGGAATAACTGGAGCTCATCCTCCCCGGGCGAGGAAAATGCAGCACAAATGATGATGTTAGCCATCCATCCCTCGGTCAGGGCCTTTATTCTGAGGTCCATCATGGGGCCACTGCAGCCGAGGCCCCAGTGCTGTGCCCTGCTGGGCTCCCAGGCTCCTGGGAAGGGGAGGACTGGGGAGAGGCTGGGAGCCACCTGGGCCAGGGGAAGGTGGCCATGGCTTAAAGCACTGCATAGGCTTTAAGACCCCTTCCAAATCAAACCATTCTGGGGTTCTCTGGTTTCCCATGCCTGAGAATCCTCCTCCACACCAGAGGAAAAGCCCCAGGGCATCACCAGGCTCAGAGGTGAGGCAAAACCTGCCTCCTTTCCCCTGCTTTTTTTCCATGAGGGTTCCCTTTTGCTCATCAGAGACAGGTCTGTATTCCCAACAGAAGCATTGCCAGCCGTGCCACAGACAGGTGTCCCCATCACCGTGTCACTCTCCAGACCCTGAGCCCCTTGAGGGTACTGGGGGATTCCCTGGGGGAGCAAACACCCGTTCCTAGCCCAGGCCAGCTCCCCCAGCTCCTGCCCAAGGGAGGGATGAGCTCTCCTGGCACAGCAGTTATAAATTCCCAGCATAGCAGGCTCCAGGCTGATTGCCTTTCCTGACGGAGTCTCTCTGTAAATGAGGCTTTTCACAGATGACAGATAGAGCTGCTCCCGCGGAGCATAAATCCTGGCAGCCCGAAGTGCCGCCACAGCCTGTTTAACAGCCTGCTTCCCCCAGCCCCGGGTGCAGCTCCTCGGGATGACACAGCGCTCCGCGGGCGATTCCTCATCAATTAGCCCTGCCGGCACCGCTGGGCCCCGCCGCCGCTCGGCCGAGCCGGGCACCGACCCTGCTCCGGGTAACCCTGCTCCGAGGATGGCCTCCCTGCATTGCTGCCATGCCCTTGTGTGCGAGGATGGCCTCCCTGCATCGCTGCCATTCCCTTCTGTGCCAGCTCCTCCGGGACATCCTCCTCCCTCTCGTACTGTCTCTCCCTGCAGGCTCTCCCATGAGCCGTTTATCCTGTTCCTGACCTCTGTAGCAGATGGCACTGCGGGGTCACGGAGCTGCCCGGGGTGTGCTGCGGTCTGCGCTGGAAATCCCAGCCAGGGCACCCATGGCAGGAGCACAGGGATGCCCTAGTGCAGGAATTGGCACGGGGATGTTCCTCACAGGCACACAGGGATGCTGAGGTGCAGGAATTGGGACAGGGATGCTCAGCACAGGGATGCCCTAGAGCAGGAACTGGCACAGGAATGCTCACACAGGGCTGCTCAGCACAGGGATGCTCGGCGCAGGAATGCTCCATGCTGTGCCCTGTGCCAGACTGGCGGCAGGGAGCACCAGCTGTGCCAGGGAAGGACACAGGGGCCATCCATGGTGCTCTAAAGGTCTGTCCCTTCCTGAGCTGGACACAGCCGGGCTGCTTTACCCTGTGCCACCCTGGATCAGCTCCCTGCAGCCTCTCTCCTTAACCACAGATCCCAGCCCAGCTGGAGCCCCTCGCAGGCCGATGCTGAGGCATCATGTGGAGGAATCAATTTTGCCAGCCACCCAGGATACTTTTTCCTGGAGAAACTCGAAGTTTGTGAAGGAACACAAACATTTAGGTGATCCTGCCCCTTTCCCAAGGCAGCTGGCTCCTGCTGGAGCCATCGGCATTCCGGCCGAGGCGGGAGCAGCCCGGCTGTGCTCATTACTCTGCTCCCAGATGAACAGTAAGTCTCTGGAACAGTACTTACAGCCTGTAATAATATTACTGCTCACTCTGCTACATGGTCCCTCAGTCATTTTTTCAATTAAAAAAGGCCCAATGCTCTATTAACCTTTTGCCTGCTCCTCCATCCTTCATCTGCCGGCGGCCAGGATCGCAGCCGTGTGTTAAAGAAGGCATAGATTACTGTAAAGCAGCGCCGAGCCCTCTGTCATGGCCACGATGAAGTGTCATTTGTTCATTTAAAAATATGAGCCAGTTTATCAAATTCCCCACTTCTGAACCGGGGCTGCAATCTCTTTGTTACCCGTGCAGGAGGCAGCGCAGCGAGGCCAGCCGGGCTCACTGCCGGGGCTGGCAGGGCTCCTGATGCCCCTTCTGCCCTGGCCAGGTGTGCTCTGCCCCCAAAGCCTTCAGCAGCAAGGGCTGGCAGCTCGAGTGAGTGTTGTAAGCAAATACACCCATTTCCATGGCCCTGCAGCCGGGATGGCAGTGAGGAGCCGCTGCTCCCATGGCCGTGTGTCCCATCCCACCGTGCGCCTCTGCTCCTGGGAAACTTCATCCCATTCAGCTCCCTTGGGGCTTTCCTGGGTGTTTTACACATGGACCCAGGGAAGGTGCACCCGGTGTCCCACCACTGCCAAACATGCTGGGTTTCATTTTACTCCCATTTATTTCTGATTTGCTGCTTTTATTCCTCTCTCAAGGCACCAGCTACTGGCTCTAGCTACAGGGACTTGTTAGACAAGAGCCCCGGATGCTCCAGTTTGATTTCCAGGATCCACAAATAACAGTGTACAACACATTATTTGCTAGAAATTACCTGAAGCTCAGCCCTCCGGAGCTCAGTGTGCTGTGCAGAAAAGAGACCCTGTTCCAATCAATATCCTTTCCACGGTCTCTGCCTGTCCACTGGCCATTATTTCACTGGCTTTATTTTGCTTACAGTCCCAGCTGCATCAATATAAGAGCTCCAAGTGGTTTGGAGGTGGGTTTGGAGCTCTAACCCTCTCCCTGGTAAGGTTACGTGTCCTGGAAAAAGATGATATCCATAAAAACTGCTTCAGAGAAGTCCAAAAATGCCTGTGTTTGTCCCAGCAGTGCAGAGAGCAAAAGAACAGAGAATTTGCAGCATCACCTCCATTTTGGGCAGTGTCCACATCCACCCCCTTCCCTTCCCAGCGGTGTGTGAAATGGCTGGGATTAGCTGGGAGCCCTGGGAGCCAGGGAAAATGGGGCTAACTCCATATGAATATTGCTGTTGAGCTTTATCCTACAGTGCCACACTGAATTCATACACTGCTCATTTACCAAAGGCCTGGAATTTCACTCCCTGATCCTCCTTGCACCCAAGAGATGTGCCTGTGTCAGCGGGGAAGGGCTTGCACAGCTTCCCCCAGCTCCAGTCTGGGGGCTCTTTCCTTGTGGAGCAGCCTCAGGTTAAAGGTGCCTTGTTATCCCATCATTTTTCCTGCACAAGTTCCCATATCCGGCTATCAGGGCATTTTCCCCTCTTTCCTTGATGAGCTAAACATGTCAGGCTCTTTCAGCTGGTTGCTGTGCAGTGTCCTTCTGGCTGCAGGTAATTTTTATGGCTATTTTCCGTTCTCTGCCCAGTTTGCAGCATCCTCTCGAGCCCTGAGTACCACAACAGGCTGTAGCACTGCAATATCTGGCTACAAGTGCCCCATGCTGAGAGGCAGGAGCAGCTCCCCTCCGCCTCACCTGCATTTACCCAGGCCTTCCATTAGCCCATTTTCCCTCGGCAGCTTTTTGGGTATCATGTTCCATTGTTTATTTGAGGACAAACACCTAAAAGCTGGGTGTTTTTCAGAGCATGGCAGGTGACCCTGGATCTCCAGCTGCAGCTTTTCCTGGTGCCCCCCAGCTCCTCAGGCTCGCCTGCTGCTCCTGCTGCTCCCTGCATCCCTGCAATTGTTCGGGATGGGGCTTGGAGCAACCTGCCCCAGTGGAAGCTGTCCCTGCCCAGGATTGTCCCTGTCCCTGTCCCTGGATTGGCTGTAAATGCCTCCCAACACAAACCAGCCCTCCCAGCCCTGGCTTCTCTCCTGGGCTGGTCCCATCTCGCTGGTAATCTCTCTCTCTCGGAGAGTTTATGTGGATTAGCAGGTCCCGTTGTGTTATCCGTAAACCTCGCTGATCCCCCAGGGACGGCTCTAATGGGATTGTGCCACCTTTTCCAGGCTGGATGCGCCTCCTCCCCTGCTCCCTGTGCCCGCGGGCTCTCCCTCTCCCAGCCGTGTAGAGCTCCCTCCTTTCCCTTCTTGGCCCCCAGATTTATTATTCTACAGTGATTGTGTTGAATTGCATTTGAAATCAATTAGCACAGGTACTCAGAGATGAATGTTCATGCTCTGAAAAAAGGTGATGAAAACATACCATTTAAATAGAAATCAATTTCCCTTTCATGTATATCTTCCTAGCTGCTGCCCGAAATTAATAGTTTTTAGATATTTGTGTGCGAGAGGAGAGGCTCCCCTCGTAAAGCACTTCCCTCTCCTCCTCCTCCTCCGCGGCCGCGGGGCTCTCCCACGCCGCTTCCCTCTCCGGCAGAGGGGCTGCTGTGTCTGCCGAGCGGGAGCTGCATCGCCTCCTCCCTGCTCATCTTCCCGGGCCGTCATTAGCCACTTCCCCACGGGAAGCTCCTTAACTGGAGCGCGGATAAGCAGCGGGGCCGCAGCGCAGGGACCCCAGGCAGCGCGGGGCCTTCATCTCAGCCCGAGCGCCAATTACCCTCCCGGGGAGAGCGGGGCACGATGGTCCCGGCGGAGCGGGGCCAGCGCCCGAGAGCCGGGCCGGATCGAGGGAGGGATGGTCCCCCCGTCCGCCCCGGCACTGCGAGCACAGGGAGCCCCAGCAGCCCCAGGCACCCCTAAACGGGCCGGGGTCCCACCTGCGTCAGCTGCGGTGCCACTCGGGCTCCAGGCTGGGGACAGAAGCCAGGGAAAATGCCCAGAAACAAAAGCACCTCTTTGTTCAGAGCAGCTCTGGGTGTGGAGCCGGCTGAGCTGAGGGTGCCCCTGCCAGCGCAGCCTGGCCTTGGTGGCTGTGCTCATCCTTGCCCTCCCAGCCACCCCAGTAAGAATTCCACCCTGGAACTCTGTCCCGCTGAAATGCCATGATTTTCCCAAAGCCCAAATAAGTGCACGAGCCAGCTAAAAAGAAAAAAAATAGCTTTTTTTTTTTGCTAAACTTTTCTGGAAAATTGTGACCGCAGGATCCTTGTCCCATGCTCCATGGATCCCCTGAAGGAGGAATTTCCCCTGGGCTAAAGCAGCTCTCAGCAGTCAGGAGATGACCTTTGGTAGGGTGCCCTAAAACTGACCCGTCCCCTCATCCCTGGCTCTTAATGCCAAGGGTCTTCCCAGACTGCTTGTCCACAGGGACCAGCACTTCAATGCCATAATCATTTCATTTATTATCTTCTTTAGGCTACAAAATCTAATCCCCAAATTTAGGCAAGCATCTGTCCCCCTCATTTCCCACAAGGCACCAAATTATCGCTCAGCCCCTCTGCCTCGCCCTGATCCCTTCGATCTGGTTTTCTATCAGTGTTATTATTAATCTCCTCCTCCAATCATTTTCCTCACCATCTGTTTTCCAGCAGGACTGCCGTGCTTAGGGGAGGACCCTGAGCCCTGGGACTCCCTGCTCTAATCCCGTGGCAGTGAGGCTGTGGCCATCCCAAACAAGCTGCTCCCGTGACCTCCTTGTGTCCAGGGTGGAAGTGGGGCAGCAGGAAAGCTGAGGTGCTGCGCTGCTGCTGAGCTCTCACGGGGAAACGCAGTGCAAGGGCCAATTAGGTCAATGTTTTTAGGAAATGGGGGCAGTTCTCCCAGTGGGAAGGTGGTGAAGTGTCCTGGAGAGGCTGTGGGTCCCAGGCTGGAGCTCTGGGCCTGCTGTAGGGTGGGAGTGGAGCTGATCCAGGTGCTCAGGAGCAAGCCCCGTGCTGGGATTATTGTCTGTGGGAGGATGCATCTCCAGCTCTGAGCTCTTCCCTGCTCACTCCGTTCTCACCATGGATGAGCTGCAGAATGGATGTTTGCCATCCACTCTGGATGCCCAGGGCCCCCTCCCACACGCTCAGGGCAGCAGGCAGTCACTGTCTGGTGACAGAGGCACATTCCCTGGTCCCTGAACTGGGCTGTGCCCATGTGGTCTGGCAGAGATGCCCCAGGGTCCCCTTTCCCTGTGTCAGGGCCCCCATCCAGCCCCTGGCAGCAGCTCGGGAGTGCTAAAGGCACAGGGGCACCTTGCAGTCAATGGCCTCATTTACATATTTCATTTTTAGTCATTTCTGAACTACGCCCGTGAATTGTCTAAGAGAAATGAGGTTTTTAGCTCAGCCCCTGGTAGCACAGGTCAGGAATAAAACCTGTTCACATCCTCTGTGTTTCTGGTCTCTGGGTATTGATCGCCGTCTCCATTTTCCCCACTCTCGGCTTGATTCCTGCCACTGCCTATTTTTGGTTTATGCTTCCTGCCAGCAGATCCTTCTGGAGCTTTTCTCAGGCTCCTGCCTTGCCTCCCACCGGCACTGCAGCATCTCCAGCCCCCCAGGTCCTCCCGGCTGGCTCCCAGCCCTGCCGCTGCCCTGTGCCCATGCAGGGGCTTTGGGACGCTGGGCTGGGTTTGTAGTTACAGCACATGTTCATATTTTAATGCAGAGATTTCATTCACCTCCCAACCAACCCCTCTGCATTGCTAGGATTTGTATCCCCCTCTTATTTTTAGATCTAGATATTTGCTAAAAGTATAGATTTTCACCCTTCTCTCAGCTGGCAATCACTCTGTGTGGGTAGGACTGCAAATCTGAGTTATTAAATCTTTACATACCCAGGACACCACGCTAAAGGCTTATTTGGGGTTCTGTTTGCTTGCAGGGTGTAAATGGAGTCTGAGCTATCCAAATCCCTGTCCTGCCCCCATCCATTTGTTCTGCCGTGACTGTGATCTCTTTGATTTCCCAATTTTTCCCTCCCTGTGTTATTTGTTACCCGCTCAGACGAATGCAGGCTGGCAGGCTCAGAAATCAATTCAGCAGCGGAGTTTCAGTCTCAGAAGAGCTGTGTGGGGATGGCTGCCACCTTCCTGGGATGGTTGGTGACAGAAGATAAATCGCCGTGGATTTTTTGCCAACGTGCCATATTTCAAACTCATAATCAGTCCAGCATCACCCTGGGCTTCCTTCAGCAGCTCCTTCCACTGCAGGTGATTTATGGCCCCGGGTAGCGACACCAATTGTACATTTCTAATCCTCTCTTGTATAATTTCTCTGTGCTGCATTTCCTTAATTACCCTCTTTCTGACCTTCCTTTTCCTTCCTTACCCCTGCTTCCAGCTTGCTCCTGGCCTTCCTTGCCCTCGCTTGACTCCTTCATTTAATTCACGTTGTGAATGTGGTTGATGAGCGCCCTCAGCCCTGGTGACATTGGGGTTTTGGGGTGGAGTGTCCCTGAGGCTGGAGCAGGGGTGAGAGCAGCCCCTTGCCAGGCTGGGTTTGCCTGGAAAAGCTCCACAGCAAAGGAGGTGGGCAATCTCTGCTTTGGGCTGTTGAAACCACCCCAACATCCCTTCCCTGTGTGTAAAGCGTCCCTGTGCTGGCATTTGTCACCTCTGCTGTCAGTAATTCCAAACAGCCAAAGCCATGGGGACATCCTGGTTGTTCCCTGTGCACAGGATCTGGGAGCAAGCAACCCTCTGGTTCCAGCGCTGCAGGGACACAAATCCATGGCCAGGTGCCAGCTCTGCCATCCTGGAACAAGGTCATAGAGGAATCATAGAATCCCCACAGGCTGGGAAAGCCCTCCAAGCGCATTGAGACCCAACGCTCCCCCAGCACTGCCCCATGTCCCCAGGAGCCACATCCCCAAAGCTGTAAATCCCTCCAGGGACGGGGATGCCACTCTGGGCAGGGCTGGCTGGGCTGGGCCTGAGGGCACAGGGAAAGCACAACAGTTAACTTTAAGCAATCGCTGGAACATCTTCTTCATAATTAATAAATGGGAGATGTTACTGCAGCTAATCAATAAAGTTGTTAGAGGGAATTGATCGCAGGGGGAACTCTTTTTGTGGGTACAATTTTTCACCTCTGTGGAACAAAGGGCTCCCCAGGGTGCTCTCACCGTGATGTGCGTGGGGAGCCTGACCCAAACAGCCAAAGAGGGAGAGACTATTAATTAATTAATTAATTAATTAACTAACTAACACCCTGAGAGCCGGCAGAGGGGCAGAGACTGTTGGCTGTGCATGTGTCCCTCCTGGGGTGACCTGGGGCACCCTCAGTCTGTGCCACTCGTGCCAGCGCCGAGCAGGCAGTGCCCATGGAATGCTCATGGCAGGATGTTTTCCCAGCTCCCTCTTGGCTGGGTCAGCTTTTCCATGACAAACCCCAGCGCCAGGCAGCAAACATGCCTCTAGCAGGGGCTTTACAGGGTGATAATGAGCACAAAAACCTGGGACTGACGCTTGAAGTTAAAGGATTTGCCTTGGGAGATGAAATTTAAAGAGCTTGTTTGGGGTTCTCTCCTCGTTTGGGGTTTTTTAAAGTGGTTTGTTCCTTTTCCACTGGAGAAGCTGTTTGTGCCCCGGCATGTTTGGCTCCTGAACAAGGCTCGGGGCAGGGAGAGACATCCAGGAACACTCCTGGGGACAGGGTAGGGACAGCTGCGGGCCCTGGGGACAGGGCAGTGACAGCTGCGGGCCCCGGAGGCAATGGTGCCCCACGGCAGGGCCATGGGCAGTGCGGCCGTTCCTCTGCTCCCTTTCCTGCCTCCTGTTCCTCCTGGCCTCCAGCGCTTCCAGGGTCCCTTTCCTGCTCCTCCTGGCCTCGAGCACTTCCAGGATAGGCCATTGCTCAAACCAAGGTGAATATCCTTGGCTTTCCTGCCCCAGGTCGCTGTCCCAAGCAGGCACTGTCCGGGATGTCCCTGCAGCGGCAGCCAGTTACTGCCTGTAATTAACTCCAGCCAGCAAATCTCCTCTAAATCAATCACAGCCTGACTAATAAATAAATCTTGGCTCAATCACTACCTGTAGAACGTGCAGACAAGGGTGAGTGTCTCTGGTTTTCTGCTTCCTTGTGCTGGGTTGGGGAATCACGGGCTGACGGCAGGAGGGACACGGGGATCCGAGCGTGATGCATTATTTAAAACTTCAGAGATAATAAAATTCTGGAGGAGACTAGCCCATTAGCTCAGCGTCCCCACTGACATTTCTCCCACTGTATTAGGCGCTGTGTTAATGATTTTATATTCCCTTCTGACTCCCCACTCATTTTTCTTTGTCATTTTGGCAGGGCAGTGGGACAGGTTCCACAGTGACACCCCAGCAGCCAGAGCCCCCCTGGCCCCTCAGAGCAGAGCCCTCACCCCTGGTTTGGCTGAGCTCCTGTGGGACCAGCTCAGCATCACGCGTGCCTTTGCTAATTCCAGGGCCGTGTACCTTAATCCAATGGCTAATTCCAGGAATCTGTCACTCCGTAATGGGCTGTGCCCCCCGGGATGCGCCAGGATCTGCTGCTGAGACGCTGAGCAGGGAGGATCCCGTGGGGTCTCGGATGAGAGGGAAGCTGGCTAGAATTCCCTCATTAGCTCATTAACTCACTAATTGTGGGATATTTGTAAAACCCAGAAAACGGCCTGGAAATGAAGGAGGGAGTCGCCCAGCCAGGAGACTCCGTGGGAGGTGGCACTGGACCCAGAGCCGTGGATGTGCCCCACCCTCGCTGTGCCGGGGAGGCGTTTCCTCAGGGACAGGAGCTGTCTGTGGTGGGAAGCCCAGCGGAGCCGGGCGCTTTCTGCCAGCCAGGGAATGCCACGGCTCCGGCCGTGCGGGGTGCAGGGGCAGAGCAGGGGCAGGAGCCGCCGGAAAGGACCGGTACTCCTCACACAATGCAGCCTTGACTCGTGTATTTTTCATCCCAGCCGAGGGTACAGTGTCAGCCGATGACCTTTGTCACACCCCAGTGCTTTCTGGGATGTAAATTAGGGCCTTTTTTCCCCCCATCTGGACAGATAAGACGGACTCTGACTCGCCCGTCTCGGAAGCCGATATTTATTGTGAGCCCACCGCTCCTCTCAGCAGGTGGACAAAGATAATACTGTCATTATGTGCTCAGAAAATGCTTTGTAAAATTTGGTAAAGTCCGCGAGATAACATCTGCCTCGAGGACCGCTCCGCTGTAAACA
Organism: Ammospiza caudacuta; assembly: GCF_027887145.1. Taxonomy (NCBI): domain Eukaryota; kingdom Metazoa; phylum Chordata; class Aves; order Passeriformes; family Passerellidae; genus Ammospiza; species Ammospiza caudacuta. The sequence goes on along the minus strand of NC_080632.1, from coordinate 87,625,577 downwards.
GGGCTTGGAAAAATAGCACCCACTGCTTCTCCCCGGGAATATCGATTTTTGGTGTTGGAAAGGGTCAAATTCAAATCGGCGGCACAAAGAGCGGCTGCAGCTCCCGCTTTTCACAAAGAACAAAGTGCTGCGGCGGCGGGAGCGGCGCGGGGCCGGCGCGGCGCCTTTCCCACGGGAGCGGGCAGCTGCTGCCCGCGGGGACCGGCCTGTCCTGCGGGGAGCCGGGGGCTCACCGGGGCTCGGGGGGCTCACGGGGGCCCGGGGCGCCGCGGACACACCTGAGCCCCGGCCCGGCACCGCCTGCTCCGGCAGCGCCGCTCCGGGGCGGGACTGGGACGGGGAGGAGCAGGGAGAGCTGTCCTTGCTGCTGCTGCACCTCCCTGGGGACAGCGACATTCCGCCAAGGGCTGTCCCTGTCCCTCCAGGGCAGAGGAGTGTGGGCGTCAGAGGTGCTGGAACCCCAGAGCGGTGTGATGTGCCCGCCATCCCCTGGCACCTTCCTGGGCGCCCCTGCTGTGCCCCAGCAGGGAACAACCCCCAGGCACACCCCAGGCACGCTCCCCCAGCAGAGGGACTGGCATTTCCCAAATCCCTGCTTGCTGCTGCAAACCAAACCCCTGCTTCGCAGCACCAGCCCACAGCAGAGGGTCCTGGAGCACTGACAGCATCGTGCCAGCCCTGGAAATTCAGCAGCCGAGCTCTCGTCCCTCAGGAGCGCCTTGGACACAGCTCCTGCTCTAACGGGAAGCAAAAGCCTCGGCAGCAGAAAGGAAAATGCAGGAGTGGCACAGGCTGTTGGAAAGGGAAGGGTTTTGCCCCAGGAGCACGTGGCAGCTCCAAATCCCCTCCATCCCCAGGGCATCATTTATTCATATTCCCGTGTACAGACCGGGGGCTCGGGCAGACACAATCGATGGAGAGCACAAAAAGGGAACCTGGGATCGGAGGGGATCTTACACAGCAGGCCCTGAAAGCAGGATGGGCTGTCCAGGGAGGGGCAGGGCAGGGCAGGGCATCCCCCGTGGCATGGCGGGGGTGTGGGACAGCAGGGGACATGCAGGACAGCAGGGGACATGCAGGACAGCGGCACCATGGCACTCCCAGGGACCCTCGGAGGCTGCCAGGGATGTGCCACCGCCCTGGAGTGTCCCACAGCCCCTCCACCCCTCAGCTCCAGAGGGCACAAGGAGAACAGGGTGGAGCTGGGCAGGCACTGGGCCCTGCTCCCAGGGAGCAGGAGCAGGAACAGAGCTGGAGGAGCCCGTGCTGCTCCCCAAGGCAAGGACATGGCCCTGGATGGTTTGGGCCTCCCCTCCTGGTGGGAAGTGGGCTGGGCTCTGCCTGCAGGACACAGAGATGATGCTCTGTGGTTACACGCACGAGGGAGCTGGCATCTTGTAAGGGAAAAATAAACGTGCTTCCCACTCAGTGAAATGGAACTGGAGGCTTTGGAAATGCCAGTGGGCTCCATTTGTGGGTTGGGATGGCTTTGAGAACCAGATCATGCTGGGACCCCATTTGGGGGAGAGCTGCTTGTTCAGCACATGGATTGTTTTTGTTGTGTGAGAATTGGCGCACAGCACTCTAAGCCCCATTTCCAGAGCAAGCTGCTCCGTGTGCCGTTTTCCAGGGATGCAGGTGAGGGGCTGGAGCAGGCAGGAGGATGGCAGGGTGACACACTGAGCTGTGCCCCTTCCTGAGGGGGTTTGGGCCTTTAGGGCCCCTGTGCAGAGCCATGTGTGACAGGGACAGCACACCCAGGGGATCTGCAGCCCTGATCCCAGATCAGAGCTCCATCCCTGTGCCCTGATGGGTACTCTGAGCCCAGCTGCATCCCTCACTCCCTGGATGGATGTGGGAACAGCAGCTCCCAGAGATGCTCCATCTTTCACCTCCAAATCCCCAGCACTGCTGCCACAGAGCTTTAAGCTGGTTCGAAATCCATCTCCCAGCTCATTATTATGCCGGGCAATTTTTCATTCATCGGGAATCTACGGCAGCATTTTAATGTGAGAAGCTCCCTGCTCTGTTTCTCTTCCCCTGAAGAAAAATAGCTTAATTTCTGCAGTTTGATAGATTTTCCTGAGCCTTCAAAAGGTAGAGAAAGACTCTTGAAAATCGGTCGTTGAACTATCCACAGGCATTTTATAATGGCCGTAAATAGGCCTGGACTGAATAGCTCTCCAGGCATCAGCTTGAATGGTGTCCTTGACACTGTTATTATTATCCCCACGGAGAAAAAAGGGAAAAAAGAAAGGGAAAGAAAGTCTGGGAGCCTCTCCACACTGCAGTTGGTGTGTCTCTAGGCTGGAAGAGCTAAATTCCCCCCGCTGGATCTACACTCCCAGAGATGTGCTGGTTTTCACCTCCCAGAATTGTCATAATTTTCATGGAATTTCCTGCATAAAAAAAATAACCAATGAACTTGAGAAATTTTGCAAGCTCTGGAGCAAATGAAGTACAAGAAGTTTAGGGGAATTTATTTTTTGCCTTTTTGCCCACCTAAATCTGTGGTTGCTTTCCATCAGGGAATTACTTTTGTAACTTCCAGGCTGTTGCGTCCCCTTGCTCTTTGCTGAGGAGCAGCCTCTGATCCCCAGTTTTGGGGGGTTACTTTTCAGGGTGACCATTTTCAGCACCCCAACACATCCCCATGGAGCAGCTCGAGAGGTTTCCAAACCCCATTTGGGCCCTTCCCCACTGCATATCCCAGCAGCTCCACCACACCTGTCCTTCTCACCGCAGATCCTGTGGGATTGTGTCACCAGAGACACTGTGCAGAAGCTCGAGGTTAATCAGCAAGAACAATTTTCTCAGCTTAAATAGGGTGCTTTCATTTCTTGAAAGCCACTCTGATGTTTCCAGCCCCCTCACAAGGCAAAAATAGCGTGTCCTAGAAATGTCACCGGCGTATGGATCCCTCCATATGGAAAACGAGCTCGGTGATGGGCCGTGTCTCTCCTGGAGCAGCCTCCCATGGGGTGATGCTCTGCCAGCCTGTGGGCTGTGCTGCCAGTCACAGAATTCCGGGCTGGGAAGGAGCTCAGAGCCCATCCAGTGCCAGCTCTGCCATGGCAGGGACACCTCCCGCTGTCCCAGCCTGGCCTGGGACACTGCCAGGGACCCAGGGACAGCCACAGCTGCTCTGGGCACCTGTGCCAGGGCCTGCCCGCCCTCACAGCCAGGAATGTGCTCCTTATTCCCTCCCCTTCCTCTGGGGGCTAAAACAGAACAAATACATCTGCGTTTTACCCCTTGGCCCGTGCTCAAACCGGGCAAACAGCTCAGCCTGGGGCTGGACTCAGTCTCTGCTGCGGGAACAGGGGAGAGCACGGCACTGCTGCTCTGCCAGTGCTGCTCCATCCACGGCCGCATCCTCGGGGTGCCCCGGGGCCCTCTGTGTGTGCTCTGCGTCCCTCGGGCTGCCCTGCATGCCCCGGGTCCCTCTGGGTGCTCTGTGTCACTCTGCGTGCCCTGTGTCCCTCTGCGTGCCCTGGGTCCCTGTGTGTGCCCTGTGTCCCTCTGAGCGGCCCGCCTGTCCTGGGTCTCTCGGCATGCCCTGTGTCCCTGTGCGTGCCCTGCCTGCCCTGGGGTCCCGGCGTGTCCCCGGGGCTGGCAGCCCCTCCCCGCCCGGCAGGGCTGGCAGCGCCGCCGCCCTTCCCGGCAGAGCCGCGCTAATTGCCCGGCTCCCTTCGGCAGCCACCGCCGCGCTCCCTGCGCGCCGCTCCCCGGGGGCTCCTCCGCCGCCTTTCCTGGAAGTGTTTCCCCCTCGGGCCCCGCAGTTCCGCCTGCATCCATTATTGATGCCAGCGAGGGACCGGAGCTGGGTTCTGGTACCGCATCCTGCGGGATCCCACCCAGGAGCCGCCCGCCGCGCTGCTTTGGGGGCAGTGGGACACGGATGGGGCCGGTGTGGATGGAAACCTGCCCTCCGTGAGCTCGATATCGGGGATGAGCTTCGGGCGGGGTGTGCCAGGGCCGCCGGCAGCGCTGGAGCCTCTCTCCCCTTCCCAAATCCACCCCTGTCACAGGGAGGCGGCTCGGGACGGATTTTCAGCCCTGCCAATCTCCTGGCTTGCCGACCCTGACCAAAACTCTGTATTTAATGCCCCAGCCCACCCAGTGGTTACATAATTCCCAGCTCCGGGCTCGGGGCAGCATTGAGCGCCCGGAGTTTTTAATTGTCTCCCTCCTCCCCGACAGTGCAGGAGAACAGACAGAGCAGGCACGAAATGAATCCCACAAAACCACAGCTGACAGGTTTAAAAATCTATTTTCCTGCAAGGATCTACGGGAAGGACGGGTGATTAATGAAGACTATGAAGAAAAGGTTTTATCCAGCAGATTAATTCCAAAGGGTGTTTAAATCCTTAGCAGAGTTGGACAAGATGCTCCGAGGAGCAGCTGGGGGGGCTCCCTGGGCACCTTCCCAGCAGGGCACGGCATTCCAACCATTCCAAACAGCCAGGGCTCCATGTGCCCCCAGCAGTGGCTCCCTGTCCTCGTCCCCTCAGGCACCCCTTTGGCTGAGGCTGCTACAAGCACTTTGGGTGCAATAATGCAGTGTTTCACCAAAAAGAGGGAGTATCTGTTACCCTCCACGTGTGTTTCCTGTGCAGGGACAGCCAAGGAGAGCAGCAGAAGGAATCTGGTGTAGATGGAGGGTGACCATTTCCAGCTCCCATGTTCAGAAGCAGTTAACTATCCAAACCTCTGGTTTGGGAGAAAAAAATGTTTTATCTCTTTTAATCCCTCTGAGCTGGAACCCACATCCCACAGGACAGGCCTCAGGCACAGAGGATTCCCTGTATCCCAGAAGTGCACTGTGTGGTTCTGAGTCCACGAGTCCCATTTATTCTCCTTCCCAGCGCCCCCACCGTGTGCCTGACAGAATTCCATTAGGGAGCTGCTATCCTGAGCTGTGTCCCTGCCCATGGCAGGGCTGGAGCTGGCTGAGCTTTCAGGGCCCTTCCAGCTCAAACCACTCCAGGATTCTGTAGCCCCCTCCCACAGCCAGGAGCAGGTGATGGCTCTGGACAACTGAAGCCACAGAAAATTGACTCTGAAAGGAGCAATCACAGCAGAGGCGGCTGCAGCTCTTCCCATTTCCCCTGGCAGAGCTTCCCCCGGGACCGTGTGCGCCTGACCCTAACCCTTCCCCATTTTCCAAGCCAGTGCACTTGATGGGAGCTCATCTCTGCTCTCCCCACGGCTCCCTGGCACGCCGGGCTGGGACACGGCGCTTTCGGCTTGGCTGAATCCCTGACTGCAGGCACAGATCGCATGGGGGCTCTGCCTCCATTTGCCGCCGCTCCTGCCAGCTCGGCAGGCATCCTCACCTACGGAGCACAGGCTGCTCTGCTCTGCTCTGCTCTGCTCTGCTCAGGGGGACAGGAACTCCCTCAGTGCCCTGCAGAACACACATCTGGGCTGGACAGACAGCCTGGGAGGGCCAAGGAAACCCCTCTGCCACCCTGGGACCGTCCCTGTCCCCCCCCTCTGCCTCAGCAGCAGCACCTTTGCTGTTTGTTCCTGACTAAAGTGCACTTTAACCCATTTTCTGTCTGAATCCGTTGTTTCATAAAAAAGCCAAATTAAACCTTGCAAGGGGTGCAGATTCCAGCATCACTTCCAAGCTGGAAGCATCAGTCTCCTTTCACCGTGTTGTAAACTGTGAGTAGCTCTGCAGGAGTGAGTAAATGCCTGTTTAAGGTTATTTACATCAATAAATAAATATTTACCCCTTTTTAGGCATCTCCGGTCCTCGCAAACAGGTTTCCAATTTACAAAAATCAATTAAAATCTGATATTAGAATGCACCAGCCCACGGTGATGTTCCCGGAGATGTCACTCAGCCTCCATTCCAAGCCCCACATCAGCATTCCAAAAGCTCTGCTGCTGAAAGAGCAGAAAGTTTCACCTTTTAATTTTTCATAGCGGATTAATTTTTAATTTTCAGACATCAGAGAGAGGGGGAAGTTCCCCAGGAGCCTCTCCCGCTTCAAAGCGTGCTCCAGGCAACCGCTGGACCGAGTGTCAATTTATCACACCGGAGGCTCCCTTCCAGATTTTTACTGAGGTGGTTTTTTTGTTGTTGTTCTTCAGACAAAAGTATTAATGCTGGTGAAGTTCCCTACAGCATTTCTTAATATCCTCCCAACCCAAACCATTGGAGAGCAGGATTCTGCTCTCATTCCAAAGGAAATGGGGGAAACTGAGATTCCTGATGAACCATCAGCAGGAGATCACTGACACCCAGGCAAGCCAGCACATTTCAGTTGGATTTTATTGCACAAGCATATTTACACCAGGAATGTCAATGCACAGAGGGCAGGGATGGTGGAGAAGCAGACACTGGGACCACCCCAGGGTTCTCCATCCCCCCCATCCAGGGACAGCTCCACACGCACAGGGACCAAGCAGCGCCAAGGACACGCAAAGCTGGCAGCAGGGATGGGCACAGCCCTGGCACAGACCCGCCTCAGCAGCTGGGGTTAGCCCTGCTCAGCTCTGGGCACACAGATATGGAGCTCCTGGGCTGCAAATCCCACACAGATCACCCAAGGCGGAATAAAACACATTTATTTCCTCTTTTGGAGCCATGTGAAAAATTAATTCCTGCATTTTTGGAACAAGTACCATGTTTAGCTTAGCAGGTAGTGCCAGCCTCAGGTGCAAGCTCTGCAGCCAAGGAAAAGCTGCACAAACAGAGATACTGAAATAAAAGGATTCCAGAGATTTTTTTCTCTTCCCCATGAGCAGTAAACAGAAAATTCCACACAAAATATTCCACAGAATCAGATATGTAAGAAGGAAACACAGTCACAGCGAGTGTCACACAGGAATATTCCTACTGAAGGAAATATTTCAGTACATCCAGTCAATAATTCATTTTTCCATAATTTTGATAATTTTTCCATTCAAAATGGCCCCCTTTGTCCTTTATTTAAATAAATACCTGCATTGGTGGCAAAAACCACCTTTCTATATAAATACTGCTTTTTTCCAAGTCTGCCATTGAACAGGATTTTTAAATTATTTATTTACACGTGGACTATAATTTTTCCTTCGGCCTGGGCACAGCAGCACTTGCAATCCCCTGAGGAAGGAGCCTTGGGATCAGCACATTCCAGCCCCGTTCCAGGCAGGTGCCTGGCTCTGGGGCAGCACTCCGCGGTCACCAGGAGCACGTCCATGTAAACACGAGCCTTTGTGGTAAACACTGACATTCTGGGAGGCTCCGCGGGGAAAGGGTCGGGTGACATCCAGCGCCGCGGGGCCGGGCTCAGCCGGCTTCGGGAGGAGCTGCTCCTGCTCCTGCTCCTGGATCCCGCTCTGCCCCCGCGCCCTCCTCCTGCTGGGGGCACCGAAAGGCTGTCAGTGCCACCGGCCGGCCGGCAGGGGTGAGCTCAGCCCCCCAGATCCGGGCAGGGATCCCTCAGATCCGGGCAGGATTGCCTCAGATCCTGGCTGAGCTCTTCAGATCCTGGCTGATCCCCTCAGATCCCGGCTGATCCCCTCAGATCCCACCTGGGCCCTTCAGATCCTGGCTGAGCCTCTCAGATCTGGGCAGGACTCCCTCAGATCCCGGCTGAGTCCCTCACTCCCTGGCTGATCCCCTCAGACCCCGGCAAGGCCTTCCCAGGTCCCGGTGATCCCTGGCACCGTTCTGGCATGGCTCCCTGTGCCCACACATGCTCACCCAGACCATGAGGCAGTGCTCCCTGTGCCCATGCTCACCCAGACCATGAGGCAGTGCGCCCTGTGCCCACACATGCTCACCCAGACCATGAGGCAGTGCTCCCTGTGCCCATGCTCACCCAGACCATGAGGCACTGCTCCCTGTGCCCATGCTCACCCAGACCATGAGGCAGTGCTCCCTGTACCCACACATGCTCACCCAGACCATGAGGCAGTGCTCCCTGTGCCCATGCTCACCCAGACCATGAGGCAGTGCGCCCTGTGCCCACACATGCTCACCTAGACCATGAAGCGGTGCTCCCTGCCGTCGTGGGCCATGAGGATGATGTTGCGGTTGGAGGTCCAGATGAGGCGGGCCAGGCGCAGCGCGGTGTGCGAGCCGGGCGAGGCCGGCTGCACCGGCGGCACCTGGTACGTCTTGACGCAGCGCAGCTGGGGCGCCGAGTTCAGCATGCCGATGCTGCCCAGCAGGGACGTGTTCATCTGGGGACACAGCCCGGCTCAGGTCCCCTCTGAGGGCCAGCAATGCCCACGGCACAGAGGGCACCGGAGCCGGGCTCTGGCACTGCCCGTGCGGCACAGCAAGGGCTGCGCTGAGGATCAGGGGCTGGCTTGGAGGGAAGGCACCTCAGAGCCCACCCTGCCATCCCCACTCGGTTCTCCAAGCCCTGTCTAACCCTTGACACCTCCAGGGATCCGCTGGGTTTGCACTGCTGGTGCCAGCTCCAAACTCTCCGTGCCCCCACAAGCAAGGCAGCATTTCCGTGCCCAGCAAACCCCGGGGTGTTTCATTGCCCTGAACCCCGAGCAGTGCCCTGTCCCAGCCACCCTTGTCCCGGCTCTCCCGTGTCAGGGTGTAAATCACGGCATCCCGGCCGGCAGTGTGCGAGCCCCGCGTGTGACATTTTCACAATTTAAATCATCCTGAGTAATAACCCTTTTAGGATGACTAATGTGCCTGATTTTCCTGCATTAATAATTGTGCCAAGCAGGACACGGAAGGGAAAAATCACCGGCGCACGAGGTCACATTTGAGAACTGCAGAGGTTGTTTAACCCCTTGTGCCTGGGCTGGGAGGGATTTCAAGGATCAGCTCATCCTTCCACCAGCCCAGGCTGCTCCAAGCCCAGCCCCACTGTGACCCTCCCTCCCTGGGATGCCCTCCCTGCTGGAAACGCCTGTACAGAAGGGACAACCCCCAGATGAGCTCACCTGCCAGAAGCAGAGGTGGCTGTCGGAGTTGGAGTAGGTGGCCAGGTAGCGGCCGTCGGGGGCGAAGGCCACGGCAGTGATGGGTCCCTTGTGGCCATGGATGGTCTGGGAACAGGGCACACCGTGGGAATGAGGGGCAGCCACGAGCTGGCAGCCCCAAAACAACAGCCGCACATGGAAACGCCTCCCCAGAGCTCCTCTCCCACAGCAGTAACCCCAGAAAGCATCAAAAAACCCAAGTCTGCATTAAATCCAAGGTGCCACACGATCTTCTCCTGGAACATCCCCTTCCCTCCTGGATCAGCACTAGCAAACCCCATTAGCAGGGCTCCTGTGCCCAGGCCCGGGTTATTAAAAGCCCTGCTCAGGGTGTGCACCTGGAATGAGCCTGATAAATTAACAATCCATTAAGGTATTCATTTATTCCTGGTGGAAAAGGGGGGTGAACCCCAGATCTCTCTCTTTAATGGGATCCCCACAGTTAATTAGTTTAGCCCCATCCCACTCTTTAGCACTTAACAAGCACCGAGCACTTGTCAATAAAATATGTTTTGGTGAGACAAAGGTAGAAATCAATAGGAGCAGCACACTTGTTGCTCTTTTTACTCCTGGAACTCGTTCCAAGAAGTACAAATCCTTCAGGGAATCCAGCTGCTTTGTTATTTAAAGGAAGTGCTTCTCTAATTGATGCTAATCCTTCCCAGGCAGGATTTTTGTGCTCTTAGCTTGCGTTTTCCACCAGGAAGTGAAGCAGCTGCTTCCAGCTTCCCTCTGCTGGGCTGGAATGGGAAGGGAACGCTCCTGGGAGCCTCCTGCACCACTGCAGCTATCCCAGAAACCCAGCTGCAAGCCCAGTGATTGGGACAGTCCCCACTGAACTGCTCTGTGCCACTAAAGTGATGTAAACACCCACACTGATCCTTTTATATTCATAAATGCAAAATGGTCCCACCAAGCCTTTCAAAAGAAATCCCTATTTTTGAACTGATGTAAGGGAAATCTCTATGAACCCACACCGGTTTTAGCACCTTTAATAATTTGATTTCATAAATAAATCAATGAAAGTCCCTTCCTCTGTTGTTTCTATGTTTAGAAAAGGCCTTTATCCAATTGAGGTTACACTCAGGAATTCCCTTTTCTCTGAAATTTCAGGATGTGCTTTCCAGTGGCCTGGTTTGCCTGGAGATGCAGGATAAACACCTTTAAAGCACTGTTTTCAAGAACAGCATCTTCTACCCTGTAATTAATTAAGCCAAGCCACAATTCATTCCAAATGGAATATTAAATCCTTTTCTGCCTTCCACATAAATCAAACTTTGCCAAGGCATCCAGGACTGAAATAAAATCAGCCCTGCACAATCCAATTAATGCTCAGATTGCTGGGATTTTAATTCTGGAAGGACCCAGGACCAAACAGTATTGATTCCAGCCCAGGCTTAAAAGTAGTTTTTGCTTTGAAATAAACCCAAAATAACTTATGTTTCCCTTTAATCTTCCAGGTTTATTATACCGCAAATGACCCAGGTTTTAGGTACAAAAATTACATGTATTTCTGAAATGCAGCTCTAAATATTTATGATGAATCCCAAGATTTAATCAATAAAAATGGAATATTTCAGAGTCTCTCCTTATAGACCCAAATATGGTCGTAAAGGAAAAGAAGATAATTAAAGAATCTGTACTGAGGAATTAATTGGGGGATTTTGGGCCAGACTCTGGTACTCAGCAAGAATTTGCCTGGGAAGATATTAATATTTTCCCACCATCCCAAAAGCAACTATCAGGTATCCTAAAATTCAGTTACCTGCAATCTCTCCCTCCAGCCTCATTTTAGTGTTTAATTTCATATAAAATAGCATTTATGGCATAAGTATTTCCTGTGTTACTGCACCTTTAAGTGCAGGATTTTTACCTGTGTGTTAATAATTAGGAATCTTATGCAAAGTATTAAAAATTTGGTTGGAATTTAATATTACTTTAGTGTTTAATTGGGCAAACAGACCTTGTGCTCAACGATACCTTAATCCTGCTGCCTAATCCTTTTAGTATTGTTGTAGATGCATTATAGTTGTAATTATTAATCCAAGGGGTTTATTTTGGGATAGAATTTGCCATTGGTGTTTAATCCTGTGTGCTGTGGCCGTGGGGTTCCGAGCTGGGCAAACAAAGGGCACATTTCCAGGTGGAGCTGCTGCTCTCAGAACTGTTTTCCAATTCCCTGTGCAGCATCAATTATCTTTATCAAATCCCAGATCTCATCTCAGCCCTGATCAAGATGGAGCCCTGCTGGAGCAGGCCTGCCAGAGCCAGGGAAAGGCCGGGGAGGGAGGGAGGGATCAATAGTCATCATCGGATTGTGCTGCAGCTCAGGGGTGCGCAGGGAGGCTCCACCTGCCTTTTGGGAAGCTGCTCAGTTTAACCTCTGCCTCACCTGAGACAGGAGCGCTCCAAACGCTGCCGGGATGGCCGCAGAGCCCCCCCAGCACAGGCATGGGGCTCAGGAGCAGCACAGCCCAGGGACAGCCCAGGCAGGGAAAGGCCCCAGGATTTGGCTGTGGAATCCTGTGCTCAGGATAAAACATCAGGATAAAATCATACATGAACCCTTTGGGGAACTGGATCCTCCAGGGGCTGGTTCAGTCCCCACGCAGCAGGGAAACCCTCGCTCACAGCCCTGACCTTCCCCCTGTCCGGGCATTTCAGGAGCTCAAAGAACCTGCCACAGACCCACTGCTGCTCCAGCTGGAAAAGCATGGAGTCCACAGCAAATACTGCTGCTGCTTACTCCCAAAATTAAAATGGAGTCAGTTTGGGGGGAATTTGGAGCTTCAGAATGGGATCCCTGAAATCTCTGTGGGGGAATGTGGGAGGAGGAACATGGAGGAGGAATGAGTGAGGAGGAATATGGAGGAGGAATGAGTGAGGGGGAATATGGAGCGGGATTGTGTGAGGGGGAATATGTAGGTAGGAATATGGAGGGACAATGTGTGAGGGGGATTGTGTGAGGGGAAATATGGAGCAGGAATGTGCGAGGGGGAATGGGTGAGGAGTAATATGAAGCAGGATTGTGTGAGGGGGAATATGGAGCAGGAATGTGTGAGGGGGAATATAGAGGGGGAATATGCGAGGGGGGACATGGAGGAGGATTGTGTGAGGGGGAAAATGGAGAAGGAATATGTGAGGGGGAAGACGGAGGGGGAATGTGTGAGGGGGAATATGAGGAGGAATATAGAGGGGGAATACGTGAGGCTGCTGCTGCTGCCATGTGGGACAGCACCTGAGTGCAGGGCATGGATCCTTCATGATGCCCTGGCTGAGGAGGAGCTGCTCCCAGAGGGAAATGCCCTGGCAGAGGCTCCCAGAGGGAAATGCCCTGGCTGAGGCTCGCAGGGGCAGTTTATCAGGAGCCCCTTGGAGATGGGTGAGAGAGCAGAGCCATCACAGTGAGCGCTCTGAGTCAATACCCTGCGAGCTGCTGTGGGAATGAATAATCAAGAGCCAGCCCTGGGAGCTCTGGGAGCTGCCAGCAGCTGAAGGGCGGATCAATGGCCATGGGAAGGGCACTGCCAGCCCCAAGCACCCCATGGAGCCAGCAGCAACACCCTGGGAGGGTTCACAAACTCATTTCATTGGGGGAGGAGGAGAAAGATATGCTTGGATATGGAGTTATGGAAAAATAGACTCAGTGTCTGCATTTGGAATAGTCATAATACAGTCTACTAACACAGTAAATTTTACTGAGGGGAAACCCCATCCTAGATAAATGCTGGTTTATTTTTTGTTAATAAGGGGAATTTTTTATATCCATCATCCTATTGATCATTCCAAGTAATTTCTCAGTCAGTTCCTACAACCACCTTTCTCAAAAACAAAAATTACCTGGAAGGGGCAATAAAACCAAACCCAAAACGCTTTTCAGGATCCCAAAACCCCTCACAGGAATGGAAATTAAAACCCTGAGCTTTTCGCCAATGGCACAGCTTTTTCAAGTTATTCCATGTTTGTGAGCAGCCAGAAAAGTGTGCAGTTGTGAGAAATTATGTATAAAATCAGATTTGGAAGCAGGAATGTGTATCCAGTAGATGGTGCTGCCCCACAGTAATCTATCTGGAAATATTTTGTACCTCATGAATAGTAATTAACCCTGAAAAGGACCCGTCCTGATTACCCCAGCCGCTCTCACCTGGCACTTGCCGGTGCGGATGTCGTAGAGCGCCACGGAGCCGTGACGGGCGCCCACGGCGATGCGGTGGCTGCGCTCGTAGTAACTCACCATGTAGAACCTGGGGGGGACAATGGCACAGGGAGCTGGGGCTGGCACGTCACACCACATCATCTGGGTGCCACTGAGCCGGGGCTGGCACTGGCTCACACTCATCTGGGTGCCACTGGGCTGGGGCTGGCACGTCACACCACACTCATCTGGGTGCCACTGGGCTGGGGCTGGCACGTCACACTCATCTGGGTGCCACTGAGCCGGGGCTGGCACTGGCTCACACTCATCTGGGTGCCACTGGGCTGGGGCTGGCACGTCACACCACACTCATCTGAGTGCCACTGAGCTGGGGCTGGCACGTCACACTCATATGGGACTCACTAAGGCCTGGAACTCAGAGGTGATTAAAAGATCCACTTGCTGCCAGTGTAACACCTGGCACTGCACAAAACCAGCTGATGTTACCATGGAACCTGATTGGATTTATCCATCAGATTTATTTATTTATTTGCGAATAATCTATGGGATAACCACCAGCTCCCTGACGGCCATGGGTGTACCCTCCCTGTGCTGGAACACCTCAGTAAAGCTGGTGAAGTGCCCATCCCACACCCTGTGTGACAGAGGGCATTTCCCATGAAAGTCACACAGAAAGGAAGGGAAGTGGAAGGAGAAATAAGAAAACTCATCAGTTTCTGATGGGCATAAAGAAAAAGGAAGAGGGAAATTGGCCATCACGCACTCTCGGCTCCAGTAACACCCTTGGGGTAAAGGCTGCAATAGTCCTGAACACCCAGTGTGACCACGTGGCATTTATTGGAATTCCAGCAGCTGCAAAATCCAAGGAATTTCAGCACTTTGAAACCCAGGAGACACTAAATCCTAATTGCAAATCCAAATCCTTGGGGATATCACTGTGCCTTATCACAGGAGAGCAGACCTGTGGAAGTGCCAGCTGCATTCCGAATTATGCTGGAATTTTGCAGCTAAATTTTCCTCTACCAAAATGCACCAGAAACACCTGGAATTAGTCTCAAAAACTGTATTGCTGAGCATATTTAGGGCTTCAAACAAGCCACCTTTCAGACCTCTCTGCTGGTTCCTGGGGATTCCCAGTGCCATAGCAACTGCTATGTGTGAGACACGTCCTGCACTGCAGGATGGCAGCTGGCAAGGAAGGCAGGATGAAACACGGGGAAAATCAAGAAAGAATAGAAGGGAAGGAAGAGAATCCCTGGTTTTTGTGCAGGGAAAAGGGAAATGCAGCTCAGCTGCAGCTTTGCATGGCAGTGTGTCCCTCCCTGAGGTGTGACCGTCCTTCAGCTTTGATGCAGGACTTGGCCACACAATTCCAGTCCAGCATGGGGAACACTGGGACATAGAGGGATTAACCACGGGATGCTGCAGTGCTTCCCTGGAATCTCTGCAGAGATCCCCCCACTTTCTGTGGCCTGTTGGCAATTTCCCCATGGCTCTCTCCATGGCTGGGTGAGGCATCATTTTTACACTGGCTATAACCAGGAAATATTAGCAGAGAATTTAAAATACTGGATGGCTATAAATATGCACAGCAATAGGGAGATTGGGCACTCAGTCCCACTTATCCTTCCCTTTATGTTTTAAGGAAAGCCACTTAAAGCATCAGGAAGGAGGAAGATCATTCCATCAGGATCCAGCCTGGCAATGGGATAATTGTTCTTTCTGTGAAAGTATTCCATATTTTAATAGGTTATTAAATTAAAATGTAATGGCCGACAGGTGATTATTAGAATTTATAGGCTGGACCAGTTTAAGAGGATGACTGGGATATTTATTCACACTTACAGATACTGGAAATGCTCCCATTTTATAAATCACCTTTTACTCTTTGTTGTGTCACCTAAAAGACTGTTTCACTCTTAATTAGGAAATATATCCTGCTGGTGATCCTATAATTTATTTCATAGTATTCCCGTAGGAAGGGCTCACCTGCAGATGGCTGGGAAACATTCCTGAAGACCCTTCTTCTTAACCAAAGATCCTTCCAGGCAGTACATGATGATGTCCATCACCTTGCAAACAAAAATTACCATCAGCTGACAACCAAGTTCTCAGGGTCATCCCATCCCAGCAGATCAGGTTGTTCCAAGCTGTGTCCAGCCTGGCTTTGAGCTGCTTTAGCTTGGGATATTTTCCCCAACAATTTCAAGTTTGTGAAATATAGAACAGATCCTTTCTAGTCCCGAAGTGCACATGGCAAGCAGCTCCTGTGGTGGAGCCAGTCTCACCTCCACGAGCAGGTCCACGACGTCGGAGGGCATCTTGTCGATGAGGATCTCGATGACGCGCAGGATCTCGCCCTTGGCGCGGGCCAGCGTGCTGGTGTGGATGTTCTGCTGCGACTGCGTGTTGGCCGCCAGCGCCGTGTGCCGGTGCACCTGGGCACAGGGACACCGCTGGCACCGGGCAGAGGCCTCGGGGCCGCGGGGCCGGCCTGGACCCAGCACCGGCTCCGTGTGCCCCCCAAGCCCTGTGCGTGTCCCTGACCCCAGCCTGGGCCGGGCCGTGCCCGGTGCACACCGAGCCCCCAGCCCCGTCCCGCGGTGCCCATCCCGGGAGAGCCCCCCAGCCCCGCTCACCTCCTTGGCGATGGTGGTGATGAAGGCGGGCGGGCGGGCGGTGGCGATCAGGGACAGCGCGTGGCGAGCCGAGCGCGCCGAGTCGGCCGCGGGGCTCAGGGGCAGCCCCATTGTGATGCTAAACGGGAGCCGCACAAAGGCAGGCACAAAGGGAAGAAATATAGAGTGGAAAGATTAGAACCAGCTTATAATGTCAGTTCAAGGTCACCGGGAGCACTCCGGCAGTTCCAGTATAATGGACTCCCAACAAAGAGCAGTGATTAGGAGTCAGGGTGTTCCAGCATCAACCCCAAATCGAATAATTAACCATGAAGATTGAAAACAGTAAGTGCATCTGTCCAAAGTGGGCAAAAGGCCTTGTTAACAAATTATCTGTATGTGCTGAATACATATCACCCCACGGAGGCCCACGGCGTCTTCCCGAGGATTTATGGTTTGGTCTTTTACAGTATTTTAAACACAGCCTGAAAAATCCCCTGGCCAGAGTAATTCTCCTTAATTCAAGGCTTTTACTGGCTGTGACAAGATAAAAGCAAAAAGCAATAAGGTGCTAAGTACCCAGTAACTGCAAAAATAAAATTTCTACGTGCCCTGCACATTATCCAAAAATTCCCCAAACTGTAGGGACATGGAATCACAGCCAGTTTGGGTTGGAAAGGGTTTTAAGCATCACCTATTCCACCTCTGCAATGGATAGGGACACCTTCCACTACCCCAGACTGCTCCAAGCCATGTCCATCCCAGCCTTGGACACTTCCAGGGATGGGGCAGCCACTTATTTTTCTAGATAACCTGTGGAAGGGGTTCCTCCTTCTTCCCTGTGCTTTCTGGCTGATTTTTTGGGAAGAGAATAGCAGGAATTTATAATCTCAACCTGTTTATTTTCCTGTCCTATCTCTCACCATCACTGTACAGATTAGAATGCCCAAATCTAAATGAAGTTTCACAAGGTGATGTCTCCATTGGCCTTTCCTTGGAAAACCACATGTAAATGTGACTTCCAAACTCCCGTCCATGAGGTGTTTCATGACAAAGGGATAAGCCAGGGAAGGACTATCCCAGTTAACTTTTGGAGGGACTGCCAAAGTCAAAGCCAGCAAACCCCAGGTGTCTCTCTCCCTTTCTGAAGGCTCAGTGTCACACCAGCAGTGTTTTCCCTTACAGGATGCAATACCAAGTGTGTATTTTCCTGGAAAGCAGCAGGCCTTTAGTGAATCCCTTCCCTTGGGAGGATGTGACAGAGGAGAGCTGGGGCCAGCCCTGCCAGGGGACACTCCAGCCAGGACAAAAGCACCCCGACCATCCTGGGCTCAGACTGCTCCAAGGCACAGATGAAATGCACGGATTGATCCCAAGGCGATTTGCTAATCTGGCTGCTCCCATCCGAGAACAGCCCAGGGAACCTGCGGCTGCCCCATCCCTGGAATGGTCCCAGGCCAGGCTGGATGGGACTGGAGCAACCTGGACAAGTGGCATGTGTGTGAAACACAGCTTAACTCAGAAAGCAGAAACACAGCCACAAATGGTTCCTATCATCATCCCAGAGGCCCAGAATGCTGGGAGAACACTCTTTATCCCCAGAGCTGAGCAGTTTCCCTGGCACAGTGTCACCCCCGGGAGCCAGGGCGAGCTGGGCAAGCGAGGGAGTTCCGAGCACCTGAGTTTTGCCTAACAGCTCAGATACTCCCTTGATTCAGCAGGGAAAAAAGAACCCCACTCGTTTTGCTGGTCAATAAATGTGATTTCTTCTTTTCTATCTAAAAGCAGAAGCTTGACATGAAAGCTCTTTAATAAAACCTCCGGGAGAGGCACCGGCAGCTGTGTGCCGTTATTGTGTCCGCGGCAAATCCGGCACAAAGCGGGAGCTCAGCGGGGCTCCGCCAGGGTGAGATCCACACTTAACCCCAGCACACATTGTTGCTCCATTTCTTTCCATCTCCCTCCATCCTGGATCTGTCAGCAATGTAACAGGCCATTTTCAATCTAAATCTTGTTATGGATTAATAAGCAAACGCTTTCGCGCTTATTATGCAATTTATCATGAGGAAAATTGCGCCGGGCTCCTCAAGGCTCCACGCTGATCCCTTCATTTATTCCCTGCTCTTTGGAGGGAGAGCCAGACTAATCTTCCTGACAGCTAAGGGTGGAATCACACCAGCACAAGGACTCGCTGGAGAGCTGTGGGCACTGGGATCCTGGAGTTGGGATGTGCATAAAATGGGGCTTTGGGAAGGGACAAGGTGCTGGTGCCTCCTGTCACACGACACGGCATCACTGGAATTCACACAAAAAACAATGGTAATCCAATTTGTCCATATTTCTCCTGCCAACACAGGACAAGGATCTGTTCATTGTATGCTGAGGAAATTAAAACTTACATAAAATGTGCTTAGAACAGTATCAGAACCCTCAAGACTGAGGGATGTGGAAACACATTTCTGGAATTGAAACAGCCTTGGGCAGCTCCTGATTGCAGGTGCCATTTAAATTCTGTGTTTGTCAACAAACAGTTCATGGAATCATGGCATGATCTGGGTTGAAAAGAACCTTAAGGATGCAACCTTCCACTAGGCTGCTCCATGCTTTGTCCAGCGTGGCTTTGGACACTTTGGCAGCCACGGCTCCTCCCCACCAACCCCTCTCCAATATCGCCCGTCCCTGCCCCCAGGGTTTGCCTGGCAGGGCTGGCACGGTACCCACTTGGCCAGCTGCTTCTCGGCGTCGGCGCAGAGCTCGAGCAGCCCCATGAGCACGGCCGACACGTCCATGTAGGGCTCCCAGACGGTGAAGCCGCGGCCGATGAGGTCGATGGCGGTGCGGCGGATGGTGCTGTGCGCCGGGAGCCGCGCGCTGGCCGGCTGCAGCAGCAGGAACGTCAGCGCCTTGCCTGCGGGGGATGCCAGGGGCTATGGGGGTGGCACGGGCCCCACGGGCCCCCGGGGCTGCCCCTGCCATGGGCACGGCGCCTTCACCCAGCCCCGCCTGCCCCAAGCCCATCCGACCCGCCCGTGGGCAGCTGTGCCACCCTGGCTCTCAAACACAGCACGGTCACTGCCTAAGAAATAACAGCAAATGCATTTTGGGGGGGAAAAATAGAAACGGAATCCTGAATCTTGATCCGGGTTCTGCACATTTTGGAAATATTCATATTTCATTTAACAGCCCGCTTTTACTTACACATAAATGGAGGAGGGCAGTGCTGGCTGATAATTTAGCATTATCTTGCCATCATTATTTATTACCCCTCAATAGTGCTTCTTGTGGTAAAGATAATTGCTGATTTTATCAGGCTTTGCTTGAACTGTCCTCAACAAGTTGCTTGGTTTGTTTATTAAACAAGCCTCCTGGTTTTAGGACCACGAAAAGCCAACAGAGCTTCTCTGGTTAATTCACACCAACCAATCCCGATCTGTGTGAAACAGCCCCCAAAATCCCTTCCTGTCATGCCACCAGATTGGTTTTCTGCCTCCAAACCAAACCCTTATTTAAAAGGTGCCTCCTCCAATAAACCCTCCCCTGTCCCCTCAGCACCCAGCAGCAGCCCTGACCCAAGGGTGGTGCCAGGCAGGACATCTTTGTTTAAAGCTCTGCCCAGCCCGAGCCAAGGAATGAATATTGACAAAAACATCTGGGCGCTAATGAGTTGTTCGTTAGGGCAATAAACATGTCACATTAGAGTCGGGCAGACGAGGTAATTAGCCCTGGAACAGCTCAGCACCCGGCATGGTGTGCATCCCCAGTGCCCACTCACCCTCTCCACCCCAAAATGCAGCTGGGCACAACTCCCCCGGCAGCCCAGGGAATGCCATTCCCTGTGCTGCATTCACAGTGCTGCCAAAACAGGGTTTATGCCCGGTGGTTCATCTGCACTGGCACATTTGCTCCTCTCGTCACTTTGTTAACCCAGATGTGCCCAAATGCTCCAATTTATCACCTGTTGCCAGTGCACAGCAGCCCCTGGATCCCAAAATGTCCTTCCTTGCCGTGGAATCTCTGTGAGCACACGGCTGCAGGCAGCCTTGTTATCCCCAGTTTGCCAATGGATTTTAAAAAATGAAATTATTTGCTGGGGAAAATCAATAGCCCAGGCAGGAACGAGCCACTGAGAACTCTGATCAAGATCCAACTAAATCCAAATGATGGACTCCAAGAATAGGATTTAACTTGATTGTGACCCTTTCTAGATGATTTTTTCCCCTGATCATTCACAGAGAGACAGAAATTTGGAGAGCTTGGTTAAGATTCCATATCCCTTCATCCCTTTCTGCTCAGTGGATTTTTAGTCTTTTATTTTTACTCCAGATCTTGTCTCAGGTATCAAAGCAAGATAAATTTAAAATCACTTGTTTTTTGCATAATGATGATCAGATATTTGGTTTTTTCCCAGTTACAATCATTCCCATCTGGAATTGCTCCAGGGCACCCTGGGCTGGTGGGATCCGTCCTTGCCCATGGGATGGGACAGCCACAGCTGTGCCAGGGCCTCTGGAAAGAGCTGTGATTAATCCAGGGAGTAATGCAGGTACCAGGCAAGGGCACAGCTGGAATTTCTGGAGAATTCCACCCTCTCCAAAAGGCACACAATCCCAAACACCCTGCAGCTGATGGATTTAAGCTTGCCCAGAGAAGTCATGGATTCCCCACTCCTGGAAGTGCCTAGAGCTGGGCTGGGAGCATCCTGGGGCAGTGGAAGGGGACAAATAACCAAGAACAAACCAGATAAATGCAGTGCACTCTTTTCTAGGAAAACTGAACAAACCCATCCGCAGGGGATGCTGGGGGCACTCCCAGCCCGTTCCCACTCCCCAGTCCCACCCTGTTCCAGGCAATCCGAACGAGCCCACCCCCACGGGAGCGCTGTGGGCACTCACACGTGTGCCTGGCCAGGGAGTAGTTGGCGCCGGCGCTGGTGAGGCCGAAGCCCTCGGGGATCTGGCTGGAGCTGCGGGGCCGCGTCAGCAGCTTGGGCGGCTCGATCTCGGCCCCGAACTCGGCGCCGATGACGCCCAGCAGCACGATGGCCGTGGCCTGCTTGCGCCGCTCCTCGTAGGACGAGGACACCTTCTTGGGCTGGGGCAGCCCCGCCAGGCAGCCTGCAGGGAGAGACAGGGCAGGGCTGTCAGTGATGCAAACACAAATTAACCATCAATGTGTCAATGGCATCGCGGCATCATGCGTCCCTGCGAGCACCGGGGTTTTCGTACCTCCATTCACCTCTAAAAACCTCCAAAAAAGTCAAAATATCCCTTCAAAAGCGGCCAAGAACTCATGGGGAAAGAGTCACCAGCAATTTCCAGCTTGGTTTGCTCACTGGTAGAAGAATTCTATGTTCACCTACTGATTTCTGCTTCATGGTCACTTTGAACTGGCAAGTTGCAATTTTAATTGTTTTTTTTTTTTTTCAGGATAAGTTCTTTGCATGATGTATGGTATATAAAAGCATCTTTTTGATATAGGATCCATCACTACATCCAGCTTCCTATTAAGTGTCAGGATATTTAACTTTTAGGATAACAGTACACACCGTTAAACCAAAGGGATAGCAAAATGGCACCTATGGAATTTCAACAATGGGACAAAACCACAATTATGAATTGTACATAAAAGTGCAATATTTGTTATTAGTTTAACACAGTCCAGGGATTCTGAGTTCCACCAAGCAGAGGAGGTTTTTTTATTTGGAGTAAAATCCCCAAATCTGAGAAGAAATTATTGGAATGAACCACAGGCACTTATTCTGACAAATAAAGCCCACTCTCACCTAGATGTTCATTTCCAGCATCCTGGGAAATTCCCTACCATTTGTAGGGAATAAATGGGAATTCCCTACCATTTGTAGGGAATAAATATAAGGAAGTTTTAATCCTTCCCAAGAGCTGTTTGCTGAGGAGTTGGGAGGCAGCACCTGGATTAATGAAGGCTGGATTAATGAAGCACACGGGATGTCTCTGTTAATGACATCCACAGGGCTCCGGAGGAAAACAAGGAATTCACCAAAATTTAGGAGCTGTGCTTGAGCCAAAAGGGAGAGAAAAACAAGGGAAACCTTAACAATGGGAAGGGAGGGGAAAAAAAGGGAAAAAATCGATAGCAACTGCCTTTGGAGAAAGAAGGATGCAAGGGGCTGGAACAAAGCAGGGCAGGAACAGCTGGAGGTGCCCAGGAGCCGTTTGTGCCGGGTCCCACACCCTGTTAACCCTTTCTGCATCCACAGGGAGCATCCCTCACACCACGGAATGGTTTGGGTGTGAGGGATTTGGGGATCACCCCATCCTTCCATGAGCCCAGATTCCTCCAGGCACTATCCAGCCCGGCTTTGGACACTTCAGGGATGGGGAATTCTGGGCCACAGAATCTGTAGAAGGAGAATTTTCATGTATCAACCTGGAATGGCCAAAATAAAAATCCCACTGGGAATCCAGGAGCTCCCCTGTGCCAAGACATCCCTCCTTGTTCACCCCACAAGAAATTCCACCCAGGACAGGCTGGGAAAGATCCACATTAGCAATCTGGAATGTGACAGCTTGATCCTCTGCCTCAAACCCCCAAAATCCCCCAAACCTGCCCCAAACTCCAAGAAATTCCAGACTGACCAAGCCAAGCCTCAGACCCAGCAGCATCCCCTCTGGAAGCACACCTGGAAGAGGGGATTTCATCTGGCTGTGCCCATTTGGTATTTTGTCCCCATGCTGCGTGCCCCGTTAATCACAGCCCGGGCTGACACGCAGATCCATTTTCCTGACAGGGCCCTTGATCACCTATCACAGGCAGAAAATTAATAACCTCAATGGCTCCGTGAGGAAAACACAAGCTGGGCTGCCAGGAGGACAAAAACCACTGGGATTGCAGCTAGAAAAATCCCAGTTCAGCCTGATGGAATGACAGAACAATCCTCAGTATCCCACTGCAAGCCCTAGAGCCCAGGGTGATGGAAGCAGGGGGGAAGTGCCCAAACCTCCCTGGTTTGCAGGCTGTGGCTGCTGCACTTAACAGCCAGCAGCACGTGGCTCCCCAGCTCCCCTTAATTGGCTTTGCACACTTCTTTGGGAAATTAATTCCAGCCCAGCTTACAATAAAAGGATTAAAGGCCCAGGAGATTCTCCAGGGTGAGCTGCACAGGGATCCACGGGTGTGGGTTAAGGAGAGGGGCACTGCAGAGCCAGGAACCCACCCCAAAACCCAGCCTGAGCCCAAAGCCCTGCCCTGGACAGCCCTGGGAACCCCCTGGGCATGGCCTACTCCGGGGTGTAGCTACTCAGCACTTGCACCAGGCTCAGCACTCACATGCATAACGACCACCTGGAAACACAGGAATACTGGGAACAGACATTTCACATGGAGAAATTATTGGCTCAACACACACACAGAGTTGTGAGGGCTCTCTCCCAATAATCAGGAGTGAAAATATTGTTCAGGAATGCCGGTGACAGTGCCCACAAGGGAAACGCAGGAACGGGAGAGTATTTTACAAAACCTGGGGCCATTCCCAGATGCACAGCTCTCTCTGCTGGCTCCACAGAGAACGGCAGCCTGGCAGGGAGCTGGGTGCCTGGAGAATTTGGGAATTTCTCCCCCACAGCCCATCCTCTGTTATGTCTGCCATCATAATTCACTGCCCATTCCTCATTTCTAATAAAACAATCAGTGCTCTGGAATATCTGAAATTCTAAATTGGGAATAATTTAACGGCTGAGCTCCTTAAGTGCTGGAGTTGTCATGCATTAGAAATTACAGCTTAATTCCTTTAATTGCAGGTAGATGTGCTTTTCTACATGTAAAATGAGCATTTGTGCAGCCATTCCCGTCTGCCGCAGTTCAGTGGAATTTCCTGCTCCCTTTTCTGAGGGAATGTTTCACTGTGCAGCTGCTGCAGCGTCTGGGAACGCAAAATGGGTGAGGATGCTGCAGCCTCTTCCAGGGAAACAGGCAGAGACAAAATGGATCCTGTGCTGCTCACACGGGCAATTTCAGGCACCTTCTGGCCAGGCTTCAAAGCACTGGGCCCATCCATCAACACTTCCCTCATTTAAGGGATGAGAATCTCAATTTTTTAAAGATCTGTTTATTGTTAATGGGATCTCAACATATAAGAGTCTGTAGACCAATGATATTTAATACTGGATTTGAAATTTAGTGACAACTTCCCAACAGGATCACTTGGAACAAATATTGATGAGTAAGAATTTGGAGTAGTTGCAGCCCAAATTCCAGCCAAAATAAAATTAAAGAAAGATATAGAACACACACTTCCACCAGACTGCTGATGGGCAGGAATGGGATTGTGGAGCTTCAGACTCATTGGCATCAATTTACCTACAAACATTCACCCACAAAAATGGACCCACAAATCAAAAAATACCATTTCAGAAGTGATTTAATGCCAGCAGTCTTGGAGCTCAGGAAACTATCCCAAAAGGAAAATGCAGGAATCCAGGTTATTAAAATTCACACTGCTACAAGCTCAACAGGAGCAACTCAAATTAAAACAGCACATTTGTTACAGGGTTTCCCTCTGAAATATTTGATTTCTCCAAGTAAAACAGTTGTACTATCACACAGAACAAATAACAAATCACTTTGGAATTCATTGGAGGTTACCCAAAATCAGAAAGTCTGTAATTTACACAATTCAAAATATACCCAATATATAATATATATATAGGGTATATGTATTATATACCAAATATATGTTATAATATGTCCAATTATATCCAATATAATTATACCAAATATATATTATACATATTAACATATATAATATATAATTGGCATATATTACATATAATATAAGCCAATTCACCAAATTCTCAAATTCTGATCACTGGAGCCAGGAGAATTTATGCTCAACTGGGAAAAAATGCTGCTGCCCATGTGTGAATTATTTAAACAAACATTTGGTCTGTTTTTAGTTACCCAAAAAAGCCTTTCCGGCATTAAAAGGAGATTTGAGGAAAGCCCAAATTTTCTAAGTAAAAACCACTGGAGTGTATTAAGGATTTTCAGCTAAGATGTTTCACTCTCCCTAAGTTCTGAGGTGCAAATCCTTTTAAGAAATGATCTTGATAAGTGGAAGCTTTTGGGGAATCCCAAGTTGGAAAAGATCCTATTGAGGAAAAAATTCTTATTTTTGCCTCTCTTCTCCCAGTACAAACCTCAGTGTATCCCCCTGAACCCAAAATTCAGCCCCCTTCGATCAGATCCCCCACCAGAATAGATGATTTGGGGAACAATTACAGAGAATGGCAGACAAGCACAGAGATCCTTTATTTCTGAAGGGCTGCTGCTGGCTGTGGGCAGGTGTGAGAGCATTAATGAAGCACATTAATTATCCCGGTGACATTAATGATGTGAGGGCTCACCTGCAGCGATGTCATCGTCCACCAGGTCGTGCTCCTCCTCCTGGACCTTGGCCTCAGCCCCTGAGGGCTCTGGGGGGGCACCTGCACCCTGGAGGGCCTCTGTGGTCACTCCAGCTGCAGAACAACCCGACACAACATCAGGGACTTGGCAACATGGGGAACATGAATGAGAAACCATTTTCAGGGAAAAAAGCTCCTGGAAATGCTCTCGCTGCAGGGAGAATCTCATCCCAGGATGGATGAGTGGGAATGTGGGGCTCCCTCAGAGGGTAACTGGGAATGTGGGGTTCCCAGGATGGATAACTGGGAATGTGGGGTTCCCCCAGTGGATAACTGGGAATATGGGGCTCCTTCAGTGGATAACTGGGAATGTGGGGCTCCTTCAGTGGATAACTGGGAATGTGGGGCTTCTTCAGTGGATAACTGGGAATGTGGGGTTCCCTCAATGGATAACTGGGAATATGGGGCTCCTTCAGTGGATAACTGGGAATGTGGGGTTCCCAGGATGGATAACTGGGAATATGGGGTTCCCTCAGTGGATAACTGGGAATGTGGGGTTCCCTCAATGGATAATTGGGAATGTGGGGTTCCTAAACCCTTTCCCAGGATGGATGACAGGCAATGTGGGGTTCCCAAGACCCTGTCCCTCAATGGATAACCAGGAAAGTGGGGTTCCCAGGGCCCCGTCCCTCAATGACTGACTGTCCCTAAGGTGTTCCCAGGCCCTGTGCCCCCGTTTCCCAGGCGAGGGCAGTGCCAGGGGCTCCTCACGGGAGATGACGCTGTCCATGTACTGGGGCAGGTACGGGGCCCAGGTGTCGATGGTCTCCTTGCGGCCCGCCTGCTCGATCCTGCGCAGCTCCGCCAGCAGCAGCGCCTGCGCCGCCTCCCGCACCTGCGGGGACAGCACACAGCACCGAGCCTTAGTGCCATTCCCGAGAGTTGAACTGGGATTAACTGGGAACTGCTCCAGCAGCAGCGCCTGCGCCGCCTCCCACACCTGCGGGGACAGCACACAGCACCGAGCCTTAGTGCCATTCCCGAGAGTTGAACTGGGATTAACTGGGAACTGCTCCAGCAGCAGCCCCTGCAGCACAAGCACAGTTCTGATGCCTTCAGTTTTAGCTTTCATCTTTTCCACATTCTGCACTGCATTGGTGTGTAACTCTGAATTTCTTATAAAGTGTTGGCAAGTTCTCCTCACAGTTTAGTCACACTAAACAATCCTTCTCCAGCCCAGAACCAGCACTGACAGTGTTGCAGCTTCAGTCCATAAAGCACAAACAACAGGGAATTGAGGAGAGCAATCTAGGAAGATGGGACTGCACAGCCTGGATATGGAATTGGACAATGAACCCCAACATGGAAATGGAGCAAAACTTATAAAAGTGTGAAAATCTGTGACCTGGAGTCCATCAGGGGTGCAGCCCTTGCACTACCCAAGCTGTATCCCTTAAAAGCCTTTTACTAAGGGAGAAGGATGTTGGAAAACATTCAATTTTAAACTTGTGCAGCATGATATTTAAAAGACAAAAAAGAGTCAAAAGGGCTCTCATATTAACAAGTAATTATGCTTTGTTGGACTCAAACCTGCTTTTGTTGTTACTCTTTTTTTCTTGCAGTAGAAATAATAATGGCAACAGCAGAAATAATGATGAGCAACAGTAAATAATAATAATGATAATGATAATGGTAATAGTAATCATAATAAAAAGCAGAGGGCTGGCCTCACCTCCAGGCAGCGATCCTGCCACCTCCGGGCCAGCATCTCCAGCAGGGGCGGCCGGAACTTCTCGAGCCCCAGCAGGTCGGGCAGCATCACGCAGTGCATGGCAGCCAGCTGGCTCCAGCCTGGGGAGCACAGAAATGAACCCCAAAATCATCCAGAACGGGACCTGAGCATCATCCAGCCCAGCCCAGCCACGTCCACCTCTGCTCACATTGCACAAACTCATCCTCGGTTAAACTTGTGCAAACAGATCCAAGCACAGTTTATCCTTACTAGCACACTGCTGTCCTTATTTTCCAACTAAATTCTTTATTTCAGCACACTTAATCCAGGTGCATTCCTACTACAGCTCTGTGCAGGTAAAACCAGGAGAGAAATCCAGAGTTCAAATTAAAATGTCCCATATTCTATTCAATGTATGTCCAGTATTCAATTCAAATCTCCATCAGCACCAAAACTCAGATTTAAGGCTTCCCCAACAGGGAAACCTACCCCAGGTAGCCCATGTTCAAAGAATTCCCTCAAAAATCAAATAAAAAGAACAATGAGGAGGGGTTTTGGCTGAAGTAAAGGCCAAGTAGAAAAGTGAGGAAGGAAATACCTTCGTTGACTAAGAAACAGGAATGGAAAGCAGAAGTGTCAGAGTGCCCAGATTCCGTGCTGGAAGCAGCAGCAGGAGCAACTTGCAGAGGAAAGAAGAAGAAATAAAAAGAGAGAGAAAAAAAAAAGAGGGAAGTGAGGAGAGCAGCAGCAGAAAAACGGGTTAGTATCACTGGAGAATGGAAAACAAGGGGATGATCTTCAACTTAAATATTAAACTTAAAAATAAAACTCGGCTTCAAAATAACATCCAACTCAAAATAATAACCAACTTAATGAGAATTCCAGGTTTTCCAAGAAGGAAGAGGCAGACATGCAGCTGCAGAGGAACATGGAGACAGTGACAGAAACTGGGATGTTTTGAAAAGACCAAAATACATCTAAATCAAGTGATTTCAAATATGTTTTTAGGCAGGTGGCTTTGGTTTGACTTCTTGCTTGAGTGTAAGTTAGAAACCCAGGAATTTTGCTGCTTCTTCTTGTGCTTTTCCCACATTTGCACAGATTTGGAAGCTGTGCACCAAAGGCCAGAAAATTAACCTCAATCAGCCCGAGCTGCCCCATCTGTCCCTCCAGGATGTCCAGGATGAATTCCTGAGGGCTGCCTGAATTTAACTTCATTCTAAATGGGCCTCTAGGCAAAAATGCAACTCTTTACCACAGAAATGCCAACAAGCCTGAAGGACACAAAAACCTTTTCTCCAGGCCTTCCACCCCACCAGGGTGGGGGGCACAGAGTGGCTGGAGCAAACCCCTTCCCAACCCCACTTGCATCAAATTTAGGGAAACCAGAAATGATAGCTGCACAAACCCACCCAGGCTGAAACTAAAGCCTCACTCCAGAGGTTTTTGCCTGGTTTTGCTGGAGCTGCTCACTCTGTTCCAACGTGAGGAGCTCCAACCAGCCAAGGAGTGATCCTGGCACCGAGCTGGGACCATTCCCACAGGAACACTTTGGGATGAGTCTGCAGAGCCTTGAGCTGCAGGTTTTAAGGCCTCCTCAGAGCCAGAATGTGTGGGAGCACTTGAAACAGGAATGATGATGTCAAGGCAGAGTCAGCATCTTGTACTGGCTCCTAAACCAGTCCTAATGCCCAGTAACTTCATGGACATTAACACTGCATTACTGTGTCCTCCCATGCAGTAATTTCTTGGTAACAAGGTGTTAAACTCAGTGCAATGAGCTGCAATAACAGAATCAAGGGTTGCAAAAAAAGCGGTTTTACCTTGTTTGATTTGCCCCTGTGCTGCATGGCTGGCCACGGGAGGGGGCGGCTTCACCTTGGCCATCTCAGGGGTGCCCGGCCGGGGTGGCCTAAATGGAGACACAGATCAATGGCATCCACGCACCCACCAACAACCAAACCACACCAAACCCTGCACCCCAGAGGGTCCTGCCAGGCCATGGCAGCGTTCCCCCACCTGCTGGGCCCTTTCTTCATGTGCTCCCCGATGAAGGTGGCGTTGGTCATGCTCATGAGCGTGTTGGCCAGCGAGATGACGGACAGCAGGTGCTGCGTGGTGACGGCCCGCGACACGCCGTAGGTGCCCTTGCCCAGGCCCTCTGTCACCGACATCTTCCTGCCCGGCTCCTGCAGGGCCGCCCTGCCCACGGGCTGGTTGTAGCCGGGCAGCATCAGGGACATGTGGCCGCCCCGCGACAGGAGGCCGAAGGACACGGAGCAGTGCGGCTTCAGCATGCCCAGGCGCTCCAGGCACAGCTCGTCCAGCACCGCGTTCAGCCCCCAGGCGTGCAGGCACGACATGAAGAGCTTGGCCGTGTCCATGGTCAGGTTGTACTCCAGCAGAGTCAGCGGCTTGGACTTGCTGGAGCGGTACTCCGGGTCGCCGTCCTCCCTCCTCTGCCTCGCCGCCTCCTCATCCTCGTCCTCATCGTCCAGCAGGTGCTCCTTGATGTTCTCCTTGATGGTCTCCTTGACCTGCTGGAAAAGCACGGCGGCGCGCTTGCCGGCCAGGAAGGAGCCGCCCTTGTCGGCGGCGCCGGGCGCTCTCTGCGCGCTCTCCGGGGACGCGGCGCCCGCGCTGGGCCGCGCCGCCTCCTCCGTCAGCAGCTGGATGATCAGCGCCTCCACGTCGAAGAACAGCACGTGCACGTCCGGGTCCGTCACGTTCGTCTTGATGGCCTGCACCATCAGCGAGTTGTGCGAGTACTTGGGCAAATTCCCCTGGAACAGCAGGGCAAAGGGAATTCACCACAGAGGCAGGTCTGAAACACACCCACTAACCACAGAAACCCCACTGCCAGGTGTTTATGGATAAACAGAGCTCTCCAGGAGAGACACAAGCTCACACTTCCTTCTCCTGAACCCTGGGACAGTGCAGCTATGCTCCAAGCAACAGCAATATTGTTATTAAGCTTAAAACATATTAAATGTTTCATATTTGGGGGGTGAACTATGGAATCAATATAGGGCTTTGGGAAAGCAGCTGCTCAGAGTCACCCAGACCTGCAATTACTGCACCCCTTGGTCACTCCCCTTCAGCCCATCTTCTCCCTCCCAAGGGGAAAAAAGGGAGGAACCAGGGAATGAAGGGAAAAAGCCGAAGGATGTCAGAAAGGAGACTGGAAACCAGAACATGAACATCAGCTTTGAAGCATTAATCTCCCTAAGCCCTTCATTCCCAGCACCCTCACTGCATGAGGAGCCCACACATAAAACCCTGCAGGAACAAATGCAACATTCCCAGTTCTGCCTGGATCCAGCAGAGCAGCAGCAGAGACCCTGAGCAGACATTTTTTAATGGAAACATGCTGCTGGTGATCCTCTAAGGAATGTTCTCACCACATCACTCACAGATTTCTCTCCCAACAGAAGGCACAGGAAGGGACGCATGGAGAAGCTGGGAATGGAGCTCTGCTGCTCTCTGCTGGCCACAAGCTGTGCCAGGGGAGCTCTGGGCTGGATATGGGGAACAGCTCCTCATGGAATGGGCTGGCCAAACCCAGGGCAGGGGGGATTAAAGCTTGGACTTCATTTTAGAGGGCTTTTCCAGACTAAAGCACTGCATGATTCCAGACTCTGGAACCCAACCAGAGAGTAGGACACGAACAGCAACATAAACTGGGGAAGCACCGTGTTTGTGTTGCTCTGGCTGAGAACCTGCTGGTTAAAATGACAGAAACTTCCCGTATTTCAGCTCTTTTTATGAACACAGCCCACGCACCTTGTCGGAGGCCTCGGAGGCCAGCAGGTTGGTGGCCAGGGTCTGCAGCTTCTGGTGGGCCACGTTCTTGAGGGCGGCCAGGCTGCGGCGGGTCATGGCCTGCTTCAGGTTGACGGCGGGGTGGCTGAGCGTGTCCACGGCCGCCGGCACGGCCTCGTCACACGCGCTCAGGATCTCCACGGCCGTGATCCCCATCACACAGCGGTCCAGAGCCCCTGCAGCGGGGACAGGGACAGCTCAGCATCCACATGGCACAGGGCACGGACACCTGGGGGTGACAGGTAACCTCTGTGCTTCAGCTGGGCTCTGAAAGGATGGAATTCCCTGTTCCCATGAGGGTCACAAACCCCCCAGTATGAAGCTCCTCATAGAAATGTGCCAAAGTGTTTGAATTCTCCCTCTGCTGGGTAGATGAAACAGGAAAGCCTTATACATATGATTGGCTGGCAAAAGATTGTGAGAATATGGGAACTATAAGTGAGATTGAGATGAAAGCCAGGTTTGAGATCCCTCAGTTACTGAACAACTGGAAAACAATGGTGTGGCCGGCTGAAGGTAATCCCCTTTTGATGGAACAACACCCTCTGCTTGCAGACAGGCCCAAGGGTCAGAGCAGCCCCTATAGCTTGGCAGAAGGGGCCCAAAGAGGAGTTTTTAGGGTTTAAAATGTAACACAGCATGGTAACGGAATGATTCTTATAGGCTGTATGCAAATGCTGTAGGATTTGTGTATTGTACTAGTGAGAATTAGAATATTCAGCACAGAAGAAGATTCATAGCATTGTAATGGGAACCTCGCTCTCTCATCCTCTTTCCCACTCTCTTTACTTCTCTGGAGCCTGCTCTGAGCTGTGGCTGGCAACTCCCAGCAGGGCCCTTTGCAATAAACCCCATGACCTGGCTCCAGAGATCTCTCACCTCTGTCCTACCCCCATCGCTCCTACATCCCTCAGTCAGCTCTGACAGCACTAGGAGCAGATCCATATTTCCATATTTCAGATCCATATTTCTATCCATGAAAAGGGATCAGGCAGGATGTCTGAGCTCACCGGTGTCCATCTGCCAGACGTACACGGAGCCGTCGGAGCAGCCCACCACCAGGTAGTCATCAGCTGGCCTCCACTTGATCACCTGGATGGGGAACAGGTGCCGGGACGCCAGCATGATGCACTTCTTCTCCCTGAGGCTCAGCAGCCCCACCGAGTGATCGCTGGCCACAGAGCACACGCAGTGCTGCACTCGGGCCTGGGGAGGGAAAGAGAAACAGATTGATCATTGTGCAGAGTTGGTGTTAAAACCTTTCCCCCACTGGGCCGAGCAGGGTGACCAGACTCAGGCATCTATACCAATGTTCAAACTCACTGGGGTCACGGGGAACAGAATTCCCAGAAATTCCCTTTAATCCATCCTTTGCACATCACAAAGAGAAATGGGTATTAAACCCCATTCTGCTAAGCAAACCGCAGAGTTTCCAGTCAATGTCACTTTGTTCATTAAATGCTATTTATTAAGTTTCAAGAGGCAAGATTGTCTCTAAAACCTATTTTTAATAGCTTTAATAAAGCCCCTATTTTCAACCCTTTATAGAATTAAAACATGGTGGAAGAAACCATAAATGACAGAATAACCAAGCTCCTCTTTGTGAAGCTCTTGCAGACTGGGTCCGTGATGCATCCCCAGCATTCCTTGTTGCATTCCCACTCTTGAGGAGCACTGAGGGTTATCCTGGAGCACTCACGCTGCAGTTTTCTGGTGGAACCAGCAGCTGGGTGATCTCTCCGCCGTGCACACAGAAGATATGTTTCATCTCTCCCGAGAAGATGTCCCAGATGATGACGGAGAAGTCCACCCCTCCCGAGATGAGGTACCTCTGGTCGTAGCGGGAGGACACCTGGTGAGGGTACAGCAGGCACGTCACCTTGTTCCGGTGGCCTCGCAGCGTCCTGTGAGGGGGCCAGCCTGCCAGGGGACAAAAGCACAGGAAAGAGAGGGAAATAGAGATTCAACAGACAACTGAATCTCTGCGTCAAGTGTTTGTTCTGCACTCAGACCCCAAACTATGAAGGTAATGCCATATGGAACCCCCACACCCAAGCACAGCACAGGGATCCCACCAGGAACCCTGGCAGGTTTCCCCACTGAGATTTCTACTGGAACAATCCCGGACAGCACAGGAGATGCTCCCTTGCCTTATCTTTGCTCCTGCACCTCAAACCCCCGCAGAAACACCCAAATTCACCTGGCCTGGCTGGGCAGCTGCAGGGACTGCCAGCACAGAGAGCACAGCAGGTTTGTGGGGTTCCCGCTGCTCTCCCTGCAGCAGCTGCACGATGGCAGCAGATTGCTGAGTTTCCACCCCTGCATGGCCGTACCTCGGCGCAGCACGTGCTCGCCCTGCAGCAGCTGCACGATGGCAGCAGATTGCTGAGTTTCCACCCCTGCATGGCCGTACCTCGGCGCAGCACGTGCTCGCCCTGCAGCAGCTGCACGATGGCAGCAGGTTTGTGGGTTCATGCTGTTCCCACATGGCCGTACCTCGGCGCAGCATGTGCTGCCCCTGCAGCAGCTGCACGATGGCAGCAGATTGCTGAGTTTCCACCCCTGCATGGCCGTACCTCGGCGCAGCATGTGCTCGCCCTGCAGCAGCTGCACGATGGCAGCAGATTGCTGAGTTTCCACCCCTGCATGGCCGTACCTCGGCGCAGCATGTGCTCGCCCTGCAGCAGCTGCACGATGGCGGTCTGCGTGGCGGGCACGATGACGATGCTGCCGTCCTCGCGGCCGCACACGAGCCGCCCGTGGGCCGGCATGTAGACGCTGGCGGTGACGCGCAGGGGCTCGCTGGCGTTGGCCACCATGCTCAGCTGGTCGATGATGCCCGCGGGCCGCGGGCTCAGCTGGTCAAAGGCCTCCTGCAGGGACCTGGACGTGGCTGCCTGCAGGCCTGGGACAGGCGGGGAATACAGGCATGAGCTGGGAGGGGCTGGGAGATGCAATTGGATGGTTAACGTCTCCCCAACCCACTGTGGGATTCTCTACTGGGAATGGAGTCACTACAGTAATGCTAATTAAGATTTTGAACATATCTGATAAGGTGAAGTTACAATTCCTGCAAGGAGGTGACAATTAAACCCCAACTTTGTGATCTGTGGGAGAACCAGCATAGCTTTATCCAGCACAAACACACAGAAAGCACAAGGACCTGGCTATGACCGAGGCACCTTTTGCACCCTCATCCAGCACAAACACACAGAAAGCACCAAGCTCCGGCTATGACTGAGGCACCTTTTGCACCCTCATCCAGCTCAGCACAAACACACAGAAAGCACAAGGACCTGGCTATGACCGAGGCACCTTTTGCACCCTCCTGCTGGTCCAGGCTGTCGGGCACGCTCCAAATGCACAGCCTCCCCGAGGAGTCCCCTTGGATCAGGAGCCTGTAGGAGAACTCCCTCTGGCCACAGAAGAAGCGAGTCACTGGAGGGCATATCAGGAGCTGTTGGAAAGATAAGGAACCAGCTCAGAGCAGGCACAAAGCACGTGCCCAGCTCGAAGCTTCCCTCCCTTCAAAGCAGGACAAACCCGACACAGCCCCTAAAGAGATGTACCTGTTTCTCTGCTCTGTCCAACACGCTGTACAGCAACGGTGGGATCAGGTTCTCCACTGCCTTCCCCACATCCCTGCGGAACGAATCGCTGGCTGGGAGGCAGCTGGGAACATAGAAAGGACATAATACATTTGTAATAATAACATTCCTTGCATTTACAGAGTGATTCCCACAGCAGGACATGGGGGCTGCTCCTATCCCCATGCTCTGATCACACGAGGGCAAGGAAGGAGTTCCCACATGATTTATGTGGGAATACCCAAGATAAAACACTGTCACTACCCAGAAAAATCACATCATGAAGATATCAGAAGGAAAGTCTTTGATTTTACTCCTGTCATTTTTAACCTCTTTGATGCCAAATTTTGAATTAATTTTATAGCTTTATATTTACACATCTTCCCTTACTGGACCAATATTTCAGTAGCTCTTCAAAAAACTCAATTCAAATCAATCCAAAATTAAACAAAGGGGGTATTTTTCTGTTGAGTACCTGGCTGGTAATTTATAGATGAAACTCTGTCCATCCTCTGTCCATACAATCACTTTATCAGCTGCCACAAAGTCCCCACCAGTCCAGGTCTGCTCATTTTCACTGGGCACTGAACATAAGAGGGAATAATCTCCAGCATCAAACACCTGAGAGGAAACAAAGTCTGTGGTTATTAACCAATTAATTACACACTAAAATGCCCAGGCAGCAGCTGGTTTTGGGTTCAGTATCACAGAATCATGGAATGGTTTGGATTGTTGAAGACATTTAGGGCCATTTTGTTCCAAACCTCCCCACGGGCAGAGATTTGGGTTAAATATCTAGGAATACATTAAATAGATGTATATTTACATTGAATATTTGTGTATTTCAGTGTAGGGGTACACTGAAGAGACTTGGATTAAGACACGGATGTCTCATGACGTTTAATGGGGGTCCTGAGGGAGGGGCCGTGCCTTACCCTCCAGTACTTGGAGCACACGACGAGGAGCGAGCGCTGCGTGAAGGCGCAGAAGGAGATGCTCTGGCAGTTCTCGCAATAGATGGGCTTGGACTCCTCCTCAAACACCGGCGCGGTGTCCTGGGGCACACAGAGCCAGCCCTCAGCCCCTGCTCCCTGCCAGGCCCTGCTGCAGGTGCCAGGGGAACACCCAAACCCTGCAGCAGCTTTATTCCGTGCCTCTCCTAAGCAGATCTGCAGAGCACGTGGTGTCCCCTCTGGGCCTTAATCCCCCGGTTCCCCAGATTAGTGCTGCTGACCTTGCAGCCAGGGAAGCACATCCCACTCCGTCACTCCCAAAGACAAGGTGATTTTTCCTCAGCTGATTAATGTATTTTCCATGAAAAAAACCTTGATTTGCCCCTGAAACATGGGGCAAATCTCCTTTAAGACTTTTATTCATTAGTACCCAGGAAATGGCAAATAACAGGGAGCTGGAGATAATGCCATATAATGAATATTCCTAAAAATTGTATGGTCTGCTCAGTAAAACATTAACCCAAATCACTACACGGTACAAATAAAAAACAGAGTTGGGAAAATTGGACATAATCCTACATTTCATTTGGAAATCAGTTCTCTGAGAAGTATTAGGAATTCTGGCGGCAACTTAAACCAGTAAAGGAAAATCCAGTCAGTAATTTTCTACTGGAATAGGAAAAAGGGCTATCAGCAGCAGAATTTGAGGGACAGAACCCTCCATCCCACCAGAAGTGGCACTACTGCAGCAGCCTGTGCTTACCTGCATGCGACTGACCTCCGAGGTGATGATCCAGACCTTGAGGATGCCAGTCACGGACACGGCCACCACAGTGTCCTCTGGGAAACACACAGTGAGCCTGAGGCACAGACAGCTCCCCACCTGGATTCCCAGGGAAGCTGTGGCTGCCCCTGGCAGTGCCCAAGGCCAGGCTGGATGCCGTGGGACGGTGGGAGCTGTCCCTGCCACGAGAAACAATCACCTTGTGTCCTGTTGGAGCGGATGATGGTCATGGAGCTGATCCAGTCAGGAGAGATCTTGGATATCAGAGAGTAGAGAACCTCCAGGCTGGTTGCATCCACCACCAGAATTTCAGGGTAGTGTCCATGGCACAGGAGTCTCCCTTCCCGCTGCGTGCCGACTGTGAACTGATAGAACTGCAGAGATGGGAGCAAACAGGGGTTAGAATCCATGCAGGGCAGGATTAACCCATCCTGGCCTGAGGTGTGCTCCCAAACCCATCCTGGCCCCGAGGTGTGCTCCCAGACCCACCCTGCTGCCTGCAGAGACGGGAACAAACACAGATTAGAATCCATGCAGGACAGACATCAAACCATCCTGGCCCCGAGGTGTGCTCCCAGACCCACCCTGCTGCCTGCAGAGCACACTCCCCTCCCTGCCAGTGCTCCCACGCTCACCTGGATGCCCGTGTGTGCACAGGCCAGCTTGGTGAACTCGATGCACCTCCCATCGTTCACATCCCACAGGCACATCTCCCTGGAACGCGGGGAAAACACCACGTGGAAAACAAGCACTTCAAACCCTTCACACTGGGGGGACTTCACTGGAACCATTTATCAGGGATTAGGTCAGTTGTATTTAGAGAAACTCAAAATCAACTGGATTTTCCAGTCCTCATAAATCCACACAACCTCCTGTTCCCTGTGAGGATAAATTACAGAATCTGAGCAGCTTCTACCCCCTTCTACCTGCTTCTACCATTTAACTGCCGCTGTCTGACTAATACATAAAACCAATCAAAAAGTAAAATGTATTTGCTGAGGAATTTTATCTTGAGGATAAAAATCAAACACAGTGTTGAATATATGGATAAACTGGGCACAAATTCCCATTATTGCACATAACAAACACTTAGAAACTCACCCACTTTCTGATGCACTCACTATATATTGCTTTTCACTGGAAGCTGAGGCCTTGGATAAACAAGTAACTGAGGCTGTATGACCAAAGAGCAGAGCTCTGGGATTGATCTGGGAGCAGGGAAAGGAAACAGGGAGTCAAAATCACACAAATGACCAGAACATCCATAACCCAGCTTCCTACTTCATGTGTTATATATGCATTCATATGTGCACACACGTTTAATTAACACAGCATTGGATGGATCATCTTGGAATACTTTCTGCTCCACACAGGAATAAGAATTTGGGGGGAAAAAGCATTTTGCAAACTCCTCTCAATATTTACAAATCAAGTGCTGAATTTGGCTCAATTCAATTTAAATTGAGTTTGGCCAAATATAAAAGATTGTGCTGCAGATTAAGAGTTTTCCCCATAAATCCATAACTAAGGGGAGACCTCAGAGCCCCTTCCAGCGCCAAAAGGGGCTCCAAGAGAGCTGGAGAGGAGTTTGGGACAGGGAATAGAGTGCCAGGGAAAGGGGGAATGCCTTCCCACTGCCAGATGGGGTATTGGGAAGGAACTCCTTTTCACAACACCATATTGAACAGCTCAACTAGAAAGCAACTGGTTTAGAGCGGCTCCAAGAAATTGGAATGAGTTAAACAAGGCGCTGCTCCTGTAGGAAGCCCAAGAGGCAAAACCCCTCTGTGTAACCCCTGACAGCGCTGTGGGCAGGGCAGGGCAGAGCGGCTGCCTGAGCAGGGGGACAGGGAGCACAGGCCTGGGGGAACGGTGCCTCCATTACCTGCAGGTCAGCAGCCAGGTCCCAGAGGCAGATCTGCCCGTCGTGGCAGCCGGTGACGATGACGGAGCCATCGATGAGCAGCAGGGAGGACACGCAGTGCGTGGGGGCGCGCCGGCCCCACAGCACGATGGGCAGCACCAGGCTGTTACCGGCCATGGCCACTGCGCGCCTGCAACCCAACAGCGCAACAGCATCAGCAAGGCCTGCTCCCTGCCCTCAGGTGTCTGCCATCTTTTCAGCTCACGTTTTTCTATCTTTTCCCCTCATGTTTGTGCCATCTTTTCCCTTCTTGTTTCTACTATCCTGTCCCTTCCTGTCTCCGCTGTTCTGTCCCCTCATAGTTCCCACCCTTTTCCCCTCATGTTCCGTGCTCTTTTTCCCCTCAGGTTTCCCGCTCTTTTCCCCTCAGGTTTTCCGCCCTTTCCCCTGCATGTTTCTTGCTCTTTTCCCCTCATGCTTTTGCCATCTTTTCCCCTCACATTCCCTGCTCTTTTTCCCTCATGTTTTTGCCATCTTTTCCCCTCACGTTCCCTGTTCTTTTTTCCCTCATGCTTTTGCCATCTTTCCCCCTCACGTTTCCTGCTCTTTTCCCCTCATGTTTTTGCCATCTTTTCCCCTCATGTTTCCCACTCTTTTCCCCTGAAGTTTCCTGCTCTTTCCCCCTCATGTTTTTGCCATTTCTTCCCCTCATGTTTCCTGATCTTTTCACCTCACATTCCCTGCTCTTTTTCCCTCATGTTTTTGCCATCGTTTCCCCTCAGGTTTCCCGCTCTTTTCCCTTCATGTTTTTGCCATCTTTTTCCCTCATGTTTCCTGCTCTTTTCCCCTCATGTATTCTATTCTTTTTTACTTCATGTTTTCCCTTTCATGTTTCATCTTGTCCCCTCCTGTTTCTGCCATTCTATCCCCTCAGGTTTCCCACCCTTTTCCCTTCACGTTTCCTGCCCTTTTCCCCTCAGATTTCTGCCATCTTTTCCCCTCATGTTTCCCACCCTTTCCCTCTCATGTTTTTGCCATCTTTTCCCCTCACATTTTCCACCCTTTTCCCCTCATGTTTCCTGCTCTTTTTCCCTCATGTTTTTGCCATCTTTTCCCCTCACATTTTCTGCTCTTTTCCCCTCATGTTTTTGCCATCTTTCCCCCTCATGTTTCTGCCATCTTGTCCCCTCCCATCTCTGCCATTCTGTCCCCTCATGTTTCCCACCATTTTCCCCTCACATTTGGGATGCAGCAGATGAGGAGCAGCAGAAGGACAGACAGACATGACCCCCCAGGTATGAGGCAATTTTGCTGTTTATTTACTTTCTGAGGGTGTGGTGGGGGAAGGCTGCAGTCTGGCCAAAATCCAAAATATTATCCTTTAAACCAAAAGGGAAAGGAGTAAAAATTGGGGGCCAAACAGCACACCCCTGTGCACACAAGGACTTTTGCCCGAATCCCTCTTTCTAGAGTAATTTTGAAGTTACAAATGTTTTAAACCCTGAGGCTGAAGCAGTTTTTGTACCCCTGATGTTGTTATGTCCCTGCTACACAGACATTCATGCTGGAATATGGAATATCCTGCCTTAGGTGAAATCAACCTTGTATAATCCACTGACAAACTGGATGCTGGCCACTCTCCAGCAGGAAATGGGTCCAGCAATATCTTTACAGCAACATTTCGGATATTCTGAACATATTGACACAAAAAACACAGTGGAATTTCAGTTGTCTCTGGGCCAAAACGGTCTCAATGACTGGGAATAGCAACTCAAGTTGTGGCAATAAAACCCACTTGAGTTTGCACAAGATTTAAACCCCACAACAACCCTCTGTTTGTGGTAGCAACATTCCCAGCCTGCCCATGCTGTTAGAATGGAGGTTTTCTTATCGGTGAAAAGGTCCTGTTAAATTAATAACCAAACACTCCTTGTGGATTATCTTGTGGAGGTTTATGCTCTGAACTCACCCTGGCTCAAAGCAGAGCTCTGATTTAGAGGAGGATGAAATATGTGTGGTTTTGTGGATTTTTTATAGCTATATACACGTTCTCCTACCTTGAGTTTTCATGGGTCTGTAAACCTGTTTCACAGCACTTCAGAGGGAATAAATCTGAGTTATGACAGCAAAATTAGGGTCACTCTGCGCTGCACAACCTGTGCCAGCACCCGGATCCATTCCAACAGGAATCCCTGTCATTTCTCATGCGTGCAAAAGCACAGGAGTTGTTACTCCATGTGATGAGCGCTGCCACCCTGTGCAGCCAGGGAACTGGAACGTGACTGTGTCTGTGGAAAAAAGGGGGAAGGGAGCCAGCGAGGGCAGGGTAATGAATGGCTAAGGATTACACATGGCTCCCGGGAGGCTCCTGGCAAGGCAGGGATCAGCTCTGGGGTTTCCACAAAATCCACATCACCAAATCACTGATACCACACCAAATGGCCCTTCCCAGGCAAGCAGCTCATTTCTGGCAGCCCACTGGCCCATCTTCATTAAAAGCTATTAAATTAAAACTCGTTTGTAATGATCAGGATCAATAAAGAGCAAAAATCCAGGCTTTCTGCACACTGCAAACCACACCTGGCCCTGCAGAGTTAATTGTTATGCAATGCTGGATCAATTGCTCTGTCTGGACCATAACAGCACAGAAAGAGAAATTAATGCAGCATTTTAAACAACATTTTAAACAAACCAAGAGCTACAATTAAAGCAGGCTTCATTTGCAGGGAAATCATCATAAAAATGGAATAAAAGCAGGAATAAAGTGTCCAGATGCAACAGACCAAAATGCAAATATCAACAACAAGAACAAAACCGCCCACACAAACATAAATACCCACTCAATTTTTGTGAGGAAACAAACCAGAAATGACTAAAGCAGAGCTGAAAAACACCAATGAGCAACACAAAAATCCCTTCCCACTGCTCCCAGCTCAGGGAACAAGTCACAGTGTTCCTGTGTCACAGGGCTGTCCAAAACAGCTGCATTTTTAATAAAATACAGAAAGTCCCCTGCTAGGGGCCCAGCATTGCTGCTTGATATCATGTATTTAACAATTCTGCATTTAGAGCCACTTCTGAACACTTCCTACCCACCCCACTCTGAATAAAGGGAATTTTCAAAAGGAACATACAGGAGGGTATTACAACATACAAGAGCACTAGCACACAACTAACCCTAAGAGATTTGGGATTTTCCATGCAGAAACCACATTATCAACCCCCTGACAGTCCCACTTCAAGCCCAGGTCTCAGAGTATTTCACAGCAAGGCTCTGGGAGAGAGAGGAAAAACAGAAACTACCTCTTTCCTTCTAGTTTGTGACTGTGGCAGCGCAAGGCCTTCATAAAAAACTTCCTTTTCAGGAAAAGCCACATGCTAATTCCCCAGGAATTTGGGTTCCAGAGCTCAGCCCCAGCACACACCAAGTGCAGCCCCTGGCAGCACCAAAATGCCTTTTTGTCTGAAAACAATCAATAATTCCATTTTTTTACATCAGTGATGACAAAGCACAGGAGCAAATCAGCACTGTCCCAGTGCCAAAGGGGCCCAAAAGCAGGCAGGGAATCCTCCCACAGCAATTCCCACCACTCAGAACTGCCCCAAACCCTCTGGGTCCTGCAGAAAAGGGAACTTGGAAACACAAAATGGAGATGCCACGAGTACAATTCCTCCTGGTAACATTTGTGTCTCCATGGGGTAAATTTGTGTCTATCCACAAGTGCCAAAATCCTGGTTTTCCTCCCAAAACACAATGAAGCAGATTATTCTGTTATTCCATGTACACAGGGATGTACACACGTCATCCTTGTATTTATTTCCTCCACCTGAAATTTTCTCACATAAAACCTTGCAAATAATAAAAAATAAATAATATAGAAATAATTCTAATCATAAGACAGTAAGATACAATAAATGCAGGGATGTGGGAAACACATAACAATATTGTACAATAAACAGAACAAATGCAGGGATGTGCAAAAACACCTTCCCAAAACCAGGATTTTTAAAAATATTTTAACAGAAAGCAGTTGTTTAAATGAGGAAATGAACCAAAAAATGTTAACTAATGTGTGACTCTTTGAACTGCTCTGCTTGAAGGTGGGACTTAGGCACATTTAATCCCGGATCAGTTCCTATTTCAGTAAAGCCACTAAACTGATTTTTCAAGTACAAGGAGTTAAACACTGAATCCAAGACTCCAACCCTTTTCAAGCTGTCTACCCAGAAATCCACACTGTGGATTTTTACAGAAAAGCCCCCAAACAAAACAAACCCATGGGAGGAGGAGGTAAAACAAAACTAACCCCGCCTCTGTTACACCAGAGCAGCTCTTCCCAAACATTTGTATTTCCATTGAGGAAAGAATTAATCACAGGATTTGTGTGCACACTCCAATAATCTGCCCCCAAAATACTAATAAATAGCACTAAACAGTGTTAAATAGTAGAACATAGCTATGAATGGGCTATTTATGCATTTTGGGAAAATCTAATGATTTTACATTTAATGACAGGTTAGACTTTCTAATTGTTACTTAGGGATAGAGAGAAGGGACCATTGATGGAGGGAGAATACAATGAGAACACCTTCCCTGGGTATGCAGGAGCTTCCAAACCTAGAGACAGAACAAAACACTAATTTGGGACACGAGAGTCGAGTTAATTAACACCTTCGGAAGCCACTTGTTAGGTTTTCCTGGTGCTTAATTTGATGACACACTGAAGCCACAGTAATTTTTCCTGTTTGGAACTGTCACCAAGGACAGTTATCCAAAGCAGCTGGAGCACCCCAAATCCCATCCCTGGGTGCCAAGAGCACCAGGTCTGGCACGGGAAAGGGAAATAAACCCGGGCAAGGCTGCGAGGTAGCAAGAAATCGGCATTAAAAGGCATTTAAACCCCTCAGAGGATCCATTCCTGCCAGGAGCCTCTCCGTTAGCAGCGATGGAAACCTCCATCCATCCATTAATAACCCGGTGCTCGCTTTGAGGTGAGCCCTGACGGAATCCCAAACCCCATCCCGCTCCGTTACCGCTGTCCCGGGATCCCTGGCTCCCTGGGCTCCGGCCCAGCCGGGCGTCGGTCCCGGACCGCCCGGGTCCCCGCGCCGGCCGCTGCCGCAGCCTCCTCAGCGCTCCCGGCGCAGGGGATGCTGCGGGGCCTGCGGAGCGCCGCGGGCTGGCCCCGCGCTCCCGCCGGCAGCGAGCCGCTCTCCCGCCCCGGTCCCTGTCGCACCTGCTCGGTGCCGGTGTCGGTGCCGGGGGCCGTCCCGGCCCGCAGGTGTCCCGGGCGCCGCGGCCCCGCCGCGCTCGGTGCGGCAGCGGCCGGATGACAGCGCGTCACGCGACACTGGCGCAAAGCCCCGGCCGGCGCGCTTGACGGCAAAGCGCCGCCGCCGTGGAAACCGCCGGGTGACGCTGAGGGAGCGCAGGGAGCCCACCGGTGATTACTTGCTTTAAAAATTAATTCATTGGTTAGCGATTACTGCGAGGCTTTTGAACAGGCGAGAGTAAAGTGCTGGGGATATTCCTGGTGTTTAGCAGGAAAAACGGAATTAGGAGGCATCTTGAAGTGACATTATGAAGTGGCCCTCAGGGATGGTCTCCTGAGGGGCAGGGAGCCTGCAGGAAAGGGTGTGCTGCTCAGGGTTCTAAAGTACGTTGGGAAGTTGTCAGGAATGACGCTGCAAATTGGGTCGGAGAAAGTCCTGGATTTAATTTTGGTTTTATTTTGTGGTCGTTACAAGCACTTATGTCTTATTTCCCCCCTTTTGGCTTCAGGGTTTATTTCACAATTCTTTTCCGTACGCGACGGCGCGACTTTATTAAAAAGCATAGTTTCAGTAAGGTGACAAAAATTTACATCAGTCATCCCCATAACGTCATCAAAAAACGAGTTGATGACGAAACTAGTGCTGAAGTTTTATTTTGATATTTAAAATCGCGTCTCCCTTCGCAAAATTCCCGCGCTTGCCCTTTCCCAAAATGGCCGCCAGGGGGCGCCGCGCCCTCACGGCCTGCCCGTTCTCAAAATGGCGGCCGGGGGCATCGCTGCCCGTTCCCAAAATGGCGGCCGGTGACGTCACTGGGTTCCGCGCTGCCCTACCCCAAGATGGCGGCCGGGCGGGAGCGGAGCGGGGCGGCCGCGCCTGC
The DNA here is from genome assembly GCF_027887145.1 of Ammospiza caudacuta. NCBI lineage: Eukaryota > Metazoa > Chordata > Aves > Passeriformes > Passerellidae > Ammospiza > Ammospiza caudacuta. The sequence goes on along the minus strand of NC_080632.1, from coordinate 87,581,575 downwards.
GCCCGTGCCAGCGGTGCATGCCGGGCGTCCTGCCCGCCGTGACGCTGCACATCGCACCCGGCACCGCCACCGGGGCCCGCGGCCATGGCGGGCGTGAAGGTGATCGCCAACGACACCGAGTTCCAGCCCGAGCTGAGCGCCGCCGGCTCCCGCCTGGCCGTGGTGAAGTTCACCATGAGGGGGTGAGTGAGGGCGGGGGCGGCTCCTGCGCGCCCGTTCCGCCTCAGGCTCCGGGAAAGGCGCCGCTGTTGCCGTGTTTTTATTCGGGCTTCCCCGGCGCGGTTTGCAGCGTGAGGGGCGCTCCGGAACGCGTCAGTGCAGTCGCAGCATCAGCCCCTTTCTAAGTTCCGTGATTTTTAACACGATGTTCCCAGGTCCTGGGATAAATTCCCGTTTTTCCCGCCGAACCCACTGCCCGCGGACCCGCCATCCCTCAGGCGCTCTGAGGGAGCAGGGGCTGCGCTGGTTTAAAGCCCCGTTAAAGGGCAGGAAAGTGATGGGAACAAGGCACGGACAGCACTAAAAACAAGTTAAAACTTGCAAAAACATCTTTTGCCCCATAAAACTTGCCTTGATCCGCACCCCATTTGCCCAGGACATGTCGATTATCCCTTTCCCCCTCCTCAGCAGGGAGATGCAATTGTGGTGAAATCGGGATGAATTTGTCACCAAATAAACCTCGATATCTGAATTATCCCCATTAATTTGTGAAATTAGGCAGAATAGTGATAATCTCAGGGGTTTGGGAGTTCATAGGGCACCTCATTATTTTGTGGCTGCTGCCTCTTAGTTATGGGTGGTTTTTTGCCAATTTTCTGCGTCGGGGTTTTTTCATTCCACTTTTCGTTTCTCTTTCTCAGTGAGAAACTCCCTTTACAGGAATTGATACAGCTGAGCACTTCCTACACTTACGCTGACGCAGAATAAATAAAAAATACACATTTTCATCCAAAGCAATGCCATTAAATCAAAAGAAACCAACTCTGTCCTCCCAGGGCCAAATAAACATGGGAATAACTGGTTATAGGTGTAAATGAGATTTGTTGTGGGAGCAGTTTGATACGTGTTGACCATTAAATATTTAAGTTGTGTGTAAATATAATTTTTTCCCAGGATGGACTAAAGATACGAGTTTTTGGTTAGTAGTATTTTCCCTTTGTAACACTTTCTTGAGCAGGACTGTGGTAAAAATGATGCAAATGAAGACAATAAATTGCAGGTTCCCAAATGCCATAGTTCATTGTATCAGCAGCGGGCAGCCGGGTAGAGGGGCTGTTTTTACAGCAGGATATCAGGAAGAACAGGAACATTCCAATTCCATTTGGGGCAGGCACTGACACAGAAACCAGGAGCGGAATCCATGGACGTGTCGCTTTTCCCACAGGTGCGGCCCTTGCCTGCGGATCGCGCCCGCCTTCAACGCCCTGAGCAACAAATACCCACAGGCGACGTTCCTGGAGGTGGACGTGCACCAGTGCCAGGTGCGTGCTCCAGACCCTTCCTGCTGCCCGGGGATGGGCACCGGGGAGGGCACAGGGGCCCTGCAGTGGCTGCTCCCAAACTGGGAGAACAAATCCCTGCCAGGGGAATATCCCTGCTCCTGCTGTGCTGCCCTGCCTTGGAGCAGTGTGGAAGCACAGTAATTCATTGATCCTCAGCCCCAAATAGATACTGCGCACAGCACTAGGGTGAATTAAATAAATTTAAAAAATGAAATAAATGGGTTTATTGGTGGGACTGGGTAGCTGTCAGTGGTGCAGGTGAGATTGCCTGAAGCACTCATGGGGACTCACATCTGCTCCCAGGGCACGGCTGCCACCAACAACATCTCAGCAACGCCCACGTTCCTGTTCTTCCGGAACAAGGTGCGCATCGACCAGTACCAGGGAGCAGATGCCGTGGGCCTGGAGGACAAAATCAAACAGCACCTGGAGAACGATCCTGGCAACAGCGAGGACACTGACATCCCCAAAGGATATGTGAGTAGCTCGCCACAGCTTTGTTGTGTAGCTCAAGTGTTAAAACAAATGTACTTGAAGTTAAATAGTTGGGTTTTAGGCAGAGCTGCCTGAGAAAATGTAAATGTTGACATATACACATTTCCTACGAATGAAGAATGTCCCCAGTCATTAAAATGCATTTTGTGTGCCGTGCTGTGGCTGTCCCAGCTGTGAGCAGCTGTGCTCTCTGTCCCCAGATGGATCTGCTGCCCTTCATCAACAAGGCTGGCTGCGAGTGCCTCAACGAGAGCGACGAGCACGGCTTCGAGAACTGCCTGCGCAAGGACTCCTCCTACCTGGAGTCCGACTGCGACGAGCAGGTGTGCTGCACGGGGACAGGGCTGCACAGGGCTGCATGGGGACAGGGCTGCACAGGGCTGCACGGGGACAGGGCTGCACAGGGCTGCATGGGGACAGGGCTGCACAGGGCTGCATGGGGACAGGGCTGCACAGGGCTGCATGGGGACAGGGCTGCATGGGGACAGGGCTGCACGGGGACAGGGCTGCACAGGGCTGCACGGGGACAGGGCTGCACGGGGACAGGGCTGCATGGGGACAGGGCTGCACAGGGCTGCATGGGGACAGGGCTGCACGGGGACAGGGCTGCACCTGGGACAGGGCTGCACGGGGACAGGGCTGCACGGGGACAGGGCTGCATGGGGACAGGGCTGCACAGGGCTGCATGGGGACAGGGCTGCATGGGGACAGGGCTGCACAGGGCTGCACGGGGACAGGGCTGCACAGGGCTGCATGGGGACAGGGCTGCACAGGGCTGCACGGGGACAGGGCTGCACAGGGCTGCATGGGGACAGGGCTGCACGGGGACAGGGCTGCACAGGGCTGCATGGGGACAGGGCTGCACAGGGCTGCACGGGGACAGGGCTGCATGGGGACAGGGCTGCACGGGGACAGGGCTGCACGGGGACAGGGCTGCATGGGGACAGGGCTGCACGGGGACAGGGCTGCACGGGGACAGGGCTGCACGGGGAGAGGGCTGCATGGGGACAGGGCTGCACATGGATCCAAGGGGCTTCTCCTGAGGGGCTGGGGGCCTGCAGGAAAGGGAGTGCTGCCCATGGATCCAGGATGTTCTGCAGGAGCCCTGGGCTCCCAGGGTGTGCTGCCCGTGGATGCAGGATGTTCTCCTGCAGGGCTCCCAGGGTGTGCTGCCCGTGGATGCAGGATGTTCTCCTGCAGGGCTCCCAGGGTGTGCTGCCCGTGGATGCAGGATGTTCTCTGCAGGATATCTGGCCTCCAAGGCTGTGCTGCCCATGGATGCAGGGATGTTCTCCTGCAGGCTCCCAAGGTTTCCACCCTGAGAATGCCCAGGCACAGGGCAGTAAAGGCACAGGATGGGTGGAACAGGGCAAGTGAGCCCAGCCTTTTATTCCAGAGCTGCCCTATCCCTGTCTCCTGTGCTGGGCTGGTTCCAAGTGCACAAACCAGTGTGTAATTTTGGTTTTTTCCCTCTTGGTTTTTTTCCACTTGGTTCCAAGTGCACAAACCAGTGTGTAATTTTGGTTTTTTCCCTCCACAGCTGCTCATCACTGTAGCTTTTAGTCAGCCTGTCAAGCTTTACTCTATGAAACTGCAGGGGCCAGACAATGGTGAGTGATACACGTAGAATTATTTATTGTTGATTGATGGACAAAGATCAGAGTTTGACACACAAATCAGTTTATTACAGATAGATGCACAAAGTATTTCTTACTGTTTGGTACACAAAGAGAAGTATTTATATTGATACACACATACAAGTATTTATCATAGACTGATACACAAATAGAAATATTTATTATAGATTGATGCACACATACAAATGTTTATTATAGATTGATACACAAATTATTTATTGTCGTTTGATACACAAATCAAAGTATTATAGATTGATACACATTTACATTTATTATAGACAGATACACAAATAGAAATATTTATTACAGATTGATGCACGCATAAAAGTATTTATTGTGGATTGATACATAAATAGCAATATTTGTTATAGATTGATACACAAATAGAAGTATTTAATAGATATTGATGCACAGATAGAAATAGAAATATTTCTTATAGATTGATACACAAATAAAATATTGTAGTTTGATACACAAATAGAAATATTTATTATAGGTGGATGCACACATAGAAGTATTTATTATAAATTGATAAATAAAGTATTTCTTAGAGTTTGATGCACATGTAGATTTATTATTGATTGATACACAAACAAATATTTATTACAGATTGATACACAAAAAAGTATTTCTTATAGTTTGATGCACACATAGCAATATTTATTATAGGTGGATGCACACAACGAAGTATTTATTACAGATTGATACACAAATAAAGTATTTCTTATAGTTTGATGCACACACAGATTTATTATAGATTGATACACAAATATTTACTATAGTTTGATATGCAAATAAAATATTTATTATAGATTGATACACACATAGAAGCATTTATTATAAATTGATACACAATTCATTGTAGTTTAATACACCAAACAGAGATATTTGTTATAGGTTGATGCACAAAGAAGTATTATACATTGATACACAACAAGAAATATTTATTATAGATTGTTACACAAATATTTACTATAGTTTGATGTACAAATAGAAATATTTATTATAGGTTGATACACACATAGAAGTGTTTATTATAGATTAATACACAAATTATTTATTGCAGTTTGATACACAAATAGAAATATTTATTATAGATGGATACACACATAGAAGTATTTATTACAGATTGATACACATTTACAAGTATGTAGACTGGTACACAAATAGAAATGTTTATTACAGATTGATGCACACATGGAAGTATTTATTGTAGATTGATACATAAATAGAAATATTTTTATAGGTTGATACACATGTAGAAGTATTTATTATAGTTTGATACACACATAGAAGTATTTATTATAAATTGATACGCAATTTATTTATTGTCTATTTGTTTGACACACAAATAGAAATATTGGTTATATATTGATGCACACATAGAAGTGCTATAGATTGATACACAAAAAGAAATATTTATTATAGGTGGATACACAAATAAAGTATTTATTGTATTTTAATGCACAAATATTTGCTATAGTTTGATACACAGTAGAAATATTTATTATAGGTGGATACACACATAGAAATATTTCTTACAGCTTGATAGACAAATAAAGTATTTCTTATTGTTTGATGCACACAGATTTATTATAGATTGATACATCAATAGAAATATTTATTAATACACAAATATTTACTATAGTTTGATACACAGATAGAAGTGTTTATTGCAGTTTGAGACACAAATAGAAATATTTGTAATAGGTTGATACACAAATAAAGTATTTGGTGTAGTTTGATACACAAATCAAAGTTTTATTATAGACTGATACACAAATAGAATTATTTCTTATAGATTGATACACAAATTACTTATTGCAGTTTCATATACAAATAAAAATATTTCTTATAGATACAAATAGCTATTATATTTTGATACACAAAATGAAGTACTTGATACACAAAATGATACACAAAATGAAATACCAGATATACTATAGTTTGATACACAGGTAGAAGTGTTTATTATAGACTGATACACAAATAAAGTATTTACTATAGATTGATACACAAAGATTTACAATAGTTTGATACACAAATGCAATATTTATTGTGGTTTGGTACACACATAGAAGTGTTTATAGTTTGGTAGCCTGGAGAGAGACACCTGGACTCAATTCCAGGCCAGACAGATTCCACTGAAATATTCCCCATATTTTATAATAACCAAGCTCCCGCTGTGCAGTGTGTGCAATCTCCTGGCTGGGTTCTGCCGTTTGTGGGGACTGTAATTCCCATTGCCTGTGTGTGTCCAGGGCAGGGCCCCAAATCCATCCCTGCACTGTAATTCCCATTGCCTGTGTGTGTCCAGGGCAGGGCCCCAAATCCATCCCTGCACTGTAATTCCCATTGCCTGTGTGTGTCCAGGGCAGGGCCCCAAATCCATCCCTGCACTGTAATTCCCATTGCCTGTGTGTGTCCAGGGCCCCAAATCCATCCCTGCACTGTAATTCCCATTGCCTGTGTGTGTCCAGGGCAGGGCCCCAAATCCATCCCTGCACTGTAATTCCCATTGCCTGTGTGTCCAGGGCCCCAAATCCATCCCTGCACTGTAATTCCCATTGCCTGTGTGTCCAGGGCCCCAAATCCATCCCTGCACTGTAATTCCCATTGCCTGTGTGTCCAGGGCCCCAAATCCATCCCTGCACTGTAATTCCCATTGCCTGTGTGTCCAGGGCCCCAAATCCATCCCTGCACTGTAATTCCCATTGCCTGTGTGTGTCCAGGGCCCCAAATCCATCCCTGCACTGTAATTCCCATTGCCTGTGTGTGTCCAGGGCCCCAAATCCATCCCTGCACTGTAATTCCCATTGCCTGTGTGTGTCCATGGCCCCAAATCCATCCCTGCACTGTAATTCCCATTGCCTGTGTGTGTCCAGGGCCCCAAATCCATCCCTGCACTGTAATTCCCATTGCCTGTGTGTGTCCATGGCCCCAAATCCATCCCTGCACTGTAATTCCCATTGCCTGTGTGTCCAGGGCAGGGCCCCAAGTCCATCAAGATTTTCATCAACCTGCCGCGCTCCATGGACTTTGAGGAGGCCGAGCGCAGCGAGCCCACGCAGGCGCTGCAGCTGGGCCCCGAGGACATCAGGGAGGATGGCATCGTGCAGCTGCGCTACGTCAAGTTCCAGAATGTCAACAGTGTCACTGTGAGTGCCACCAGCCCGGGCAGTGGCACTGCTCTGACGTTCTTCGCTTTGTGTCAGAGTACGGCCGGCCTGGGGCTGTGGGGATCCCAGCTGGGGGTTACAGGCTGTCAGGAAAGGCACTGCTCTCTCAATCATTATTAAATAAGAGACTGAGATGTGTGTAATGGAAATAAAGGTGTGAGTTGGTCAGCTCCCACATCTGGAGCAGCTGGAAGAGGGAAGGGATGAGGTGTGCAAATCCCTCTGGCTGTCCTGAGCATCCAGGACCCCTGCCAGGGGGCTCAGGGCCCAAAACACCTGTGGGTTTGATTATGACCCATGGGGCAAATTCCCAACCTCAGATGAAGTTCTGCGAGTCAGGACAAATTAAGTAGAATAATAGTGACGTTATCCCAGGGTGGAAAAGTAGATTTTAGGGGTTTTGGTATGGCAAGATGGAGGGAACTGGTTGTGCCCAGCCTTTCTCCTTCTTCGTCCTGGCCTCCATCTTCTGCTGTGATGGTGGCACTTTTGCATTGGTCTGGAGTAGAAGCTCACCTGTGTCTAACACAGGTGATAGGTATTGGAAAATAATTGTAAATATTGTACACGTCGTTTTTAGTGTAAACACATAACACAGAGTGCCTGGAACTGTCCTGCTGGACAGGAAAAAGAATTTTCTAGATAAGATCCAATAAACAACCTTGAGAGCCCTGACTCCTTCTTCAGGCACCAGGCTGGGAAAAAAGACTTTGGAACTTTTCTCCAAGTCACTCTGACAAGTAGAGATCCCCACACCAAAGATCTGCCTCCATGGTTCAGAAGGCTGATTTATTATTTTATGATAGGTACATTATTAAAACTATACCAAAATAATAAAGGATTTAATCAGAAAGCTGGCATGGAATAGAAAAGAATGATAATAAAATCTTGTGATTGGCCATTCATTAAAAACAACCACATCAGACCAATCACAGATGCACCTGTTGCATTGCACAGCAGCAGATAATTATTCATTTTGTTCCTGAGCCTCTCAGAAAAAATCCTGGCAAAGGGATTGTTCAGAAATTAAAATCTAAAAATTAAAATATAAAAATTAAAATCTGAAATTTTAAAAGTCCTTCTTTTGGCTTTTCCCCATGGCAGCTGTTTGTGCAGTCCAATCATGGTGACGAAGAGACGACGAGAATCACATATTTCACATTTATTGGCACTCCAGTGCAGGCCACCAACATGAACGACTTCAAACGAGTGAGCCCCTTGCTTTTATTCTTTATTTTTAAATAAAGTAGTTTATTTTATTTTTTTTAATTTAAAATGAACTGCTTCAATATTTATGGTACACAGGTTTTCAGCAGGTTAAAAGCACTAACACCAACATGACACCTACTTAGTTCTTAGCAGCAAAACCAAAATTTAATTTCTTTTTTTAACTAAAACTTCATTTCTCTCCTGCTAATAACTTAATAAAGGAGTTTTACAGCTTTTCCTGCCTTTCACTGCCACTCAAGATCATTAAAAATCATTCTGCTGTTCTAAAACAAACGCAGATTTTAGACTTCCCTCATTCTCCCAGACTGGAAACACTGGCTGCCAGTGTTTCATCTTTTCCCTTTTCTTTTTTTTGCCATTTTCTCCTCTTTTTTCTACTTTTCCCTTTTTTTGCCTATTTATTCCCATTTTCCCTCTCACTTTTCCCCAAAATCCCTTTTGTTTTGCTCAGCTCACACATGTGGAGCAGCTGTAGGTATTAGTGCAGGGATGAAATGAAAATCCCCTTTTTCTGCTCTTTTTTCTACTTTCCCCCTTTTTTTTTTGCCTATTTATTCCCATTTTTCCCCCAAATCTCCATTTTCCTCTTTTTTTTCTCCTTTCTCCTAATTTTTCTGCCTTTTTTCTCCTTTCTTTCCCATTTTCCTCTACATAACCACTTTCCCTCTGTAGCATACTTCATTTATTCCCCCAAATTATCATTTTTCCTTATAAAATTCCTATTTAATCCCAAAATCCCAAAAAGATGGGTATTTTGATGGGGAAAATTGCTATTTTGATGGGAAAAAAGGGAATTTTGATGGGAGAAGAGGGGAATTTTGAGGACAAGAAAAGGGAGCTTTGCAGGGGAGGGAAATTGAGAATTTTGGGGGGGGAAATGGGGATTTTTTGGGGGAAAAAAAGGGAATTTTTGGGCAGAGGGTTGACTGTGCTGTTTCCTGTTGCAGGTAGTGGGCAAGAAGGGAGAGAGCCACTAGGAAGCCGTGGCGAGGCTGGTTTCCTTTCTCCATTCCTGGATAAGTGCTGCCATAAGCAGGGACTGTCCCTTTGATTTGCTGCCATTCCCAATAAATCATTGCTTTAGCTGGAGCACCTTCCTCGTCTCCTCCTCCTGCTCCCGTTCCTCCTGCTGCTGCCGGATTTGTAAATAAAAGCGCTGACTTTTGCCAAGGTGCCTTTTCTTCTTGCAGGAAGGGACGGCGGCTGTTCCAGGCTGTGGGAGTTCACAGGGCCCCTGCCAGCGAGCTCAGAGTTTGTGTTGTCCCACACACTTGAGCTTCAGGCCCTGAAAACCAGCGTGCAGTTATTCTGGTCATTTATTGCATTTGGGACATTTCCAGGGTGCACTCCCTGGAAATCAGAGCACAGGGAGGAGATTGGAGAATTATTCTAGTTATTTATTTCATTTATGACATTTTTAGGGTGCATTCCCCACATTCCTGCACAGCAGCAACCCCACGGGTTCATCCCCTAAAAATCAGGGCACAGGAAACAGATTGTAGCATTATTCAACTTATTTATCTTATTCATGACCTTTATTTGTATGCATTTATTTGTTTTGGAACACAAAGAGAAATAATAAGGTAGGTGGACACAAAAGATTTATTATAGATTGATAGACAAATAGAAATATTTGTTGTAGGTGGATACACAAATAAAGTTTTTATTACAGGTTGATAGACAAATAGAAATATTATTGATTGACTCACAAAGTATTTATTGTAGATTGATAACCTATACACAAATATATATTAAGTATTTATAATAGATTTATGTACAGATATGTGTTTATTATAGATTGACACACAAATTATTGATTATAGATTGATACACAAATAGAAGTATTTATTATGGATTGAAACACAAATATTTATTATAGTTTGATACACAGAAATATTTATTATAGATTGAAACACAATTATTTATTGCAGTTTCATACACACATAGAAATATTTATCATAGGTTGATACACAAATAAAGTATTCATTATAGAGCACAAGAAACAGATTGTAGAATTATTCAGATTATTTATTTCATTCATGACCTTTATTTGTATGCATTTATTTGTTTTGGAACACAAAGAGAAATAATAAGGTAGGTGGACACAAAAGATTTATTATAGATTGATAGACAAATAGAAATATTTATTATAGATTGATACACAAATAAAGTATTTATTGCACTTTGATAGACAAATAGAAATATTTGTTGTAGGTGGATACACAAAGTTTTTATTATAGGTTGATAGACAAATAGAAATATTATTGATTGACACACAAAGTATTTATTGTAGATTGATAACCTATACACAAATATATATTAAGTATTTATAATAGATTTATGTACAGATAGAAGTGTTTATTATAGATTGACACACAAATTATTGATTATAGATTGATACACACAGATAGAAGTGTTTATTATAGATTGAAACACAAATATTTATTGCAGTTTGATACACAAATAGAAATATTTATTCTAGATTGATACACAAAGTATTGCAGTTTGATAGACAAATAGAAATATTTATTATAAGTGGATACACACATAGAAGTGTTTATTCTAGATTGATACACAAATATAAGTATTTATTATAGATTGAAACACAAATATTTATTGCAGTTTGATACACACATAGAAATATTTATCATAGGTTGATACACAAATAAAGTATTTATCATAGAGCACAGGAAACACATTGTAGAATTATTCAGATTATTTGTTTCATTCATGACCTTTATTTGTATGCATTTATTTGTTTTGGTACACAAAGAGAAATATTAAGGTAGGTGGACACAAAAGATTTATTGTAGTTTGATACACAAATAGAAATATTTATTCTAGATTGATACACAAATAAAGTTTTTATTATAGGTTGATAGAAAAATAGAAATATTTGTTATAGGTGGATACACACATAGAAGTGTTTATTATAGATTGATACACAAATAAAGTATTTATTGTAGATTGATAACCTATACACAAATATATATTAAGTATTTATAATAGATTTATGTACAGATATAAGTGTTTATTATAGATTGACACACAAATTATTGATTATAGATTGATACACAAATAGAAGTATTTATTATTGATTGAAACACAAATATTTATTATAGTTTGATACACACATAGAAATATTTATTATAGATTGGAACACAAATATTTATTGCAGTTTCATACACACATAGAAATATTTATCATAGGTTGATAGACAAATAAAGTATTTATCATAGAGGACAAGAAACAGATTGTAGAATTATTCAGATTGTTTCATTCATGACCTTTATTTGTATGCATTTATTTGTTTTGGAACACAAAGAGAAATAATAAGGTAGGTGGACACAAAAGATTTATTATAGATTGATAGACAAATAGAAATATTTATTCTAGATTGATACACAAATAAAGTATTTATTGCACTTTGATAGACAAATAGAAATATTTGTTATAGGTGGATACACAAATAAAGTTTTTATTATAGGTTGATAGACAAATAGAAATATTATTGATTGACTCACAAAGTATTTATTGTAGATTGATAACCTATACACAAATATAACAGATTTATGTACAGATATTAGTGGTTATTATAGATTGACACAGAAATTATTGATTATAGATTGATACACACATAGAAGTATTTATTATAGATTGAAACACAAATATTTATTGCAGTTTGATACACATATAGAAATATTTATCATAGGTGGATACACAAATAAAGTATTTATCATAGAGCACAGGAAACACATTGTAGAATTATTCAGATTATTTATTCATGACATTTATTTAGATTCTAGAACTTTAGTTGTATCTGTTGAATTGTACTGTGGAGGTTTATTTTATTCATGGCAGTTCTAGGGTTCATTTCTCTCTGGTTTTGGGAGGGAATGTTGATTTTGCAGCCAGGTGAGAATTGTTGGGGTCATTTGTCAGGAATTCCCAGGTCCTGAGCAGCAGCACATCCCCAGCAGAACCAGATTTAATTAATTACCTTCATTAAACTCAGTGTAAAGTGAATTTCTTAATGGCAGGAGTGCATGGAAGGTGAGCTCCTTCCAGCACAGGTTGGAACTGAAAACATTCAAACACATTTGGGTTCTTTTGTCATCAATAAAAATTAAAAAGTAATTAAAAAACCACAAAGAAACCCCCCAAAATAAAAAAAAAAAAACAATTAAAAATAAAATTAAAAACCCCAAATAAAAACGAGAATTAAAAAAAATAAAATTAAGACCCTAAAACCCATCCAAAATAAAAATGGCAATACAAAATAAAACACTAAACCCCCCAAAATAAAAATAATAATTAAGAAAACGAAAACCAGCCTCCCAAACATGTCAAAATAATTTTAAAAATAGATAAAAGCCAGAAAAAAATAAAAAACCCACAAAATGAAATGAAAAACCAAAATAAAGAATTAAAAAAAAAGCAAACCCCCCAGAGTAATAAAACACAAAGAAAAATAGAAAAACCCACTAAGAAATAGGAAAAAACACCAAAAAAGACCCCAAATAAAAATAACAAAAATAAAAGAAAATAAAAATCAGCCCCACAAAACATTTAAAAATAATTTAAAAAGAAAAAGAGATAAAATATACAAAATAAATATTAAAAAATCACCACAAAAATAAAAAACCCATAAAAAATAAAAATAAATTTAAAATACGAATAAAAAAATAAAATAATTAAGAAATAAAATGAAAATTAGGAAAAATAGAATATAATGGAAAATAAATAAAATAATGCAACATTAAATAAAATAAATTAAAATTAAATTTAAAAACTTTAAATTTTAAATAAAAATAAAAATAAAAAATAAAATATAATATAAAATTTTAAACAAAATTAAACGAAAAAACCCTAAAAATTTTAAAATAAAATTGATAAAAGTAAAATGATCTAAAATAAAAAAAACAGCAAAGCATTTTAAAAAATTTAAGAATTAATAAATGTATATACTGTACATAGCATATAGACTGTACACTCATTGTATGTACTGTACATAGTGCATAGACTGTACATAGTGTACATTGTGTACACAGGGTATAGACTGTACATAGTGTATAGACTGTACATAGTGTACATTGTGTACACAGGGTATAGACTGTACATAGTGTACATTGTGTACTCACTGTATGTACTGTACACAGTGTATAGACTGTACATAGTGTACATTGTGTACTCACTGTATGTACTGTACACGGTATAGACTGTACATAGTGTACAGTGTGTACACAGGGTATAGACTGTACATAGTGTACATTGTGTACTCACTGTATGTACTGTACTGTGTATAGACTGTACATTTTGTACATTGTGTACACAGAATACAGAGTGTACATAGTGTACATTGTGTACTCACTGTATGTACTGTACTGTGTATAGACTGTACATTTTGTACATTGTGTACACAGGGTATAGACTGTACATAGTGTACATTGTGTACTGTACACAGTGTATAGACCGTACATAGTGTACATTGTGTACACAGTGTATAGACTTTACATAGTGTACATTGTGTACTCACTGTATGTACTGTACACAGGGTATAGACTGTACATAGTGTATATTGTGTACACAGGGTATAGACTGTACATAGTGTACATTGTGTACTCACTGTATGTACTGTACACAGGCTATAGACTGTACATAGTGTACATTGTGTACTCACTGTATGTACTGTACACAGTGTATAGACTGTACATTGTGTACTCACTGTATGTACTGTACACAGTGTATAGACAGTACATAGTGTACATTTTGTACTCACTGTATGTACTGTACACAGTGTATAGACTGTACATAGTGTACATTGTGTACACAGTGTATAGACTGTGCATAGTGTACATTGTGTACTCACTGTATGTATTGTACACAGTGTATAGACTGTACATAGTGTACATTGTGTACTCACTGTATGTACTGTACTGTGTATAGACTGTACATTGTGTACTCACTGTATGTACTGTACACAGTGTATAGACTGTACATAGTGTACATTGTGTACTCACTGTATGTACTGTACACGGTATAGACTGTACATAGTGTACAGTGTGTACACAGGGTATAGACTGTACATAGTGTACATTGTGTACTCACGGTATGTACTGTACACAGGGTATAGACTGTAAATAGTGTATATTGTGTACACAGGGTATAGACTGTACATAGTGTACATTGTGTACTCACTGTATGTACTGTACAGTGTATAGACTGTACATTGTCTACTCACTTTGTGTACTGCACACAGTGTATAGACTGTACATAGTGTACATTTTGTACTCAGTGTATGTATTGTACACAGTGTATAGACTGTACATAGTGTACATTGTGTACTCACTGTATGTACTGTACTGTGTATAGACTGTACATTTTGTACATTGTGTACACAGAGTACAGACTGTACATAGTGTACATTGTGTACTCACTGTATGTACTGTACAGTGTATAGACTGTACATTTTGTACTCACTTTATGTACTGTACACAGTGTATAGACTGTACATTGTGTACTCACTGTATGTACTGTACACAGGGTATAGACTGTACATAGTGTATATTGTGTACACAGGGTATAGAGTGTACATAGTGTACATTGTGTACTCACTGTATGTACTGTACATAGTGTATAGACTGTACATAGTGTATATTGTGTACACAGGGTATAGACTGTACATAGTGTACATTGTGTACTCACTGTATGTACTGTACACAGGCTATAGACTGTACATAGTGTACATTGTGTACTCACTGTATGTACTGTACACAGTGTATAGACTGTACATTGTGTACTCACTGTATGTACTGTACACAGTGTATAGACAGTACATAGTGTACATTTTGTACTCACTGTATGTACTGTACACAGTGTATAGACTGTACATAGTGTACATTGTGTACACAGTGTATAGACTGTACACAGTGTATAGACTGTACATAGTGTACCTTGTGTACACAGTGTATAGACTGTGCATAGTGTACATTGTGTACTCACTGTATGTATTGTACACAGTGTATAGACTGTACATAGTGTACATTGTGTACACAGTGTATAGACTGTACATAGTGTACATTGTGTACTCACTGTATGTACTGTACACAGTGTATAAACTGTACGTTGTGTACTCACTGTATGTAGTGTACACAGTGTATAGACTGTACATAGTGTACATTGTGTACACAGTGTATAGACTGTGCATAGACTGTACATTGTGTACTCACTGTATGTACTGTACACAGTGTATAGACTGTACACAATGTACATTGTGTACACAGGGTAGAGACTGTACACAGTGTATAGACTGTGCATAGTGTACATTGTGTACTCACTGTATGTACTGTACATAGTGCATAGACTGTACATAGTGTACATTGTGTACACAGTGTATAGACTGTACATAGTGTATAGACTGTACATAGTGTACGTTGTGTACTCACTGTATGTACTGTACATAGTGCATAGATTGTACATAGTGTATATTGTGTACACAGGCTATAGACTGTACATAGACTGTACCTTGTGTACTCACTGTATGTACTATACATAGTGCATAGACTGTACATAGTGTACATCGTGTACTCACTGTGTGTACTGTACATAGGGTATAGACTGTACATAGTGTATGTTGTAATCATACTGTTGTTATTATATTGCTAAATTCCATACCTTCTGGGTGACTTTCTCACATGCAGCTCATCTCAGCAGTGTCGTTCCCTGTAGCTTCATCAGGGCTTCTCCAGGGCTCTCAACCCACCCCTTTTTATCCTAATAACCTTCGCGAGCCACAGCTGCTGCCCAACCAAGGACTTCACAGCTGTGGCTCATTTAAAATAACTAGAACTGGGGCAAGGCCACTTATACACTAAATAGATTTTACAGGGACTCCTACTATACTACAAGTGTATATATTGTACTCACTGTATGTACTGTACATAGCGTATATAGTGCAGATATGGTTATTAGTGAACATGCTGGACAGAGTGCACACACTGTACACACTGTATGTACTGTACATAGTGTATATAGTGCACGTTATTGGTGTATGTGCAGTATATAGTGCGCACACTGTACTCACTGTATAGACTGTACACAGGGTATATAGTGTACATGGTATACATAGTGTACATAGTGTACTCACTGTATGTACTGTACAGAGCGTATATAGTGCACATCTTATTAGTGTATGTGCAGTACATAGTGCACACTGTACACACTGGGTAGACTGTACATAGTGTATATAGTGCAGATATGGTTATCAGTGTACATGCTGGATAGAGTGTACACTATGTACTGCACATAGGGTATATCGTGTACATACTGATATATAGTGTGCATATAGTGTATAGTGTAGACCTCTAACACACTAGACATAACTGGACATAATTGTCCATAAATGGACATACCTGTACACACTGGACATAACTGGAAATAACTGGACATAATTGTACACACTGGACATAACTGTACACACTGGTCATAACTGGAAATAACTGCACATAAATATCCATAACTGTACAGGACCGGACATAATTGAACATAACTGTACACACTGTACAGACTGGACATAACTGGACACACTGTACACACAGGACACAATAGTACAGATGTACAGGACTGGACATAACTGGACATAAATGTACAGGACTGGACATAACTGTACAGGACTTGACATAATTGGACATAACTGGACACACTGTATAGGACCTGACATAGCTGGACAGTTATGTCCAGTCCTGTACAGTGTGTACAATTATGTCCAGTCCTGTACAGTCTGTACATGTGTCCAGTTATGTCCAGTCCTGTACAGTCCAGGCAGTTATGTCCATTCCTGTACAGTCTGTACAGTTATGTCCAGTCCTGTACAGTTGTGTCCAGTTATGTCCAGTCCTGTACAGTGTGTACAGTTATGTCCAGTTCTGTACCGTCTGTACAGTGTGTACAGTTATGTCCAGTCCTGTACAGTCTGTACATGTGTCCAGTTATGTCCAGTCCTGTACAATCTGTACATGTGTACAGTTATGTCCAGTTATGTCCAGTCCTGTACAGTGTGTACATATGTACAGTTATGTCCAGTCCTGGACAGTCCTGTACAGTCTGTACATGTGTACAGTTATGTACAGTTATGTCCAGTCCTGTACAATATGTACATGTGTACAGTTATGTACAGTTATGTCCAGTCCTGTACAATATGTACATGTGTACAGTTATGTCCAGTCCTGTACAGTCTGTACATGTGTCCAGTTATGTCCAGTCCTGTACAATATGTACATGTGTACAGTTATGTCCAGTCCTGTACAGTCTGTACATGTGTACAGTTATGTCCAGTTATGTCCAGTCCTGTACAGTCTGTACAGTTCTGTCCAGTCCTGTACAGTCTGTACATGTGTACAGTTATGTCCAGTTCTGTACCGTCTGTACAGTGTGTACAGTTATGTCCAGTCCTGTACAGTCTGTACATGTGTACAGTTATGTCCAGTTATGTCCAGTCCTGTACAGTGTGTACAGTTCTGTCCAGTCATGTACAGTGTGTACAGTTCTGTCCAGTCCTGTACAGTCTGTACAGTTATGTCCAGTCCTCTACAGTTGTGTCCAGTTAGGTCCAGTCCTGTACAGTGTGTACAGTTATGTCCAGTCCTGTACCGTCTGTACAGTGTGTACAGTTATGTCCAGTCCTGTACAGTATGTACATGTGTACAGTTATGTCCAGTCCTGTACAGATATGTCCAGTCATGTCCAGTCCTGTACAGTGTGTACCGTTCTGTCCAGTCCTGTACAGTCTGTACATGTGTACAGTTCTGTCCAGTCCTGTAGTGTCTGTACAGTTATGTCCAGTCCTGTACAGTCTGTACATGTGTCCAGTTATGTCCAGTCCTGTACAATCTGTACATGTGTACAGTTATGTCCAGTTATGTCCAGTCCTGTACAGTGTGTACATATGTACAGTTATGTCCAGTCCTGGACAGTCCTGTACAGTCTGTACATGTGTACAGTTATGTACAGTTATGTCCAGTCCTGTACAATATGTACATGTGTACAGTTCTGTCCAGTCCTGTACAGTCTGTACATGTGTACAGTTCTGTCCAGTTATGTCCAGTCCTGTACAGTCTGTACATGTGTACAGTTGTGTCCAGTCCTGTACAGTCTGTACAGTTTTGTCCAGTTATGTCCAGTCCTGTACCGTGTGTACAGTTCTGTCCAGTCCTGTACAGTCTGTACATGTGTACAGTTATGTCCAGTCCTGTACCGTGTGTACATGTGTGCAGTTCTGTCCAGTCCTGTACCGTCTGTACATGTGTGCAGTTCTGTCAAGTTCTGTACCGTGTGTACATGTGTGCAGTTCTGTCCAGTCCTGTACAGTCTGTACATGTGTACAGTTATGTCCAGTCCTGTACCGTGTGTACATGTGTGCAGTTCTGTCCAGTCCTGTACCGTCTGTACATGTGTACAGTTATATCCAGTCCTGTACAGTCTGTACATGTGTACAGTTATGTCCAGTTATGTCCAGTCCTGTACCGTGTGTACAGTTCTGTCCAGTCCTGTACCGTGTGTACATGTGTGCAGTTCTGTCCAGTCCTGTACAGTCTGTACATGTGTGCAGTTCTGTCCAGTCCTGTACCGTGTGTACATGTGTGCAGTTCTGTCCAGTCCTGTACAGTCTGTACATGTGTGCAGTTCTGTTCAGTCCTGTACCGTGTGTACATGTGTGCAGTTCTGTCCAGTCCTGTACCGTGTGTACCTGTGTGCAGTTCTGTTCAGTCCTGTACAGTCTGTACAGTTCTGTTCAGTCCTGTACCGTGTGTAATGTGTGCAGTTATGTCCAGTCCTGTACAGTTGTGTCCGGTTATGTCCATCGTGTGAGTACTTACCTGTAAATACCATTAATCATTATTAATTCATAGGTAATTATTACTAGTCTAATTTATTATTAATTGTCCTTTAATAACATAATTAAATATTAAACAGTAAATAACTAATAATCATCCCATTAATGATAAATTAAGAAAAAAATGCTATTTGCTAATTAATTAATGGAACAATTAATGGCCTAGATATTGTAGTCTGGAAATGAGCAATATGTAATTATGTTTAATTAAATAGTAATTACATATATAGCTTACTAATCACCTACGTAATCAAACACCTACTTAAATAATGAGAAATTATTTATTATTGACTGATTCATTAATAATTAGGAGAACAGAAATTGCTTTTGAATCAGCTAATAATAACCTAATGAAGGATTAGTTACCTGGCTACTTATTAATTACACCTAATAAATAATCAATTACCTAATTGATTTTTTAAATTCAATTGCATTGATTTTTATTTTATATTCGCTATTCCGCGCTGTACCTTTGGTCCGGGTGCAGTTGGTGCTGTGATCCACCGGGTGGCGCCACAGACCGCGGAATGCGCGAGGACAGCCCCTGTCACTCACCTGGAGCTGTCCTTTGTGTCACCCCCTGGGACACCCGCTTGTGTCACCTCCCCCGGACACGCCTGGGGACATGGGACACCCGCTTGTGTCACCTCCCCCGGACACGCCTGGGGACATGGGACACAGGTTTGTGTCACCTCCCAGGACACACTTGGGGAGATGGGACACAGGTTTGTGTCACCTCCCAGGACACATTTGGGGACATGGGACACCCGTTTGTGTCACCTCCCCTGGACACGCTTGGGGACATGGGACACAGGTTTGTGTCACCTCCCCCGGACACACTTGGGGACATGGGACACCCGTTTGTGTCACCTCCCCCGGACACACTTGGGGAGATGGGACACTTGTTTGTGTCACCCCCAGGGATACACTCAGGGACATGGGACACAGGTTTATGTCACCTCCCCGGGACACAGGACATGTTGTGTGACACCCCAGGACACTCATTTGGGACATTTGGGGACACACGACATGTTGTGTGACACCCCAGGACACTCATTTGGGTCACCTCCCCCGGATATGCGTGGGGACATGGGACACAGGTTTGTGTCACCTCCCAGGACACATTTGGGGACATGGGACACAGGTTTGTGTCACCGCCAGGGACATATTTGGGGACATGAGACTCTCATTTGTGTCACCCCCCTGGGACATGCTCAGGGACAAGGGACATGCATTTGTATCACCTCACAGGACACTCCTTTGTGTCACCTCCCTGGAACACGCAGTTGTGTCCCCTCCCCAGGACACGTGTGAGGACAGGGGACATGTAGTTGTGTCACCTCCCCAGGACACACTTTTTTGTCACCTCCCCGGGACACATGACACAGGTTTGTGTCACCTCCCCGGGACACACTTGGGGACACAGGACACTCATCTGTGTCACCTCCCCAGGACAGTCTCGGGGACAGGGACACAGGTTTGTGTCACCTCCCTGGGACACGCTTGGGGACAGGGGAGACTCCTTTGTGCCACCTCCCCAGGACACGCAGGTGTGCCACCTCCCTGGGACATGGTCCCTGGGGGTGACACAAACGTGTGTCCCTGTCCCTGCCCGTGTCCCAGTAATGGCCTTGGACCTCCAGGGATGGACCAAATGCCCCAGAGTCTCCATCCCAACCCTTGGTGGGTTTGGTGTTTTGGATTTATTCTTTTTTGGATTTATTATTTTTAATTTTTTTTTTTTTATTCATACCAAGATTAGCTCGACAAATAACTCACACAGACAAGGGAAAGGGAAATAAGGGAAAGGGAAAATGGAAGGGAAAAGGGAAAGGAAGGTGGAGGTGGTTTCTCAGTTTATTTTATTTTAATGTCAGGGGGAAAAAGGAAGAACAACGAGAATTTGGTGAAATTTCGCCATTTCTGACCACCACAATTCAAAGTTTTTACCTTTCCCAGGGAGAATAAAGGTGATTTTCCTGCTCAGGGCATGGGATGACTCCTCTGCTCATTTGCTCTCCCAGGTTGGTTTTGGCTGTTTGGAGGAACTCATGGTTATTTCCGGGAAATTTGAATATCCAGCTAGAAACGCTTTAGGTTTTCTTACATTTCTTACACGATCTTATTTCTTACACCCCCCAGCTAAGTGTGAGCCCCAGCTCGGCCATTACCCCCAGTATTTTCCTGTAGATACAATTATTTGTGTTTGCGTTATTTGCAGCTCCCGAGGCAGGAATTAAACCCCGTTTTTCCCTAGGCATGGCTGCCGTTCCTGGCACGGCTGGCGGGTTTAACCGGGCCGGTTTAACCCGGGCTGGGCAGGCCGGGGGACGGGAAGGGAAGGGAAGGGAAGGGAAGGGAAGGGAAGGGAAGGGAAGGGAAGGGAAGGGAAGGGAAGGGAAGGGAAGGGAAGGGAAGGGAAGGGAAGGGAAGGGAAGGGAAGGGAAGGGAAGGGAAGGGAAGGGAAGGGAAGGGAAGGGAAGGGAAGGGAAGGGAAGGGAAGGGAAGGGAAGGGAAGGGAAGGGAAGGGAAGGGAAGGGAAGGGAAGGGAAGGGAAGGGAAGGGAAGGGAAGGGAAGGGAAGGGAAGGGAAGGGAAGGGAAGGGAAGGGAAGGGAAGGGAAGGGCTGCCCAGGCCGAGGGGGGACGGAAAACACCCGATGTGGAGTCACTCCACATGTGGGAATTGCGGGAATGCTGCGGGAATGGATTCCCGCTGACTGCGGAGCTGGGAAGGGACAGGGACAGAATGGCAGGACACGATCCTCGGGGGGGACACCGGGCCCGGGCTGCGGATCAAACCCGCCTGGAGCTGCAGATCCCCGGGATGCCCGGCCCCGAAAGGATGGAGAGGAGACCACGCTTAGCAGCAATTCCCATGCTGAGGAAGGACGGGGGTCTCTTTCCCATCTCCCCGAATCGCTCAGCGAGCATCGGCTCCCTGCGCCGCGGCCGCAGCCCCGCGCAGAGCCCCGGGAAGGGAAGCCGGAGCCGGGAAGGGAAGCCGGGAGCCGGGATGTGCCGCACTGCCGAGGGCGGCAGGGCACGGTTACTCTGCAATCCCCACATCTGCGGCAGTTGGAAGCAAACACCTTTTCCAGCTGGAATAAAAGCGCGCCCATAAAAGAGGTGTTTTATGGGTGCAGCTGCGGCCAGAGCCGCTCCACCAACATCTGTTAATCAGGCAGGAACTCTGCCGCTCTGGAGCAGGGCCCTGCCCGCTGCTCATGCCCGGATACCGGGGGCAGACACCCGCGGTGACCCCCGCGCCCCGGGCGCGCCCCGCGGCGGCGGCAGCTGGGCGCTGGCACGGCTCCGCGCCGCGGGAGCTGCCAGCCTGCCCGCGCTGCCATCGCTAGGCAACGGCCGCACGGCGCTCTGCGGGCCCGCGCCTGGCACCTCCCTCCCTCCCTCCCTCCCGCCGTGCTCCTGCCGCGCCGGGCGGGCGGCACGGCCCCGCTTCTATCTTTGGCTGCCGGTGCGCGGCGGAGGCACCGGGTGACACGGGGACCCCGCGCCTGGAGCTCCTCGGCCGAGCCAGGGCCAAAAAAGTAAAAAGTTGGGAGGGTTTTTTTTTTTTTTTCTTTTTGTCACATCCCAACTGGGAGGCGCTGAAAGAAACAAACACTTTTAATGGAGCATATGCGGGCGCCGGAGAAGGAGAAGCCTCACAATGCATCTGCTGCGGGACCAGAAGGCTCCGCCGAGGTGTGAAGTGGGAGGAGAAAAATTGCGAGTGGATGATGCCAGAGAAGATCGCAGAAATATTAAGCAGAAGGAACGTAAACACGTGGAGCTGGGAGGGCTGGCACAAAGAGCCATCGGGCTGGGGACTGCCCCGGGCAAGGAGCCGTTCCTGGGTGTCCCCGCCGCGGCACGGGCGGCACACCGCGGTCCTGCAGCCCCTCACGAGCTGAGCTCGGGCACTCAGCTCCAGCATCCCAACCGAGCTCCATTTCCCACAGGGAACGGCAGCTCTGCCGTGCTATCGATTGCCGCACCGCAAACACAAACACTGCCAACACCTGATAACGGGAGGGCTCCTTATCAGCTCAATATCATCACCTCATCGGCCCTGCTCCGAGCCAGGAGCTGCAGGGCTTATCTCTGCCAGCCATGGCCACCTCTGCTCCCCAGAACCCCCACAGCAAGCCCCATCACCACAACCACCTTCCCATCCAACTCCTCTCTGCCGGCTGAGCACTCCGAGCCTGGAGCCCTCAGCTCCCCCGAACCAAGGAATATTTTCCATTCCTAGAGGTGCCTTTGCGCCCCGGCAGGCCCGCGATGCCCTCGCTCCCCGCGGCTGGCGCGGCTTTGCCCGCGGTGCCGGCCGCGGAAGGGCCCGCGGCATCTGCCGAGGTGGCCGGGGGACACTGTAATGAATTCTCTGACCTTTGCTGCAGCTGCCAGAGGCCCGAGGGGACCCTGCTCTGCCCGGACCTGCAGCTCCCGAATCCCTGACCAGGCACGAAAGGAAGCGGCAGCTTCCCCAGTGCTCCCTGGCCAGCACGGGATATTCTCAGTGCCCCCCGGTAACTGGGATTAACTGGGCTACAGCTCTGTAGGTACAATCCCTGCGCACTCTCATACTGAACTCTGCAAAGTGCACATTAAATGGCTCTACCGTATGTATTTTGATGGATTGATCAGTAGTGCTGTATGAACGTTTTAATCATATGATAAATGTAATTAAAAGGTAACTTTTGTAGTTCAAATCAGAACTATGTTAGTGGGATTTTTTTAAAGAAAGGAATGAGGCACTCGCAGCAGATAGCAGCCCCAGGACACCTGAATCTTTCAGAGAAAAGAATTTATTGCCCATTATCAGAAGAAACGAAGTTCTTCCTGTTAGGATTCAGAGGAAGAAGCTGACACTGACCCGACAGAATCCTGTATTTGAATGGAATTTATCCATCATGGATGAGGTGTATGAATATGCAACAGACTGTTGTTTTTAAGGGTTAATCCTTTGTTAATGTGTGTCCTTTTTCGGGCTCGTGCTGCCCACAAGAAGGCACCCGGACATCCGTAACTCTTTATCTTTATTGTCTCATATTGTCCTCATTCAAATTATCCAAATTGTTATTACTCGAATTGTATTCCTATTTTTCTAACCATTTGATTACTATTAAACTTTTATCATTTTAAATCCCAGTGATTGGCGTTTTCCACAGACTGGCTGCCCAGGGCTCTGGGTAAGGAAAGATGGCACACCCATGGGCAGGACCGCAATGGAATCTGTTTGCACAGCCATGAATGTGGCTGGCACGGGGCTGGCACATCCCGGTGCCCCGGCTGTCCCGGCTGAGGGTGCGGGCACATCCCGGTGCCCGGCTGTCCCGGCTGAGGGTGCGGGCACATCCCGGTGCCCGGCTGTCCCGGCTGAGGGTGCGGGCACATCCCGGTGCCCGGCTGTCCCGGCTGAGGGTGCGGGCACATCCCGGTGCCCGGCTGTCCCGGCTGAGGGTGCCACCCCGCCGCAGCAGCAGCAGCAGCCGCAGGCAGAGCCCCGCAGCACTAACGAGCCGAAGCTGTTTGTCCCGCTAAATGAGGCTCATTAGAGCGCGCTCGGAGGCAGCAGCAGCGAGCGGCGCCCCAATTCCTCTAATGCCCATCGAGCGCGGCTCCTGCAGCACCTGCGGCAGCCCCAGCCCGAGCAGGAGGAGCCGATGGATGGATCGGGAGCGGGCAATGACAATTCCCATCCCAGCAGCTCCTAATGCAGCCGCAGCCCGGGAATGCGGCACATCCCGCTCATTGCAGGCGGAGGTTTGCACTCCCACTGCTCCGGGAGGATGGAGCGTTTCTCACATTTCATCCCCAAAGCAATTAGTTTGCCATCCTCTAAATGCCTCCGTTATCCTGAGCACATTATCCTTTCGTGGGAATCGTTATTGGAGCTGGAATGCTGGGGATGGTGGGGAAAGCACAGACTGAGGGGGCACTGCCAGCCCTGCATCCATGGGATCTGCTCCAGGGGAATGATCCAGCCCTGCATCCATGGGATCTGCTCCAGGGGATGATCCAGCCCTGCATCCATGGGATCTGCTCCAGGGAAATGATCCAGCCCTGCATCCATGGGATCTGCTCCAGGGGAATGATCCAGCCCTGCATCCATGGGATCTGCTCCAGGGGAATGATCCAGCCCTGCATCCATGGGATCTGCTCCAGGGGATGATCCAGCCCTGGATCCCAACTTTATATAACTTTATACATCTATAGCATTAGATATAATGCTATATAAATATATCACTTTATATAATTTCTATAACTTTATACAATCTATAACATTAGCTATAATAGAGACACCTTATTACCCCTATATATCCACCACAAGTTTATCAATTCCAAATATTTGTTGGAGCAGCTGCTCTCCCAGAGATCTCCATTTGGAACAACTCCAGGCACTGAGGACCCTTTGGAAAATCCCACCCTGTCCCACAGCTGACAAATCCATATTTCAAAGGGCCACTGACAATTTGGGGCCTCAAAGGCTCCCAAACACCTCCTGCACTTTCCAAATCATCTCCTGGTGTTACAGAAATCCCCTTGGGAAATCTGATTTTAGACACACATGTACAAATATTTTACTGTTCTACTGTTTCCCTTACTGACACAGACAGACAAAGCCAGAAGTGGGAGCAGGCACGGGACAGGGCCTGGAGCCCGTGTGTGCTGGGACAGCCCCAGAGCCATCCTGATTATTCCCGGGAATGTCCCAGGAATGAGGTGCAAACTACCCCAGGTTGTTACAGCACTGTAACGCGTTGGTGAGGAGCTGAGAGGCCGCCCCGGATCAGGACATTCCCGAGCACTGCCCCCTTTGCCGGGGCTCTGCGCCCCTGCGCCACCCGGCCGGGCAGGAGCGGGCTGGGGACGCTCGGCAGCGCTGTGAAGGGGCTGCCCTGTTCCCGCAGCCGATGCCGCGGCCCCTCGGTGTCCCAGCAGCTGTTTCCCATCTCCGCCCCGCAGGTATCGGCGGCATTAGTGCAGCTCGGCCTGCTCGGCGCGCAAGGAGCGGCTGTGTAATTGCATTATCCGCGCTCCAGCTCGCCGCGGCGCCGCTGCCTCCATCCCTCCATCCCTCCCTCCATCCTTCCCTCCCCTCCCCTCCCTCCCGCGCTCCTTCTGCAGCCCGTGGCCCCGATCCAGGTAGGAAGCCGCACACCTGGCAGCACCTTCAGCTCTCTCAGAGGGAGCTGCTGCGTTCCCAGCCCATCTGGGACCGCAGCCCTGCGAGATGCTCGCTGCACCTCGGGGGGCTGTGGTGCCTGAAAACTGTGGAATTTCTGCTGGAATTCCTGGGAATGGGTGAGGCACACCCATTCGGTCACCCCCAAACGCACAAAGATTTAGCGTGTTCCAAACTGGCCCCCACATTCCTGACTGATTCTCCGTGATTAGACCAGCTCTGTTTCACGGCTCCATCCTCGCAAACCCGGGATTTGCCTCCATCAGAGCCACAATGAAACAAACAAACAAGTCTCAGTCCCGGGCAGCTGCTCCAACACTGTGTGAGTTTCTCTCGGGATGATGATGTTCAAAGCTCTGGTTTGGGGATCCCAGAGACTGAGAGACCCTCGCCCACAGCAATGGCACGGCCTCGCTGCCGCGAAGCCGGGGAGATCCCGGATCTGGGGCTGTGCAGCCCCCCTGGCTGGCACAGAGCCCCCTTGCCCAGCCTGGCAGCAGCAAGGAGCTGCAGGGCCCGAGGGCAGCTCCCGGCTGAGCCCCAGCCACGGCGGCTTAAGCGAGGCCTTGGATCTCCCTCTGGAGCGGGATTAGAGGCTGTTTGTCCTCCAGATCCACACCACGAGGAGCCAACTTTAATCTCCTGCAGGGCCTTGTTATCCTCTTTTCTGAGACTCATCCCATCGGATGTGCAGCCTCTGCAGAGCCCCCTCAGCTGCCCGAGGTGGGGCAGGGAAATGCCCCTGCCTGTGCCTGGTTATGTCCCACACGGAAAAGCTCTCCACAGCCTGGATCTGCTTCCATAGGAGCCACACCAATTAACAACTCCCCAGCAGCCACGTTCCCTGGAGCAGTTTCAAAACATCAGCACAGCTGCCTGTGACAAAAAGGTGCTTCCTTCACCCCTCATTAATTTTTCCAGTGATCTGGCACTTGCTATGGCTAATGGACAAGGGGAATGATTAATCCCCATCTTTTTGCTGGAGATCAGCATAGAGTGAGGAAGGAAGGGAAGCTATAATGAGACACATTCCCATGTAGTTATGTTTGAAGAATCTCAGAGTACGGTTCTTCCACCCTCTGCAAAGGCATGGAAGATTTCAAAAGGACACATCGCAGTTTTCACCCCTCATTCCAGCATTCCCCAATGAGAAATTCCAATGGCAATAAAGCAGGGAACTCGCTGTGCCAGTGGCAGCCTTTGAACGGATGGCTTGGCGAGGGAGAGGAGGGAAGGAAGCACTCAAAGCTCTCATCAGATGCTCCGAAAATTATTTCAGCTGCTAAAAATGCTAAACAAATTTGGATTTCAAAGGCCATGTTCCAAACCCTTCCCCTTTGATAATTGCTTTTTTCATTTTTTGAAGCCATCTGTCATAGATTTCATTCCAGCCTCAGAGGGCCGACGTTCCCCTCACGGAGCGCCCGGGATGGGGAATGTGGCAGCTCCCCGGTGAGGCCCTGGGACCCCTTTCAGTGTTCCAGGGGGCTCCGGGAGAGCTGCAGAGGGACTTTGGACAAGGAACGGGATGCCAGGACAAGGGGAGAGGCTTCCCTTTGACACACGGGACATTGGGAGGCCGTTTCTGCCCGTGAGGGGACATCGGGAGGCGGTTCCCGCCCGTGAGGGGGCTGAGCCCCGACCCAGCCCGCCCACAGCAGCTGTGGCTGCCCCATCCCTGGAATTGTTCCAGGGGGCTCCAGGAGAGCTTGAAGAGGAACTTTGGACAAAGCACAGAGTGCCAGGACAAGGGGAGCGATTTCCCTTTGACAGACGGGCCTAGACGGGACATTGGGAGGCGGCTCCTGCCCGTGGGGTACATTGGGAGGCCGTTTCTGCCCGTGAGGGGGCTGAGCCCCGGCCCGGCGCGCCCACAGCAGCTGCGGCTGCCCCATCCCTGGAATTGTTCCAGGACAATTTCGAATTACCTGGGCCGTAGCAGGTGCAGGTGTGACACCGGGTGGTCCCCGAAGTCGCCTCCGTGCCGAGCCGCCGGTGTGTCCGCGCTCGCTCCGCGCTGCCGGGACCGCTCCGCTCCGTGAGGGGAAACCCGGGGCAGCAGCGCCCCCTGGCGGCGCGAGCGCTGAGGGAGCGCGAGCGCTGAGGGAGCGCGAGCGCTGAGGGAGCGCGAGCGCTGAGGGAGCGCGAGCGCTGAGGGAGCGCGAGCGCTGAGGGAGCGCGAGCGCTGAGGGAGCGCGAGCGCGAGAAAAGGGCGGGAAAGCGGCGGGGACGGCTCCGCTGTGAGGGGACAGCGCTGCTATGGCAGGGACGGCGCTGCAATGGCAGTGCCACTTCCCCATGACAGTGCCACCTCCCATGACAGTGCCACTTCCCCATGACAGTGACACCGCTGCTGTCCCAGGCTGCTCCAAGCCCTGTCCAGCCCAGCCTTGGGCACTGCCAGGGATCCAGGGACAGCCACAGCTGCTCTGTGCCCCCCGTGCCAGTGCCTGCCCACCCTCCCAGGGAACAATTCCCTCCCCAAATGCCACCTGAAGTCTCCAGCTGAAGGCCACCAGCCCAGCTGTCCCTCACAGGTCGTGTTTTATTCCCCAAAAAACGTGCTGGGAAGGTTTGACATGTGCAAAACACTTTCCATGTGGGGATGTTTCCATGTACTGTGGGTGACCTTGGTGGCCGCAGCAATGTCCATTTGGGTGACCCTGGTGGCCCCAGCAATGTCCCTTTGGGTGACCCTGGCGATGTTCCTGCCACAGGGGACTCCCGGAGCCCCATGCCAGGTGCCCACATCCCACAGCATCCACAGGAGCCATTTTGGTGCTGTGCTGGAGAGGGACTTTTATTTACCCCCATTCCAGCCCCAGCTCTTTCTCCACATGCTGAGCTCCTCGGATTTTATTTTTTTCAGTCCTGCCTGTGAAATCTGCCAGTCCTGAGGGTCTCTTTTGACATTCCAGCAACATTTTAGCTGGGTTTGTAGGGAATGCACCAGAGAGAGGCAAAGTCTGGTGTGCTGGCGCAGGCAGCGAGGCTCCTGCGCTGGCAGTGCCCACCCGTACCCCCGGAATGCCGGGCAGCGGCTCCTGTGCCAGCGGGGCTGTGCCAGCCCGTACCCCCGGCATGCCCGGGCACTCTCCTGCAGCCCTGCCCGGCCCCGGCTGCCGTGTGAGCCCCGGGAGCCGCGGAGCGAGCGGGGGTCTCGGTGCGGGAGGGCGGAGGAGCGGGGGCAGCCCGGGGCCGGCGGCTGGCGGGGGCGGCAGCCGGGAACGCGCCCGGGGAACGGCGCGACTGCATTCGGAAAGGCCACAGGGTGAGCAGATGTTGTGGGCAGCGCGGCACAGCTGCGGGGGGGCGGCATCGGGGACGGGCTGGAGCGGGCGGGAGTGCTGCAGGCGGCCAGGGAGGGAGGGAGGGATGGATGGGGGATGGATGGGGGATGGATGGATGGATGGATGGATGGATGGATGGATGGATGGATGGGGGATGGATGGATGGATGGATGGATGGGGGATGGATGGATGGATGGATGGATGGATGGATGGATGGGGGATGGATGGATGGATGGATGGATGGATGGATGGATGGATGGGGGATGGATGGGGGATGGATGGATGGATGGATGGATGGATGGATGGATGGATGGATGGATGGGGGATGGATGGATGGATGGATGGATGGATGGATGGATGGATGGGGGATGGATGGATGGATGGATGGATGGATGGATGGATGGGGGATGGATGGATGGATGGATGGATGGATGGAGGGATGGGGGATGGATGGATGGGGGATGGATGGATGGATGGATGGATGGGGGATGGATGGATGGATGGATGGATGGATGGATGGATGGATGGATGGGGGATGGATGGATGGATGGATGGATGGATGGATGGATGGACGGATGGAACCAGTCTCCTGGACGACTATTGCTGCAGCTACAGGGACAAATGGCAGCTTTCTGACACTGCCCTGTTCCTTCAGACACCGCAGGGATGTCAAAGCAGCACAAACTCCCCAGCTTCTGCTGCCAGCCCAGCCCCTGTGCAGCTCCTCCTTCCTCCTCTCCCCTGCCCAAATCCTCTGGAGTTCTGCCACTTGGCCCCTTCCATTGCCATTGCCATTCCCACTGCCATTGTCACCGCCACTGCCATTGTCATTGCCATTGTCACTGCCATTGCCATTGTCCCTGCCATTCCCATTCCCATTGTCACTGCCATTCCCATCCCATTGCCACTCCCACTCCTATTGCCATTGTCATCGCCATTGCCAATCCCATCCCGTTCCCATTCCATTCCATTTCATTCCATTTCATTCCCACTCCCATTCCCATCCCATCCCATCCCATCCCATCCCGTTCCTGGATGTGACTCCTGGGATAGCAGCAAAGAGCAGGAGAGAATCCCAGTGAAAAATGAGCAGTTCCCCCTTAAGACTTGAAGAAAAATGGGAAATTGAGTCAAGTAAAAAGTCCTGGAAGCTGTTCCCTCCTGCTGGAATTTGGGGCTGTACAAGAGCCAAGTGCCCAGACATCAAAGTGTTTACAAATGAAAATAAAATCAGCTTTGGTGGTGATGGGCTGGGGGAGAAAACCCCATCCCAAGAGGAGAATTCCTGGGGAGCAATGTTCCCCATGGAGCTGGGGGAGAAAACCCCATCCCAAGAGGAGAATTCCTGGGGAGCAATGTTCCCCATGGAGCTGGGGGAGAAAACCCCGTCCCAAGAGGAGAATTCCTGGGGAGCAATGTTCCCCATGGAGCTGGGGGAGAAAACCCCGTCCCAAGAGGAGAATTCCTGGGGAGCAATGTTCCCCATGGAGCTGGGGGAGAAAACCCCGTCCCAAGAGGAGAATCCATGGGGAGGAATGTTCCCCATGGAGCTGGGTGGTGGTGAGGAAATGACCCCAAAAAGGCCACCCAGGACACCCGAGAGCCCAAATTCTGCAGGTGGAATGGGGTCACAGGAATTCCTCCTTTGTTCTTTATTTCACTTCTCCACCAAGCAACTGAGAAGTGGAAGCTGTGGGGCTGAGAACAGCTCAGCTGTTCCAGTGGTCTTGGGGAAAAACCCTCAGTTTCAATCAGCTCTTGGAACAGCCATTGGAAATGACAATTTTTAAAGTAAACTTTACATTCAGTGGAGGAAATGTGGTTTTTAACACTCCATCCTCAGTTTACCTGGAATACTGATGGCCCCAGTCCCTGGGAATGGCACAGAGGGATGGATGGATCCTTGGGAATGAGCCGTTGTTTTCCAGAACTTGCATTTCACCTAGTTTCAAATGCATTCAACTCCCAATTAAAGAAATGAATCCATGCTCAAAAATGCAAATAGGAGTCTGTATCCATGAGAAAATTCCCGTTCCCTTCCCTCGTCTGGGGAGCAGCCGGGGCAGAGCTGGGTGCAGGAACATTATCCATAAATCCTGTAATCCAATCCAGCCCTTCCTACAGCATTTCACAGCACGCCGGGATCTTTTTTTAAGGATATTTTCCATTTTCATCCCGTGATCCCGTGTAATACACAGTCTTGGCATTTCTTATCACTTCCAACCATGCCTTTCGCAATTTTTTTAATGTTTGTTCCAAATTTCAGGGCTGTGCATCCTTTTTGCCTCAGACCAAAAGCCTATCGGCCGTTCTCATCATTTTAATTAAACCGGGGCCCAGGCAGGGCGCGTGTTTGACTGGGACTCCAAAGGTGCATGCAAATCACAGCTCCATTGGACTGGGGTGGAAAGGCTCCATCCTTGCTGGAGCCACAGCCAGGATGGGAAAAAGCTGAATTCCCGCTGAACGGAGTGCAATTTTCGCAGGCATTGTTTCTGAGATCCGCAGCGAATGCGACGCCGCGAGAACTCGGGGCGAGCGCCGCTGGAATTCATCCACTGCCAACGAGCAGGGACTGAAATTTCCATGAAATGGCTCTGGGAACAACATTTCCCTGCATGGGAACGATCTCCAAATCACTTCCTCTGGGAATGGCTTCCCATTAGAGGCACTGCCCGTGCAGCTCTGGGAGATGCTGGAACAGGATCTGTCGGGAATTTCCTCCAATTTCCCATTGGGAATTTCCTCCAATTTCCCACTGGCTTTGGGAATTTCCCCCTAATTCCCAACAGCTTTGGGAATTTTCTCCAATTTGGAATTTTCTCCAATTTCCCAATGGGAATTTCGCCCTATTTCCCAACAGCTTTGGGATTTTTCTCCCATTTCCCTTTGGGAATTTTCTCCCATTTCCCAATGGCTCTGGGAATTTTCTCCAATTTCTCATTAGGAATTTTCTCCAATTTCCCAATGGGAATTTCCTCCAATTTCTCATTGGGAATTTTCTCCAATTTCCCATTGCCTTTGGGAATTTTCTCCAATTTCCCTTTGCCTTTGGTAATTTCCTCCAATTTCCCAATGGTTTTGGGAATTTTCTCC
The DNA here is from genome assembly GCF_027887145.1 of Ammospiza caudacuta. Taxonomy (NCBI): domain Eukaryota; kingdom Metazoa; phylum Chordata; class Aves; order Passeriformes; family Passerellidae; genus Ammospiza; species Ammospiza caudacuta. Next base: position 87,549,062 of record NC_080632.1, on the reverse strand, counting down.
AATTTCCAGTTAGCTTTGGGGATTTCCTCCAATTTCCCATTGGCCTTGAGAATTTTCTCCAATTTCCCATTGGTTTTGGGAATTTCCTCCAATTTCCCATTGGCTTTGGGAATTTTCTCCAATTACTCCAATTTCCCATTGGCATTGAGAATTTTCTCCAATTGCCCATTGGCTTTGGGGATGTTCTCCAATTTCTTAATGGGAATTTTCTCCAATTTCCCTTTGGCTTTGGGGATTTTCTCCAATTCCCACTGAGAATTTTCTCCAATTTCCCATTGGGAATTTCCTCCAATTTCCCTTTGGCTTTTGGAATTTCCTCCAGTTTCCCAATGTCTTTGGGAATTTTTTCCATTGGGAGTTGCTCCTTCCCCGCCTGCCTCCTCGTGGCTGGGATGTTGTTCCAGCCCAAGTGGATGTGAGTTATTTATTGGGAATGCATTTTCCCAGGAAATAAATCGGAGGGGCTGTAATTTGGATGTAATGTTCCCCAAAAGCCATTCAGGCAAAATCTCTTTTTAACTGTGCCTAATTAGGGATCCGCACCAAAAACCGGGAGCAGCCGCCGGAATGTTGATTATTTCTCTCACAAAGGGGAAAAATCATCAATTCTTTCTAATGGGATCTTTAATAATAAAAAAGAACATAATCATTACTACCAGAGACTGATGGCTTCCATGGGGCCACCTCGCCAGCGTTCGGCTGATTCCAGCTCGCAGCATTAATTATTGGAGAGTAATTAGGCAAAATTGCAAAGGAAACCCTAATGAGAAAGGGGCTCTGGATTTGGAATTCAGGAATTCTGGAGCCCCTTGTTGGAATTCTAGAACTGTGGAATTCTGGAACCCTTTCCTGCCATGCCAAGGTTGGAATTCGGGAATTCTGGAGCCCCTTGTTGGAATTCTAGAACTGTGGAATTCTGGAACCCTTTCCTGCCATGCCAAGGTTGGAATTCAGGAATTCTAGAGCCCCTTGTTGGAATTCTAGAACTGTGGAATTCTGGAACCCTTTCCTGCCATGCCAAGGTTGGAATTCGGGAATTCTGGAGCCCCTTCCTGCCATGCCAAGGTTGGGATTCTGGAGCCCCTTCCTGCCATGCCAAGGTTGGGATTCTGGAGCCCCTCCCTGCCATGCCAAGGTTGGAATTCTGCAATTTTGGAGCCCCTGCAATTCTGGAGCCCCTTCCTGTCATGCCAAGGTTGGAATTGTGGAATTCTGGAGCCCCTTGTTGGAATTCTAGAACTGTGGAATTCTGGAACCCTTTCCTGCCATGCCAAGGTTGGAATTGTGGAATTCTGGAGCCCCTTGTTGGAATTCTAGAACTGTGGAATTCTGGAACCCTTTCCTGCCATGCCAAGGTTGGAATTCGGGAATTCTGGAGCCCCTTGTTGGAATTCTAGAACTGTGGAATTCTGGAACCCTTTCCTGCCATGCCAAGGTTGGAATTGTGGAATTCTGGAGCCCCTTGTTGGAATTCTAGAACTGTGGAATTCTGGAACCCTTTCCTGCCATGCCAAGGTTGGAATTCGGGAATTCCGGAGCCCCTTGTTGGAATTCTAGAACTGTGGAATTCTGGAACCCTTTCCTGCCATGTCAAGGTTGGAATTGTGGAATTCTGGAGCCCCTTGTTGGAACTGTGCAATTCTGGAGCCCCTCCCTGCCATGCCAAGGTTGGAATTCTGCCATTCTGGTCCACCTCTGCCCGCTGTCTCCTCCCCGAGCTCCTCCCCGGGTCCCACCTGCGGCTCTCCTCCCTCCCGCATCCCCGTGGAATGAATGAGTGAATGAATGAATGAATGAACGAATGGCAGAGGAGGGAAGCTCCCTCCCTCTCTGCGGCTGCCGGGAGCCGGCTCGGGTTTCCCGCGGGCCGGTTCCGATGTTCGGGCTCGGTGACGATGCGGAGTTCCCTGGGAGGGCGCGGCGCGGCCCCGCCGCTTTCCCCTCATTACCTAAGAAGATTAAAGGCTTTGGGCTGCCGAGCCCGCTCTCGCTCTCTCGGCGGCTATTTAGAGGGTTGTAATTCCCGATTAGGTTTCACCGCGGAGCGGGGATCCCCGCAGGAGGAGCGGGCGGCCGGATTCCTGTCAGCCGTGTGCGCGGCCTAATGGGATTTACGTTCCAGCCGCTGCCGCAGTAATCTGCCCCCAGAGCCCTTCCCAGCGCACTCGTTCGGGGCTCGGAATAGAATAAGGAGCGAAAGTCAGGCCTGAGAGCGGGAGATAAAATCGCTGCCCGTGGAGAGACTGCTGGGATCGCACCAGGAGCAATTCCGGGGGCTTTGCATTGGGTTTCAATTTCATATCACCGAAACTTCCCTAAATGCAGCCAAGGAGAGCTGAAAATTCCTGCTCCTTGTGCCTTGAGTTCTGGAGCTGCTGGGGAGGAAATCCCACCTGCAATTCCAGCCCTGATCCCTCCAGCTCTTCCAAATATTCCTAACCCTGAAACTGCACCTAAATACTGACAAGAGAATTGAAACTGCACCTTAATATTGATAAAATAATTGAAATTGCACCTGAACATTGACAAGAGAATTCCTGGAGGAAAAGCGAAGCCTGGAATTCCTCAGGAGTTTTCCTCAGGGATTTTCATGCCATACCCAGCAGAGTTAAACCCGTTGAGTTTAAGGAGCAGATTTTGGGGTGGGATGTAAGGAAAAAACTTCCCCAAATCCACACAAGATCCAGGCAAGGAAGGAGCTTTAAATGTGGTGTTGTGGCTGCAGAACAGGGAATAGATCCCGGCTCTGCCTGTGCTGTGCCAGGCGGGGATGCCAGGAGGGCACTGCAGCTCCCAGGGGTGGCACTGCCAACACTCCTGGCCCTGCAGGGGTGGCACGCCCTGTGCCAGCAATCCCAGCCCAATATCCCACATTTCTGCTCTGGGGCAGCTTGGAAAAACCTCCCTTCCTCCTTCCATGGAATCCTGGAATGGTTTAGGTTGGCACCGTGGAATGGGCATGGAAGGGGCACCCAAAGATCCCCCAGCTGCAGGGCAGGCTGGCACCCTGGGCATGGCGGGGATCTGCTGTGGGGGCACCGGGTGCCAGCTGCATGCCAGGGTGGCTCTGCAGGCTGCTGTGGGTGCCCAGGCTGGCTCTGCAGGCTGCTGTGGGTGCCCAGGCTGGCTCTGCTGTCTCTGCAGGCTGCTGTGAGTGCCCAGGCTGTCTCTGCAGGCTGCTGTGGGTGCCCAGGCTGGCTCTGCTGTGGGTGCCCAGGCTGGCTCTGCTGGCTCTGCAGGCTGCTGTGGGTGCCCAGGCTGGCTCTGCTGTCTCTGCAGGCTGCTGTGGGTGCCCAGGCTGTCTCTGCAGGCTGCTGTGGGTGCCCAGGCTGGCTCTGCTGTGGGTGCCCAGGCTGGCTCTGCTGTGGGTGCCCAGACTGGCTCTGCTGTGGGTGCCCAGACTGGCTCTGCTGTGAGTGCCCAGGCTGTCTCTGCAGGCTGCTGTGGGTGCCCAGGCTGGCTCTGCTGTGGGTGCCCAGGCTGGCGCTGCTGTGGGTGCCCAGGCTGGCTCTGCTGTCTCTGCAGGCTGCTGTGGGTGCCCAGGCTGGCTCTGCTGGCTCTGCAGGCTGCTGTGGGTGCCCAGGCTGGCTCTGCTGGCTCTGCTGGCTGCTGTGGGTGCCCGGTGCCCACGGGAGCTGCTGCAGACACAGCCCAGACTGGCAGCAGATGGCACCTCCCACTCTCAGGGAAATCTCTGAAAGGGCACCCAAACGCAGCAGGAGCCATTTGCCAGCCCACACGGCTGGGCAGGGATGCACCGCGCTGGGCACAGCACCCAAACGGTGCCAGCTGCTCCTGCCCGTGCCACAGCAGTGCCAGGCTGGGCGCCCCAGAGGGCACACCTGGATTGTTGAAGTAAAGCCAGGAAAAGCAGGGGGATGCTCCAGGAGAGCTGAGAGGGACTGGGGCAGCACCCAGCCATGGCACCCCCTGCCAGGGGGACATTGGCATGGAATTGCTGGCCCTGGGCACCCAGAGCCAGCCTGAACCGTTCCATAATTCCACGAAATATTGCCCGAGTGTCCCAGCGTGCCCGGGCACCTCCTGTGGCACAAATCCCCGTTGCGCTCTCGCCTCTGCGCTGCCCACGAGTGCAAAGCCAGCAACTGCTGACTGGAACGTTTCTATTGTGGAGTTTCTGCTAAATATGCATATCTTAATTGCATTAGTCAAAATAATTAGCTAATATATTTTTGCATAATGACGAGGTAAGCAAATATCACCAGAGCTCAGTGCTTCGTGCCTGAGTAAATTTGGGAAATTAATCGACTCCCAATTTCCTAATTATCTGCCTTTTATTCCAAACTCAAACAACGAAATGCTCCTGCCTTTTGTAATTTTGTTTGCACCTTGGAAAATTTAAAGCACCTGCTTTTTCCATTTTTTTCCCCTCAATTTAGCAAAGAAATGGGAATGATCCTTCCTCCCCTTGCCTGTTTGAGGCACTCGGAGCGAGGATCACCAAAACCTGAATTTCCTCATTTCCAGAGACACCTCAACAATTTCTGAACCATTTGGAGCAAAATCCCTGGGGAGAAAATTCCAAATGGAAAGAGTGAGGAGCAGGCAGGAGGGAGGAGTTAAAATCCCTGTGGATGTGACACTTGGGGACATGGGAATGATTGGATTTGGGGGTCTGGGGAGGATTTTCCAGCCTGAATGTTTGAGAACCAGAGCAGGAATTTGGGGGTCTTGGAGGCTTTTCCATCCTGAATATTTGAGCAGGAATTTGGGGGTCTTGGAGGCTTTTCCATCCTGAGAACCAGAGCAGGAATTTGGGGATCTTGGGAAGCTTTTTAAATCTGAATATCTCAACAGGAATCTGAGGGTCTTGGGAGACATTTCCCACTTGAATATCTGAGCAGGAATTTGGGGATCTTGGAGGCTTTTCCAACCTGAATATTTGAGCAGGAATTTGGGGGTCTTGGGAGGCTTTTCCAAGCTGAAAATCTGAGTTCCAGAGCAGGAATTTGGGGATCTTGGAGGCTTTTCTATCTTGAATATTTGAGCAGGAATTTGGGGGTCTTGGAGACTTTTCCAGCCTGAATATCTCAGCAGGAATCTGAGGGTCTTGGGAGGATTTTCCAACCTGAATATTTGAGCAGGAATTTGGGGGTCTTGGGAGCCTTTTCCAAGCTGAATATTTGAGCCCCAGAGCAGGAATTTGGGGGTCTTGGGTCCTCACTGTTTCCTGCTGGAATGGAGATCCTGGATGCCCCTAAACCCACCAGGTATTTTCTGTTTTCCTGGTGGAATGCAGAGATCCTGGGTCCTGCCTGCCCTGAATTTTCTCCTGTTTTTGGGGTGCTCAAATCACTGTCACCACCAGCAGCTTTGGAATGGGAAATTCAGCACCAGCAGGCCACGGACAGAGCTGTTCTCCCTTCTCCCAGGATTTCTGGGTGGCTTTGAGGCAGGGAAGTGCTGCTGAAGCATCCCCACACACACACACACACACGGATTGTCAGGCCCAGCTGGGATCTCTCAGCTAAAAACAGCAGCGAGGAACCCAACGAGGCCCCTGAGCCCCTGAAATGTGGGGAAAGACAGTGAATTCCCACCGCAATCTGCCCTCTGCCTGCTGCCCGGGTTACTATCAGCCAGCAGCAATTCCAGGAGGGTTGGATGGTGTGTGAGGGGGATTTAGGGGTTCAGGACAGACCCCACAATGATCAGCAGCACCCTCAGCTCTGCTGCTCCTCAGAGACGTTTATCCTGACCCCACATGTGTGGGAATGGGAGCGGAAAATGGATTTGTGCAGAGCATAAATGTCATTTTGGGGGTATAAATGAGGACAAACAGGAAAATGGGATTTATTTCAGAGCCCCATCCTTTCCTTGTGGGCATGGCAGGGTGGGCATGGAGGGTGGGCACGGAGGGTGGCATTGGCTCCTGCTCTGTGCCCGGGCACTGCCCCGCTCGGGGGTGGCACGGACAGATGCCAGGAGCAGTCACGGATGCGGCGGGTGCCAAAGGGGGATGTGACACGCGACACCGGCTCCGGAAAGGTGACAACAGCGACACGGGAGGCGGGACGGAGCGGGGAGAGGGAGGGGCCGCGGCACAGAGAGAGGGACACTGGACACGGGACAGGGGACAGGGGACAGGGGACAGGGGACAGGGGACAGGGGACACGGGACACGGGACAGAGGACAGGGGACAGGGAACACGGGACACGGGACAGAGGACAGGGGACAGGGAACACGGGACACGGGACAGAGGACAGGGAACTCGGCCCAGCCTGGGCGCGGCTGCGGGACACGGGACAGGGACACGGCACACGGGACAGGGGACAGGAGACACGGGACCCGGGCCAGCCTGGGCGCGGCTGCGGGACACGGGACAGGGGACACGGGACACGGGACACGGGACAGCGCAAGAGTGGCTGTGGGACAGGGGAACAGGACAGGGCACACGGAACAGGGGACACGGCACAGCCTGGGCACGGCTGCGGGACACGGGACAGGGACAGGGGACGCGGGACAGGGGACACAGGACCCGGGGAGCCTGGGCGCGGCTGCAGGACAGGGGAACGGGACACGGGACACGGGACAGGGGACACGGGACACGGGACACGGGACACAGCGCAGCCTGGGCGTGGCTGAGGGACACGGGACAGGGAAACAGGACAGGAGACACAGGACACGGCACAGGGGACACGGGACAGGGACAGGGAAACAGGACAGGGGACACGGGACAGCGCGGGCGTGGCTATGACACAGGGGAGGGACACGGGACAGCCCGAGAGCGGCTGCCGGACACACGGAACGCGGCGCACGGCGCACGGCGCCCAGCACACCGGGCCGCGGCCGCTCTGGCCGTTCCCGGGGCTCTCCGGGCTCGGCGGGCTCTCGTTCATTTTCTGCCACGGGGGCTCCGGCAGCCGCGGCTCGCGCTCCACTTGGCATTGGCCTCCCCTGCGCCGCGCCGCGTGCCACGGGCACAGATGGCACCATCCATCTTTCATTGCCGCTGCCGCCGCAGCCGGGCTGGGACGGGGACACGGACACGGACACGGACACTGCGGGGTCCGGCCCCTCGCGGCCCAGCTCCTGCCGAGCTCCACACAAATCCCCTCTGGGAAATGTTCTAAGCCAGAGCCACGTCCGGCCCTGCCAGGGACACCTCCAGGAGGCTCCCCTGATCTTTTCTCCAGGCTGAGCCCCATCCCAGCTCCATTCCCTGCCCTGGACACTCCCAGGTCCCCCTGAGCTCCTTTTCTCCAGGCTGAGCCCTTTCCCAGCTCCATTCCCTGCCCTGGACACCCCCAGGTCCCCTTGAGCTCCTTTTCTCCAGGCTGAGCCCTTTCCCAGCTCCATTCCCTGCCCTGGACACTCCCAGGTCTCCCTGATCCCCTTTTCTCCAGGCTGAGCCCTTTCCCAGCTCCATTCCCTGCCCTGGACACCCCCAGGTCCCCCTGAGCTCCTTTTCTCCAGGCTGAGCCCTTTCCCAGCTCCATTCCCTGCCCTGGACACTCCCAGGTCTCCCTGATCCCCTTTTCTCCAGGCTGAGCCCTTTGCAGCTCCCTCAGCCCCATCCCAGCTCCATTCCCTGCCCCGGACAGCCCCAGGTCCCCCTGAGCTCCTTTTCTCCAGGCTGAGCCCTTTCCCAGCTCCATTCCCTGCCCTGGACAGCCCCAGGTCCCCCTAAACTCCTTTTCTCCAGGCTGAGCCCTTTCCTAGCTCCATTCCCTGCCCTGGACACTCCCAGGTCCCCCTGAGCTCCTTTTCTCCAGGCTGAGCCCTTTCCCGGCCCCATCAGCCCCTCCTGGGGCTCCATTCCCTGCCCTGGACACCCCCAGGTCTCCCTGATCCCCTTTTCTCCAGGCTGAGCCCTTTGCAGCTCCCTCAGCCCCATCCCAGCTCCATTCCCTGCCCTGGACACCCCCAGGTCTCCCTGATCCCCTTTTCTCCAGGCTGAGCCCTTTGCAGCTCCCTCAGCCCCATCCCAGCTCCATTCCCTGCCCCGGACACCCCCAGGTCCCCCTGAGCTCCTTTTCTCCAGGCTGAGCCCTTTCCCAGCTCCATTCCCTGCCCCGGACAGCCCCAGGTCCCCCTGAGCTCCTTTTCTCCAGGCTGAGCCCTTTCCCAGCTCCATTCCCTGCCCCGGACAGCCCCAGGTCCCCCTGAGCTCCTTTTCTCCAGGCTGAGCCCTTTCCCAGCTCCATTCCCTGCCCCGGACAGCCCCAGCTCTGCCCTGTCCTGAGGAGCCCAGCAATTTCTCATGGAAATGAAACCCTGGGCCCTGAGGCCTCACAGATTTGAATTTCCACCAGCCAGCCCTAAAGCACACGCAGGGCTGCAGATAACAACGCCGGGGCTCTTGCAGCTCCCAAAGTTTGCAGTAATTCCCCGCAAATGGGTCCCTGCTTGATAAGTTCGTTTAGGCAGCTTAATTAAAGCAGCAGCCCTGCCTTGTCCACCAAATAAGGCAAAGAGTTTTCAAATATTACCCTCAATTATACTTATAAATCTTGCCCAGGTAATGAACACATTCCTTGGATTGCAGAGGAGCCGGACACTTATCTCCCTCCCAAAGATAAACCAGCACATCCCTATAATGCATTGCTGAATCCCCTTTTCTATTAAATAATAATCACTGTAATTAATAGACTGGTTATTTTATCTGCCTAATCTGGTTACAGCCATTTATCACAGCTATGGAAATGAGGGTGGCACAAAGCCCTTCATTATGATTTTCCAAAGGGCTCGTGTCTCTCTCTGGAGCATGGAAAATGTAATTCTCTTGAACTTAATAAGATACTTGACTTCGTGGCATTCCCAGCAAGCAAATCCAGGCAAGGCTTGGCTTTCTTTCTTTTTTTTTTCTTCTGTCACACTCAATTTGTTTGACTCCCGATTCTCCATCACTTATCCCAGTATTTCCCCAATTCTTTCCTAATTTTTCCCCCAATTTTTCCCCAATTTTTTCCTAATTTCCCCCCAATTTTTCCCCAATTTTCCCACATGTGGAACCACCAGGGAGGGAGGAGTTCTGAGGGATTCTCCTCGGTGCCACTGAGGAAATCCCAAATAACCTGGAATTACCCACCCCACTGGATTTGCCCCCTTTGCCTTGGTCTCTGCCACGAAATTCAAGACCAAAGGTAAAAACTTCTTTTCCTTCAACAGGAAAAATCCCCATTTGTTTTGGGGTTTCCCCCGTCGTGCTGCACTCACCCCTGGCAGATCCCACTCCAGCACATCCCAGCTCCTGGAAAAGAACAAAAATCATCTCCAATTAGCACAGCTTTCCTAAAGATCCTCAAATATTGCTTCCATAAGTCAGGCTGAGGCAGAGAATCACATTCATTCCAGCCCCCTGAGATCAGGGAAGAAGTTCAAGTTTCTGGCCGGGATAAATAAGATTTCCTTAAAGCACTTTAACAGCTGCACCAAAAAACAACTGGGAGGAAAACCAAAACAAGGGGGAAGCGAAGACATCCATTTTGTGCAATCAGTGGCAGGTGCAAGTCAAGGGCATGGCCTTTAGCAGGACCCAGGGCTTGGCCACAGCTCTGCCAATTAATCATCCAGCAAAATGCACTTGACAGCTTGGAGGAGGCTCCGATTCCTTTTCTCATGATTGAGCTGCTAATTCCATCCTGGAAGTCACAGAGAGCAGCAGAGCCTGGGGAAAAGCTGAGCAGGGTTTGGATACTGGAGATTTCAGAATTCTGGGTGCCTCAGGCACTCAGAGCCCAGAAAAGCTGAGCAGGGTTTGGGAGCTGGGGTTCAGCATTTTGGGGGGCTCAGGCACTCAGAGCCCAGAAAAGCTGAGCAGGGTTTGGGTGCTGGGGTTCAGCATTTTGGGGGGCTCAGGCACTCAGAGCCCAGAAAAGCTGAGCAGGGTTTGGATACTGGAGATTTCAGAATTCTGGGGGGCTCAGGCACTCAGAGCCCAGAAAAGCTGAGCAGGGTTTGGGTGCTGGGGTTCAGCATTTTGGGGGGCTCAGGCACTCAGAGCCCAGAAAAGCTGAGCAGGGTTTGGGAGCTGGGGTTCAGCATTTTGGGGGGCTCAGGCACTCAGAGCCCAGAAAAGCTGAGCAGGGTTTGGGAGCTGGGGTTCAGCATTTTGAGTGCCTCAGGCACTCAGAGCTCACTGGGGAAAAGCTGAGCAGGGTTTGGGTGCTGGGGTTCAGCATTTTGGGTGCCTCAGGCACTCAGAGCTCACTGGGGAAAAGCTGAGCAGGGTTTGGGCACTGGAGATTTCAGAATTCTGGGTGGCGCAGGCACTCAGAGCTCGCTGGGGAAGGATTCCCCAGAGCTGAGTGTGAATCTCTGCCAGGTTCCCCTTCCCTTTTCTGCTTCATCCCCCTGTTTTGTTTTATTTCAGGGTTGATTCCCACGTGGATATGGGACAGCCTGAGGCGCCCCTGAGCTGGACCCCAAGGAATCAGAGCCGTGGGGATCCCAGGCCCCTAAAACTCACGGGAAAAGGGGGAGCAGCCACTGGTGGCACCGAGGTGACATCCCCGGCGCTGTGGATGCGCAGCCCCCAATGCCCCAAAGCAGCGGGGCAGCAGCTGAGCCCCTCTGTGCCCCCTGAAGCTGTGAGAGTGTCCCAGGGGCACCCATGGCACTGCTGCTTTATGTAAGGGCTGCCTGCAGCTGCTATTTTTAGGCCCGTTAATAAAAAGGATTGTTCATCATTAGAGCGGCTTAGCGGGCACAAATCACAGCCCGGCTGAATCTTGGGCAAAGGGAGGTGATCCATGCCACTAATCCCCCACAAAGTCCCTAAATCCCAGCTCCAGGAACTGGGTTGGAGCCTGAGACCTCTGCTTTCCTCTCTGCACTTGGGATGGCACATTTCCTATATTTGTATTTCCATTTATCCCAAACCCGGGGGCTGAGCCCTACAGCACCACCTAAAGCTGAGCTTAACTGAGCCCAGCATTCCTAGGGTGCAGTGTGAATAGAATGGGGAGGGACAGATGCTTTTTCTGAATCGAAAACTAAAGATAAAATCTGCTTTGTGCCCCAGGGTGAATTATCCCAAATGGGGCTCCCTCCTGCCTGCAATGGATTTGCCTGGACACAGCTCCTGTCCAGCCCTGGAACTGGAATCGGAGCAAAGGAGGAACCACAGAATTTCCTGATCCCCACAGGGATCAGCAGAGTCCAGCTCCTGATTTATTCTGTTCTCAGTCTCAACCTGGTTTTCCTACCAGGGGTTTTCCCACGAAGTTTTTTTGGGGTCAAGGAGAATGAAAGTTCTGGGAATATCCTGAGTGTGCCAAGGCCTCAGAGAGCTGAGGATATTTATTTTGGCCCCAAGGCAGATTGATTAACTGACTCGAGGGTGTCTGTGAGGCTGTTCTGGGTGGAGATATCCAAGTTTCAGCATCCCTACAGAGGGAAAATCCACCAGTGTCCCTGAAATTCCCTTTCTGCCCCGCTCACACACCCAGCAGGGCTTTGGGAACACAGAGGGAATTTCTGGGAACCCCTTTCCTGCTGACCCCGTGGCTGTGCCAGATCTCCCCACTGCCCCGGGCCCCCTCAGCAGCTCCCAGTCGGGATTAAATTAGGATTACATTTCTCAGCCTCTAAAACAGCCCAGGGAAGGATGAAATGTGGGATTAACACAGTCTGGGGAAATCTGCTGCTTGCTCAAAGATCTTGAGCGGGTAATGTGGAGATTTTGGGAAATTAGGAGTTTGAAGTGCTGCAGAGCAGCCTGAGCTGGGCTTAAAGATAAAGCCCCTAATCCCTCGGATTGCAAGTCCATGCAAAGGATCCCCTTTATTCCAGAGCTGTACATTTTTATAGGATGCTGAATTTCCCCGTGAGTCCATGCAAAGGATCCCCTTTATTCCAGAGCTGTACATTTTTATAGGATGCTGAATTTCCCTGTGAGTACTTTGGGTATGGATGGACATGGATGGGTATGGATGGACATGGATGGACATGGATGGACATGGATGGACACGGATGGGTATGGATGGGTATGGATGGACATGGATGGACATGGATGGACATGGATGGGTATGGATGGACATGGATGGGCATGGATGGACATGGATGGACACGGATGGGTATGGATGGACATGGATGGACATGGATGGGCATGGATGGACATGGATGGACATGGATGGACATGGATGGACACGGATGGGTATGGATGGGTATGGATGGACATGGATGGACATGGATGGACATGGATGGGTATGGATGGACATGGATGGGCATGGATGGACATGGATGGACACGGATGGGCATGGATGGACATGGATGGACACGGATGGGTATGGATGGGTATGGATGGACATGGATGGACATGGATGGACATGGATGGGTATGGATGGACATGGATGGACACGGATGGGTATGGATGGGTATGGATGGACATGGATGGACATGGATGGACATGGATGGACATGGATGGACACGGATGGGTATGGATGGGTATGGATGGACACGGATGGGTACGGATGGACACGGATGGGTGTGGATGGGTATGGATGGTCATGGGTGGGAATTGGGGAGTTCCAGATGTGCTGGAGCTCCTTGGCACCTGCTCTGAGGAATTCACGGGACAGGACAGCTCCAACTTCCTGATCCCTGGACTGAAATCTGGATTTTATTTGGTAGCTCAGAGGAAATTCCCCCTTGATGCAGAATTAAGAAAGGAGCCCTAGAGTCAGGGAAAACAGCAACTGTTGTGTTTTTCCTGGGAGGTTCCCTTAAAAGAGTTAATTTATATTTCTGATGATGAGTGAATTGTTTTTCTTGTTTAACAAAGAATTAATCAGCTGTCAATGGTGGGAATTTAAATTCTCCATTCAGCAATGTTTAATATGCCGTTTGGAATAATGCATTGAGGAGAAGGGAAGCCAGCCCTCTCTCTCCATGTGCTTTGCTCTGCTGGAGGATGGCACTCGAGAGCTCCACATGAAAGGCTCCCACTTTTATCCCTGCAGCTCCTGCACAGCCCCTGGAGCTGAAGGGCTTCAAGGGAATAATTGGCTCTTCAGAGGAGCGGGGCTGAACAATGTCCTGGCTGCCTCTCGAGCTCCCTCCCGCATCTGCCTCTGCCTTCCCTGCTTTGTATCCAGAAATTCAACAGTGGGACCTACAGGACTCGGTCACTGAAACATTCTGCCTTTACACTTGGCTCCAAATTAATTCCCCAGCTGAGGGGCGCGAGAGGATCCCAGGGGTGGGAGGGGAGCCCTCCCTGCCTTGTGGGGATCCACTCTCAGGACACCACGAGCTGCTGTCCCTACACCCAGGCGAGGAGAGGGCTGTGCTTTCTTCCCTTATCCCGAATTCCCAGGGCGTGGGGGAAACACGAGCAAACAGCGGCCACATCCCTGGGATTGTCCTTCCTGCCCGGGATGTGCTGAGGGCGCTCCGAGCCGGGCGGGAGCGCCCCTGACTGCGCTGGGCTGGCCCCGACACACTGGGGCTGCTGGAGCCGGCGGGATCCCTCCCTAAACCCGGCTCAGGGCATTGCTGGACCGGCGGGATCCCTCACCAAACCCGGCTCAGGGCACTGTCAGACCCGGCGGGATCCCTCCCTAAACCCGGCTCAGGGCACTGTCAGACCCGGCGGGATCCCTCCCTAAACCCGGCTCAGGGCACTGCTGGACCGGCGGGATCCCTCACTAGACCCGGCTCAGGGCACTGTCAGACCGGCTGGATCCCTCACTAGACCCGGCTGGATCCCTCACTAGACCCGGCTGGATCCCTCACTAGACCCGGCTGGATCCCTCACTAGAGCCGGCTCAGGGCACTGTCAGACCCGGCTGGATCCCTCACTAGACCCGGCTGGACCCACCCTCCCGGCTAATCCCGGCTCAGGGCTCGGTGCCAGCCGGGTCCAGGCGGGCCAAGCGAGAGCTCGGTGCTCGCTGGAGCTGAAACGTCCCCGCTCGGCAGCACAGGGTTCCCGGCACTTCTGGCCTACTTAAGCCCTATTTTAAGCCTGGGAACGCGGCTTCGGCGTGGTGAGGGCTGCGTGACGCCCTCAGGACAGCGGTGAGCTCCGGCCCAGGTCACCGGGGCAGCTTTTCCACTCCCTTTTCATTTCCCTGTGCAATTCGGGATTTTATTTTTCCTGGGATGTTTTTGAGCTCGGAAGTGGCTGAGCGCAGCCCTCCCGTGACGGCGAGGGGCCCCGGGCTTTGTGTGCGTGTGCGCTTTTGTTTCCCCGCCGGATGCGAGCCGGAGCCGGCCGCAGCTCTCCAAACAGGAAGCCGGGCTAATCCGAAAAGGATGTTCCCCCTCCTCCGTGCAGCGTGCGAGCCAGGAGCCCTAATGGCTCCCAAATGTCCCCGTCCGAGCCCTCCCTACCTGGGCGTGGGCATCAAAGGCTCCGCGGGGCCGGGACCACCCGTGACCGCGGCCGGGCCGCGCTCGCAGCACATCTGGAGCAGCTGGAGCCGAGGGGGACCCGTGTGCACGATAAACAGCCAGCCTAAGCGCTCTGATTGCTCACAGCGAGGCCGCAACCGCTGCCAGCCCCTGGCGAGGCTCGGAGCTGCTTCTGCCGGCCCTGCCGACGGAGCTGTGCCTTTAAACCGAGCGAGAAATGCACTTTTCTGTTACTGACAAGCAGCAACCCCAGATTTGGAGAGGTCTAAATCTGAGCTCCCTCTGCTCCAGTGCTTCTAGAATATCCCTTAATTCCTCCCGAGCAATCTGACGGCATGTGAAAGCCATTCTTATTTTTACCCTCCTTCTCCATATGAGGAAGGAAACACAGTCCATTTGCTGCGAGCCCCTCAGCATCTGCTGATTTGTCAGTTTGATTTAGCTGAGAAGCGTTCACGGCGGCTGCAGAGGGGCTGCTCTCCGTCCCTGCTCCTCCACCGGCAGCACGGATGGAGCAGGCCTTGGACACCCCCGAGGAATGCTGGGCACCTTGGCCATGGGGGCTCCACACCTCCCTGAGCTCCCTCTCCATTCCTGTCCCTGTCCCTGTCCCCTCCTGGCAGGAGCTGTGCAGAGCCACGAGGCCCCCCTGAGCCTCCTTTGCTCCATCCCAGCTCCCTCAGCCCCTCTTGGGGCTCCATTCCCTGCCCTGGACACGTCCAGGAGGTCCCCCCAAGTTCCTCTGCTCCAGGCTGAGCCCTTTTCCAGCTCCCTCAGGAGTTCTCAATTCCCTTGCCAGCTCCCCCACGAGTTCTCCAGCCCCTTCCCAGCTCCATGAGGAGCCCAGGATTGGAGGTTTGGCCCTGCCCAGTTCCTGCTGCCACAGGAGGTGACACAATCCAGATGCCATCAGCCTTCCTGGATTCACTTTTTAATCCACTTTATCCCATCCTTCAGCCTGTGCCTCATCCAGCTCTCCCTCCTCTAGCCACAGTTTTGTTTTTGGGATAACAGAGCTGCAGGATGGCCTGGAAGTTCTCAGCTCTGGCTGCTGGACCTGCTGGGTCTGAGCAGGGCTTGGAGAGCCTTCCTTGGGTTCCTGCAGAACCATGGCCTTGGAGAGCCTTCCCTGGACAGGGTTCCTGCAGAACCATGGCCTTGGAGAGCCTTCCTTGGACAGGGTTCCTGCAGAACCATGGCCTTGGAGAGCCTTCCTTGGGTTCCTGCAGAACCATGGCCTTGGAGAGCCTTCCTTGGACAGGGTTCCTGCAGATCCATGGCCTTGGAGAGCCTTCCTTGGGTTCCTGCAGAACCATGGCCTTGGAGAGCCTTCCTTGGACAGGGTTCCTGCAGAACCATGGCCTTGGAGAGCCTTCCCTGGGTTCCTGCAGATCCATGGCCTTGGAGAGCCTTCCTTGGACAGGGTTCCTGCAGAACCATGGCCTTGGAGAGCCTTCCTTGGGTTCCTGCAGATCCATGGCCTTGGAGAGCCTTCCTTGGACTGTTCTCCTCCAGAACCCCACTGAGATATCAAGTAAAAAGAATACATAAAACAGATCCAAAGCACGCAGGGAATCTTCTTTCCCTTTCCATCCATGCTTTTTAAAGGCACAA
Source organism: Ammospiza caudacuta (assembly GCF_027887145.1). Taxonomy (NCBI): domain Eukaryota; kingdom Metazoa; phylum Chordata; class Aves; order Passeriformes; family Passerellidae; genus Ammospiza; species Ammospiza caudacuta. Next base: position 87,533,126 of record NC_080632.1, on the reverse strand, counting down.
GAAAAGGGAGCTGGCCTTTAAGCCTTCAATTAATTGAACAAAGATTTCCAAATTGTTCAATTGGTTTCATTAGGAAGTGTATAATAGAATAATAAAGTAAAACAAATGATATAAAGCAGACCCACTAATTAGCTCTACATGATTGATACAGCTTTGGACGAGGCATTTGATCTCCAACAAAATGCAGTTCCTTGTTAAGAGGATTTTTAATTGATGTGCAGAGAGGTATTAGATGATGTTGGAAAATAATTACTCCAAAGCTACTCATGCATTTGGCTGAACATAACAAATGAAGTTTGGGCTCGGGATCTGGCGGAGTGGACACGTGCTAATTAATAACGAGAGGAACAAGCATCTTGCCGGGGCTTTAACCCAGTGTTTACCAGGAGATTGCGCCGCAATTATGCCCCATAATGAGCCCGTCATGCCGCGGCAGCGCTGGCGCATCACTCACAGGCAGCGCGGCGGGCGGGGCCGGCCCGAGGGGCGGGACAGCCCCGGGGACACGCGGGGACAGCGGCGTGGGGACAGCGCGGCGCGCCCACAGACTGCGCCCAGCCCGGGTGAGGGCCACGGGAGTGCCCGGGCGGGGCCGGTCTATGGGTGCCCACCCTGGCGCTGCAGAGGCTCCCAAATCACGGAATTCCCAGTGGGAATAACAAACCTCAGTGGGAATAACGAAAACAAACCCTGAGAGTCCCAGGCCGGGCTGGATGGGTCACCCTGGGACAGTGAAAGGTGGCCCTGCCCTGCTCTGGGTCCTTCCCAGCCACAGCCCCCAAATCAGGGAATTCCCAATGGGAATAACAAACCTCAGTAGGAATAACAAATTTCAGTGGGAATAACAAACCCTGAGAGCCCCAGGCCGGGCTGGATAGAGCTCAGAGCAGCCTGGGACACTGAAGGGTGGCCCTGCCCTGCTTTGGGTCCCTTGCCAGCCACAGCCCCCAAATCACGGAATTCCCAATGGGAAGGACCCAGAGCAGGCTGGATGGAGGTGCCACCTGGGCAGAGGTGTTTGGGCTCTTGGAAACCAAAGGAACTCTTCAAACTTTGCTGTTTGAATTCCAGATTTCCCATTTTGATTTAGAACGGAATGAACAGCGCCTGACTTAACCCCTTGTGGTGTGGATGCTCCATTCCCTGTATGGAGGTGCCACCCTGGGCAGAGTGTTTGGAGCTCAAAGGAACTCCCCAAACTCCTCGAATTCCCCAATTCCGTTTGGATGGAGCACGTGCCCCGATCCCAGACAGTCCCAGGGTGACAGCCCGTCGGATTTTGTGCCGGTGCCAGGAGTCTCAGTTTTATTTTCCTCCCTGCCAGCAATGCCTGTGACACTTCCCCGCCGTGGCTTTCTATTTTACTCCAATGTGTGTTTGGTGGGTGAGAGCGCGGCGTGGTTTGAACACTTGTCACAAGTTTTATTTTTGGAAGAACGCGGAGAGGATTTGGGGAGCTAATTAAGAGTTTGTGAAGTTTCCTGGAGAAACGAGAGAGGCCCAAACCTGCTCCAAAGTGCTTTTCCCACTCCGTTCCTCGTTTGCCACCTCCTCCTCCTCCTCTGGTTGATAAATCTGTTAATTAATGGTGTTTATTCTCCCGCCGGCCCCGCCTGAGCCGTGCCTCGGTGATTATATGATTAGGCAGCGATGATAACGCATGTGGGAAAAGGTATTTATTGTGTGTGTGGGCTCCCCATCTCTATGGAAACAGGCAAATATTTGCAGACCTCCACTCCTGATTAATACCTCCCCTATTATATAAAGGCTGCAAGGAGAATTCCCGGTGACGGTTCTGGTGTGTGAGCACCGGGCTCCTCAAAGCCGCGGCTGCAGGGCCCCTCGCGCCCAGCAGCGCTGCCTGGGAACCGTTCCTGGTTCCCATCTCAGGCAGGAAGGGCCCTGCAGGGCCCTGGGGTGTCTCTGCCAACATCTGCGGGCACCTCGGGCTAAATCCTCTTCCCCCGGAATGCAAAATGAATTCCCTGTGACTCCAAATGGCCATGGGGACATGGCAGGGACCCAGCTCTGGACGAGGCCCAGGGTTTGAGGAATATTTTGTAAATAATCCATAAACTCATGGAGTGCCAGAGTGTCCTGAGCTGGGAGAGCACTTTGGAGGCGTTTTTCAGCTGTGATTGGTATTCTGAAGGATCAGTTCTGCCTCATTCTTCCCCCTACAACTGAGGCTGAGGTTCTGCTTCCCTCCATCCATTCCCTGCTGGAGGAGCCCCACCAGTGCCCTGCAATTCGTCACCATGGCAGGGGTGGCTCCTGCACGGGGAATGTCCAATCAAGCACCAATTAATGCTTTGTGGAGCACTCGAGGTAATCGTGTAACGAGCACGCGTTCCCTGGAGCAGGAGCACGTTTCCAGCAGGAGCAAGGTGGCAATTTGGGCTGTGAAGCTCTGTGCTGTGAGCTCCGGGTCCCCTCCCTGGCACTCAGTGTCTCTCCAGCCCCCCCCGGCCTTTCCAGAGCTCTGGAATTCCAGAGGAGCCCCCGGGCCACCAGGTTTGTGCTGTGGTGGCACTCCCGGAGCTGCTGAGCAAGGCAAGTCCCCCTGTGCCGCCGCCTTTACCTGCAAAGATGCTGATCCCATTTTCTCCTCTCAGCTGCCTGCTCCAGGAGTTTATTCCATTTTTCCTGAGGAAAAAAAAAAAAATCAATAAAAAGCATTTATTATCAAGTAGCAGAGATTCAAATAAGCGGCAGAGCAAGGATGCACACTTCACACAAAATGTGATTTACGCTCTGCAGAGGGGAAAACATCCAGTAAGCAGAAAAGGAACTTTTATTGTCTTGCCCATGAATCGCTGTCCTGCTTTAGCCACACTTCACAGACAGGAAAATGTTATTAAATACCATCCATTTAACACTTTATTATCGATAGGAGCCAGGGAAATCGCGGGCATTTCTCCTGCTTAAAGCAGGGACTTTAAACAGGTTCCCACCTCATTTCCCACGTTCCAGGCATGGACGGGAATTCCTGGGATCTGGTGTTGGATTTGTCCCACAAACCAGCCCTAATTAGGGCCGATTTATCCCACAAAGCCAGCCCTAATTAGGGCCGATGTGTCCCACAAAACCGGCCCTAATTAAAGCCGATTTGTCCCGCAAAAAGCGCTGTAAACACACCTTGGCTCCGCCCCGCTGCTGCTGCCGGCGCCTCTCCGGCTCTTTCAACATTTATGAGCCCTCATGAATATGCAAATGAGAGCTAATGGCTGCAGAGCGGGGCTGAGTTAATATTTCATACTGGGGTGGCATGGGATAATGGCATGGGATAATGGGATGGCATGGGATGGGATGGGATGGGATAATGGGATGGGATGGGATGGGATAATGGGATAATGGGATGGGATAATGGGATGGGATGGGATGGGATAATGGGATGGGATAATGGGATGGGATGGGATGGGATGGGATGGGATGGGATAATGGGATGGGATGGGATGGGATGGGATGGGATAATGGGATGGGATGGGATGGGATGGGATGGGATGGCATGGGATGGGATGGCATGGCATGGCATGGCATGGGATAATGGGATGGGATGGGATAATGGGATGGGATGGGATGGGATGGAATGGGATGGGATGGGATAATGGGATGGGATGGGATGGGATGGGATGGAATGGGATGGGATAATGGGATGGGATGGGATGGGATGGGATGGGATGGGATAATGGGATGGGATGGGATGGGATGGCATGGCATGGCATGGGATAATGGGATGGGATGGCATGGCATGGCATGGCATGGCATGGGATAATGGGATGGGATGGCATGGCATGGCATGGCATGGGATAATGGGATGGGATGGCATGGCGTGGGATAATGGGATGGGATGGGATGGGATGGGATGGGATGGGATGGGATGGGATGGGATGGGATGGGATGGGGATGGCATGGGATGGGAGCAGCCCCGTGCCCGCCAGTCTGGGACAAGCAGGGCCCTTCATTAATCAATCAGCCATTAAAGAAGGCACAATTTGGGTTTGGGTGGTTGGGATGAGGAATGTGGGAGGTGGGATCAGAGCTCTGGATGGACACACTGCCTCATTCCCAAGGATTTCCTGTGTGGGGAACACCCAGGGGTTCTGCTGGAAACTTCTGGAATCCTGGGGATTGCTGCTCCCTGAGGAGCCCAGAACATTCCCCTGGAGATCCTGAGGATCCCGGCACTTTCCAGGCTGGAGATTCATTTTTGTGCATTTTGAGGCTGTGTTCTGCCACTCCAATCTCGGCAGAGCTAAAAAATGAAATAAAAAAGGGATAATTTCCTTTTTTCCCACCTTAATGGAAAGATAAAGCAGCGCCATCATCGCTGCGTTTGCTGCCACAATCTCGGGGTTTAGCCATGTTGATAATCTTCTTTTGATGCTAATTAATTACAAGTAATCATAAAAACAAATGAAAAGCACTATAGTTGCAGCAGGGATTTTTTTATGCTTATGAAATAATGCATCTTTAGGCATTTGTTTATTTGCCATGGCAAAAAATGTCATCTATATTCATAAGCAAACAGCTCCAGCACGTGGGGCTGCAGAGCACTCCCAGCTCCAGCTGCTTTTCCCTTTTCCCAGGGGCAAATCCCAAATAAAGCCCTCCAAGGGATTGGGATTTGTTTGTGCCCAGTTTGGCAAAGGGGATGGAAAAGGAAATGCCATTTGTGTGCAGTTAATGTCCATCCAGAATGGCTCCAGAGCAATTCCTGGGAGAAATGGCTGGAAAAAAAGGGAAAATGGGACCCAGAGCTGCCTCAGCCATCCCAAAGCTGGCAAATCCCAATAAAGCCCTCCAAGGGATTGGGATTGATTTGTGCACAGGTTTGGGAATAGGGATTGAAACGGAAATGCCATTTGTGTGCAGTTAACGTCCATCCAGGATGACTCCAGAGCAGTTCCAGGAGGAATTCTGGAGTCACGGCTGGAGGAAATGGGGAAATGGGAATTCTGCTGGCCACGGGACCGTCCCTTAGGGAGGAAAGGCCTCGTTCCCGTTTGGGGTGTCTGGAATGGCCTCCCCATCTCCTCCTGGCTGCTCGGTGAGTGTTTTCAGGGCTCAGCCAGGCTCTGGGTGGCTGCAGCTGCTCCCTGGATCCTGTGGGATCTCGGGAGGAGGAGCAGAGCCAGCTGGGGAAGGTTCCTCCGGTCCTGGTCAATGAGTCACTGAAAACTCCTTAATGGGATCTGCGGAATGACCTCACTGCTGCAAGAGGCCCCCAATTCCCTGGCAGCGTCCAGGGGTGACAAACGGAAGCTTTTGTGGGATCAGACCTGCAAACGACTCCTGTGCTTTACAGGGAATCCTTTCCCGATGATTTCCGCGGACCTGAGCTTGTCCCGGTCCCGTTTGGGGATGGCTCATCTGCATATTTTATGCTAATGAGCAGGGCGGAGATAAGGATCTGCCGCGATAGCAGAGGTGCCGGAGCTCCCAGCACGTTTTTGTTAATCAAACGCTGCAGAATTAACACGGAATTAGCACGGCTGCAGTAATTGCCTTGTTAGATGGAAATGAAGCCCTGCTCAGACACGGAATGTGCAGCGTGACTCACTGTTCCGGGCACACCGAGATTGTTGTCAGCACAATTAGGAGTTGGGGTTTACAACTGATGGGGAGGGGGTTATTTTATTTTATTTTATTTTATTTTATTTTATTTTATTTTATTTTATTTTATTTCATTTCATTTCATTTCATTTTGTTTTGTTTGATCTATAGCAACGGGAAAATTCGACAGGAGATGTTCCCCCTTCCACGGCCAGGGGGTTGGACTCGTTCTCTGCCTGGCAGGGAAAAGCAAACTTCAAAACTTTGGGAAAAGCAGATTTTCCAGCAGCTTACCGTGGTGCTTCCTCAATCCACGGGGATTCCAGGCCTGCTCCATCCTTGGGGATCTCAGCTTCCCACGAGGTGGCCATGTCAGAGCTCCTGGGAATGAGGGATCCTCTGGAAGGGAGAAGAGATCCCATGAACCATGGGCACAGGAGGAATGAGAAAAGAACAAAGGAACTGAATTTCCAGGGATGGTTTTTCTAAGTAAAACCAACCAGCTCAGGATTTCCAGCCTGGAAACCAGCTGGGATTTCAGGGATCTGGAAAGTTGTTCGAGTTCTCGGGATCTCCAGCCCAGGATCCTGCTGGGATTCTCAGCATCTCCAGCCCGGAATCCTGCTGGGATTCCCAGGATCTCTATCCTGGAATCCTGCTGGGATTCTCAGCATCTCCAGCCCGGAATCCTGCTGGGATTCCCAGGATCTCTATCCTGGAATCCTGCTGGGATTCTCAGCATCTCCAGCCTGGAATCCTGCTGGGATTCTCAGCATCTCCAGCCCGGAATCCTGCTGGGATTCCCAGGATCTCTATCCTGGAATCCTGCTGGGATTCTCAGCATCTCCAGCCCGGAATCCTGCTGGGATTCCCAGGATCTCTATCCTGGAATCCTGCTGGGATTCTCAGCATCTCCAGCCTGGAATCCTGCTGGGACGCTCAGCATCTCCAGCCTGGAATCCTGCTGGGATTCTCAGCATCTCCAGCCCGGAATCCTGCTGGGATTCTCAGCATCTCCAGCCCGGAATCCTGCTGGGATTCTCAGCATCTCCAGCCCAGGATCCTGCTGGGATTCTCAGCATCTCCAGCCCAGGATCCTGCTGGGATTCTCAGCATCTCCAGCCCAGCATCCTGCTGGGATTCTCAGCATCTCCAGCCTGGAATCCTGCTGGGACGCTCAGCATCTCCAGCCCAGGATTCCTGCTGGGATTCTCAGCATCTCCAGCCCAGAATCCTGCTGGGATTCTCAGCATCTCCAGCCCGGAATCCTGCTGGGATTCCCAGGATCTCTATCCTGGAATCCTGCTGGGATGCTCAGCATCTCCAGCCTGGAATCCTGCTGGGATTCTCAACATCTCCAGCCTGGAATCCTGCTGGGATTCTCAGCATCTCCAGAGCTCCTGCATCCCTCCCCAAACCCCAGTTTGGATGTTTTGGAACCCCCAGCCGTGTTAGGATAAGGCCCGGCTGTAATTGCAGTGAGAGGAGGGGTAAAGGTGTGATTTCCAACAGGATGGAATACTCAGGATATTTATGGGATATTTATGGCCCCATTCAGCCCCTGGTTTGCCCTAAAGAGGAGGGGATTTACACGTGCTAAGTGCTCCTACAAATCTCCTGTACCCTTTCCTGCAAAAGGGCAACACAATAATAATGGGGAAATTTATGTCCCAACACGTCTGCACTGCAGAGCTCGGCAAACTCCTCACACTTCCTGCCCCCACTTTTCTCCTGAGCTGCTTCCATTGGAATTCCTGAGTGTCCTGGGATCCAAGGGAGTGCAGCTCTGGCACAAAATGTGATTTCATCACCAGAATGTATCCCTGGAATCCTCTGGAATCACAGGAACTGAGGTTGGAGCAGGCCTCCAACACTGGGCAGTTCAATAAATCCCTCCAGGAATGGGGATTCCAGCTGTGACAGTGCCTGAAATTCCCCTAAAACCCTGATCCTGAGACTCCCAGCAGGTTTCCCCTGGAGATGCTGAGAATCCCAGCAGGATTCCGGGCTGGAGATGCTGAGAATCCCAGCAGGATTCTGGGCTGGAGATGCTGAGAATCCCAGCAGGATCCTGGGCTGGAGATGCTGAGAATCCCAGCAGGATTCTGGGCTGGAGATCCCTGAGAATCCCAGCAGGATCCTGGGCTGGAGATGCTGAGAATCCCAGCAGGAATCTGGGCTGGAGATGCTGAGAATCCCAGCAGGATTCCGGGCTGGAGATGCTGAGAATCCCAGCAGGATCCTGGGCTGGAGATGCTGAGAATCCCAGCAGGATTCCGGGCTGGAGATGCTGAGAATCCCAGCAGGATCCTGGGCTGGAGATGCTGAGAATCCCAGCAGGATCCTGGGCTGGAGATGCTGAGAATCCCAGCAGGATCCTGGGCTGGAGATGCTGAGAATCCCAGCAGGATGCTGGGCTGGAGATGCTGAGAATCCCAGCAGGATTCTGGGCTGGAGATGCTGAGAATCCCAGCAGGATTCCGGGCTGGAGATGCTGAGAATCCCAGCAGGATTCCGGGCTGGAGATGCTGAGAATCCCAGCAGGATTCCGGGCTGGAGATGCTGAGAATCCCAGCAGGATCCTGGGCTGGAGATGCTGAGAATCCCAGCAGGATCCTGGGCTGGAGATGCTGAGAATCCCAGCAGGAATCTGGGCTGGAGATGCTGAGAATCCCAGGGCCTTTTCAGGCTGGAGATCCTGAGCAGATGTCCCTCTGTCCTGTCCCCATGTCCCTCTGTCCCTGTGTCAGATGAAGCCATGCCCTGAGTGCTGTCCCCTGTCCCTCTCTCCTGTCCCATGTCCCTCTGTCCCTCTGTCCCTCTGTCTGCTCAGCCTCCCCCTAAAGAAGCAGGGAATATTTTGGTGCCCGTTTCTGCCTCCATCTGTTATTTACATAATTCCTTTTCCTGAGGTGTCTCCAACAAATCCTGGCTGCCTGCTCTGGCTGTGGTATTAACAAAACAGCTGTAAAAGTATTCAGTATTAACTGGATGGTTTAATAGTGACCAAACCCAGCAGGGGCACCCAGGAGTGCCAGGATCGGAGTTGGGACCACCTCTCTCAACTCTTTCAAGGTTTATTTCGGGGAAATCCCCAGGGTTTAACCCACCTAGAGTTTCTCACCAATCCCATGGCAAGGGATGAGCAGCTCCAGCTCCTCCTCGCTAGGTTTGCCATAAAAACTCCAGTTTTTGGGATCTGTGGCTACCAAGGGCTGAATCCAGGAGGCAGGGCTGTGTTTCACCCTGAGCTGGGAGCTGGAGGCTGAGGATGAGTGTTTGTGGCATTTTTGATGTTTCCATGGGGATTGCTATAGAAACAACTCTGCTACCCCTTCATTTATTAATTTACTTTGTTAAGGAACCAAAGGTAAACCACAGCTCCAAAGAAACAATGCCTTGAAAGGGATTTTTTCCAGAGAAAAGGCCTTGAGTTTGTGTTTAAAGCACAACATTTGCAGCTCATTTCATCCACTCATTTATCTGCTGCAGGGCCCCAAAGGGTGCTCAGAGAATTTCGTTTTTATGGTGCCAAAGGAAGAGCATCAGCAAGCCCAGGCTGACATTTGGGGGAGGTTTAAACCTCCCTGCAAAGCCCCAGCTCTCAGCCCTCCGTGCTTGTTGTGTCTCTGGGACGTTTCTGTGCTTTGGAGGGAGCAGGAGGAAAAGCAGATCTGCATTGAACTGACATTTCCTGCCCTACTTAGAATTGGGGCAGATTTCCAAAAACGTTTGGGTATGAAAAGACTCGGGGACGCGGTGACACCTGTGACAAGGAGCTGACAAAAGGCACTTCCCAAGCTGTGATCCCACATCCTCCGAGGTATTTTGGGGCCTCTGGAGCCAAGAGCTTGGCCAGGGCTCTTCGAATCTCTGGGGAGTTATGGAGTAATTCAGGCTGGGAGGGATTTTAGGGATTTTAAGGATTTCCACTCCATGGCCAGGTTGCTCCAGGCCCCAGTGTCCAACCTGGGATCCAGGGACAGCCACAGCTGTGCCACCCTCCCAGCTGGGAATTCATTCCCAATATCCCATCTAAACCCTCCCTTCTCATTGCAGGAGGCCCCCTCTGCCATCCCTGGCCTCCCTGTGCCCCAAACTCCTGAAAAACTCCTTCTGCTCAGATGTTTTTGGCAATGCACCGAACAAACTCTGTCCCAACTGAAGGTTTCTGGGACGCTGTCACTTCCCAGCCCCACTGATGTAATTTATGGATTTTTTGGTTTGAGAGGCTGGAAATGAGGGATTTCAAATTCCCCATTTTCATGGTGATAGTGAAGTGCCTGTGAAGTGGGAAGCCATGGGAGAAGGGCAGGAGTAGGGAAGGAGCAGGGAAGGATAAGGGCAGGAGCAGGGAAGGAGCAGGAGCAGGGAAGGAGCAGGGAAGGAGCAGGGAAGGAGCAGGAGCAGGGAAGGAGCAGGAGCAGGGAAGGAGCAGGGAAGGAGCAGGAGCAGGGAAGGAGCAGGGAAGGAGCAGGAGCAGGGAAGGAGCAGGAGGTGCTGTCCCTGGTGTCCCATGTAGGGACAGCCCCAGTCAGAGGGCACAGGGCAGGACCAGGAGCTGTCCCTGTGTCCCTGTGTCCCTGTGTCCCTGTGTCCCTGTGTCCCTGTGTCCCTGTGTCCCTGTGTCCCTGCCCTGTCCCCCTGCGGCTGCCCTGGCAGGAGCAGGACCAGGAGCTGTCCCTGTGTCCCTGTGTCCCGGTGTCCCTGCCCTGTCCCCCTGCGGCTGCCCTGGCAGGAGCAGGACCAGGAGCTGTCCCTGTGTCCCTGTGTCCCGGTGTCCCTGCCCTGTCCCCCTGCGGCTGCCCTGGCAGGAGCAGGAGCAGGACCTGTCCCTGTGTCCCGGTGTCCCTGTGTCCCTGCCCTGTCCCCCTGCGGCTGCCCTGGCAGGAGCAGGACCAGGAGCTGTCCCTGTGTCCCGGTGTCCCTGCCCTGTCCCCCTGCGGCTGCCCTGGCAGGAGCAGGACCAGGAGCTGTCCCTGGTGTCCCTGTGTCCCTCTCCTGTCCCCCAGCCGATGCAGCCCGGGCTGCACAGGATGCGGTGTCACACACGAGTGACTCTGGGCAGCCCGAGTGACAGCTGCGTTCCCTCCACTGCAGGCCAGGCTCCAGCACCAACCACTCTTCATTTATCAATAATTGGGCTCTAATTTCATTTGGCAGTGCTGCAGCAGCATGCTCAGCTTCCTCTCCAATAGACTCTGCTAATTAGGCTGCTGTGGGCATCAATCTCTTGATTTGAGCCTCTGATTATCAGCCCAGCTCCTGATTTCTGCACAGGACGTGGTGGCTTCATCCATAAGTCATTATCAGCAATAATGGGATGGCAATGGGATGGCAATGGGACTGGGGCTGTTATTGATGGCTCTGAGAAGTGGGAGCTGGGATCCCACTCTGCCTACTCACAGCTCCTGGGTTCCCTTGGGATGGGAAGTGTTGTGTTCCAAAAAGACACCAAAAAGGGCATTTTTGGTCCCTTGCAGTCTATGGATCAGGGGGATTTTGGGGAAAAGTTCATAAAGAAGTGGCACCAAAAAGGAGATTTTGGGGGAGAGTTCATACAGCCACAGAAGTGGCACTAAAAGTGTCAGTTTTGGTCCCTTGCAGTCTATGGATGAGGGGGATTTTGGGTATCAGAAGTGGCACCCAAAGGGCATTTTTGGTCACTTGCAGTCCGTGGATCGGGGGATTTTGGGGAAAAGTTCTCTTCCCAAATAAGCTGCGCAAGCTGTGGGATACAACTCCTTGCCCTGCCGCTTCAAGAAGATTTGTTCAGAGCGGCCCCGGGTCCTTAACATTTCTTTTGGCCTACAAACGAATCCGATGGTTTCCTGGCGTCAGGGAAATTGCTGCAGCCTCCCATTAAAGCCGAGGGGCTGATGGAGAGCTCCAGGGCTGCAGCCCCCCAAAGGCCCAAAGCCCACAGCTCCCACCGCAGAGCCTCCATCCCCCTTCCCCGGGCTGCCCCTTCCTCATTCCCAGACTTTTCTGGGCGGTTTCCATGGCAATGCCTTGCCTCAATAGGCTCCTTGTGAACTTGTTTACCATCCCAATTATAACATTTTGCAGTGCCGGCTCCTTTCTGACAGCTCCGTGTCTCCCATCTGTGCCTGATCCCGCAGACAATGGCTGCGGCCGCCAGGGGCCCGAGTCCCGTTCCCGGGAACACTGGGAATGTGCGCTGGGTAACACCAAAATCCCCCAAGGAAAATCTGCACAGGAAGAGGTAAGAGAAACCGGAGGATTTCACACACCTGCCAATGGAGAGGTTGGGGTGGATCCCTCAGTCCTGCAGGCGCTGACAGCCGAAGCATTTCAGGCTTTTCAACCACTGGGAGCTGCGAGTCCCCAAAGGAAGAAGTTCTGGAAGTTTCTCTGGCAGGGCCGGGTGCAGCTTCGCTGGGTGGAGATGAAGTGGAAGCTGATAAAGGTCCCTTGTCTGTGGAGCTGGAAAAGAAAAGTGCACTTAAAAAAAGGGAAAAAAGGAAATGTGCGCGGGGCTGGCGGCTGCCAAGGCTGACTCAACCCCAAATAACTCCAAATAACTCCGGGCTCTCAATGGCTCCATTATGAGCTGTGAAAGAGCTTTGTGGGCACCTCGGGGCTGCCACGGACAGACAGATTGGCTGTCCGTCCTTGCCCAGGACTGGCACTGGGCTGCAAAATCCCAAATTCCCAGGGAATGCTGCAGATGGCCACGAGAAATTCCTGAGACACCAGGGAAAAACAACGCGCAAGAGCAAAACAAAGCAAACACACCGGGCACCCACAGAGAAAACATTGGAATGCTCCCCGAGGATCACAGGAAGTGCCTGAACACAGGATCTGGTTTTTGGATGAGGATCCAGAATCCCAGAGTGATTTCAGCTGGAAAAGGGCTCCAGGAGCAGCTTGTCCGAGCTGGGCCTGGTCCCCACCTTGTCCCCAGGAATGCAGCATGGATTTATCGTCCCAGCACAAACCAAAGCACCATTCCTCTCAATTTCCCTCATTTCCATCCCATTCCTCTCTCTCTAATTCCAATTTGCAATCCTGGAACAGCAACTGAGAGATTTTTGCTTCTGAATCCCAGATCCCATCCTGTCCTTCCATCCCCATCCACATCTGCTCCCTCCCTGGCCATTTGTGGCTCTCCTGAAACCATGCCTGGCCTTGCCAGGGCTTTTGGGCTGGAATTTGGGTTCTAATCCCACTAAACCAGGAACATTTTCACTGTTTGGTGCCACAGAGCTGGAAAAGGGAGAGCACAGAAGGTTTGGGTTAAAAATGGGTGTGGGATGGGCTTGGAGGAGCCTCCTGGGTCCGGCCCAAAATCCCTGTGGGACACAGATCCAGGAGCTCATACCCCAAATCCCTGTGGGACACAGATCCAGGAGCTCATACCCCAAATCCCTGTGGGACACAGATCCAGGAGCTCATACCCCAAATCCCTGTGGGACACAGATCCAGGAGCTCATACCCCAAATCCCTGTGGGACACAGATCCAGGAGCTCAAAATCCCTGTGGGACACAGATCCAGGAGCTCAAAATCCCTGTGGGACACAGATCCAGGAGCTCAAAATCCCTGTGGGACACAGATCCAGGAGCTCTGGATCCTGCCTGAAGCTCCCAGCCCAAAATCCTCATGGGACACAAATCAGATCCAGGAGCAAACATCTTCCAGATATCTTCCAGTGGAGCTGCTCCTTCCAATGGAACATCTACCAGTGGAGCATCTTCCAGAGGAACTTCTTTGAGTGGAACATCTTCCAATGCAGCTTCTTCTACCAGTGGAGCTTCTCTTTCCAATGGAACATCTCATCCCAGTGGATCCTCTCCTTCCAGCAGAACACCTTCCAGTGGAGCTGCTCCTTCCAGTGGAGCTTCTCCTTCCTGTGGACCTTCTCCTTCCAGTGGAGCATCTTCCAATGGAACATCTTCCAGTGGAGCTTCTTCCAGTGGAACATCTCCTTTCAGTGGAGCTTCTCTTTCCAATGGAGCATCTCCTTCCTGTAGATCTTCTCCTTCCAGTGGAGCATCTTCCCCTTCCTGGTCCCCCCGCAGGGCTGGAGCCCCCGCGGAGCAGGGAGAGGCTTTTTCCGAGTTTTCTCCCTTTCAGGAGAGGCAGCGATTGTTTCCCTTGCGCAGCTGGGCGGCGAATCCCGGAGCGATGCACGTAGCTCGGGGACATCTGTGCCATCTCATCCTCCTCCTCCTCCTCCAGCCTTCCTCCTCTCCCGCCAGCCCTTTCCCGAGGCAGCCCAACTATTCCCCGCCTGGAAACCAGGGGGAAGAATTCCAGTGCCGGCAAGAGCGGCAGCTTCCCCCGTTCCCCGCAAGCCGCAGCTGTGGCAGCAGGCTGGGAATTCCCTGAGCCCGTGGGAATTCTCAGCCTGAATTTCCCCCTCTTTCCTCCGCAGGGGGAAATCGCATCCTCACCGCCATTCACCTTGTCCTGGGAGTCGTGAAAAATGCGTGTATTTGATGATTGGCTTTTGGCAAATATTCAAATGAATGTCATTTGTGTTGTGTGAGAAAGTAATGCTGTATTAATTCTTTTAAATATAGTTTTAGGTTATCAAAAATGTTAAAATAGAGACTATGCTATGTAAGATACTTTTTTTAAAGAAAGGAGAAATACCTAAATCTTTCAGAGAAAAAAAATTATCGCCCATTATCAGAAGAAATGAACTCCTTCCTGCTAGGATTAAAAGAAGAAGTTGACGATGACCAGACGGAATTTTGAATTTAAATGGAATTTTCCATCATGGATGAGGTGTGTGAATATGCAACGGGCTGTTGCTGTTAAGGGTTAATCCTCTGTTAATGTGGCTCCTATTTCTGCCCAGAAAAGGTACCCGGACATCGCCATTGTCTCATCTTGCCCAAGTTATTATTACTGTGTTTGCATTGCTATTTTTATACCAATCGATTGCTGAGGAACTTTTCCTGGCAGCAGGGCCCTGGAACGGTTCCCGAGCCCCTCCTGGAGGCTCAGGGAGGGCTCTGAGGGTCCCTCCCCACCCCGAGCAGCAGGAATCCCTGCGGTGATGCAAGCAGGGCCGCGAGCAGCTGCGAGCCCGGGAGATGGGAGCTGCCTTCCTCCTCCTCCTCCTCCTCCTCCTCCTGGCCGCAAGCAGAAGGGAGCCGCGGTGACTTGGCAGGAGCCGCAGATCCGCCTGTGGAGCGTGAGTCAGCGCAGCATTTGTGAGCGAGGAACATTTTGGGAGGATTCATGGCAGAGCACGCTCCCGTCGGATCTGCTGGCACGCCTGGAAGGGCTGCAGTTTGCGGCTCTGCAAAATGGAATCCGTTCCCTGCTGGGACTCGCGGGGATCCTGCCCATGGAGCAGGATGGGCTGCAAAAGCTGAGCCATCCTCTGGGGTGATGCTCGCAGAGAAATCGGGGATGCTTCGGTGGGAATTTGATCTGTGGGAATCACTTCCTGCTTTTCCATCCAAAGTTACTTCCTTTTCCTTGTTGAAACTTCATCTTTCACCATGTCCACAGACTCGTGCTATCCAGAATTCCAGTATAAACCCAGACATGAAAATTCCCAAGGAATTCCCAGGGAATACCCTGGGGATATTCCCATCCGAGCCAGGAACCCCCTGATCAAAGCCCAAGTGCTGAAATCCCAAAGTATTGCTCCAAGCTGCTCAAAATTGAATTTAAACCTGCCGTGGAATCTGTCCCACACCTGGAGTTCCTTCCAGGATAACCCAGGAGGTTCAAGCTCAAATGTCTCAAGTTTGAAATTAGTATTTTTCATTGTATAAAAAGAATTAGGAAGTTTGTAGAATGACAGTGAGGAAGTTTGCACCAACAAATGTGGAAAGAAAGGAATTTGCACAAAAGGAATTTTGCAGGGAAAATGAGGAAGTTTGTCCCAAAACAAAGAAGTTTGCTGTAAAATCTTGTCGAGTGAGAGCCCAGACTCTTTCTGAGGGAGGAGCTGCTTCCCTGCACATGTTTTCCTCTCCCAAAGCTGTTCCCTAAATGTCACTTTTATCGCCTTCTCTCCCAGCCTTGGTGACCATATGTGTTTTTACGATATTCACAACATGCTTGTGCCACACAAGATGCAAATGCAATTTCCTGCTGGAAATGCCTCGACACGCTCGGCGCCAGCTGAGGGACACAGAGAGGGGCTGGGAATCACCCGGGGAAGGTGTGGGGGGCTCCAGGTGTGCCCCAGCCTTCCTCCTCCTCATCCTCCTCATGAGCTTGGAGACACTTCGGGGCCACAGAGCCTGGGACACCTCCAGGGAATCCTTTCCATGGGGAAATTCCTCCTGAACCCCCACGAGTGAGTTGGAGACACCTCTGGGGTCCCAATCCCAATTCCATCCTGGGATTGATAATGTGGGATAGCAGCTCAGGAAATAGAAAATATCAAAGAGGGAATCTTGAAAAGCAAAGCAGAGCATCTAAAAACAGGAACATTTAGGGAAATCCCATTTCCTGTGGGATTTTAAACATATTGGGGCTGGTTTTTCCAGCTGGGAGCGAGCATGGCCGTGCCTCACTTTAGTCCTGGAGGGGTAAAAAATGGGAAAAAGAAGTTGTTGTCCTTAAAATATTCATCCCTCGGCTGCCAGCCTGACACGTGTAGTGGCTGGGAGGGAAATTCCTCGGGGCTGCCTCCGAATTACTCACGGAATAATAAATGGGGGCCATGAATTATTGATGGACTTTCCGTGTAGGACAACGCAGACAATTCCCACCTTGTGGTGTCTTTTTAGCTTGGGTGGGGAGTGAATTCCATGAATCCCATAAATCCCAGACCCCTCCTGCCAAGGGGAACGTGGAATCCCGGTGGAAATCCCGGTGGAAATCCCGGTGGAAATCCCGGTGGAAATCCTGGTGGCAATCCCAGCATTTCCTGCAAGAGCTGCTGATGGAATTCCTCATGGAAAGGGGGTTCAAACTGATCCCCATTTCCCCTTTATTCCAATCCCTGGTGGGATTTGGGATGATGGAATTCCTCATGGAAAGGGGGTTCAAACTGATCCACTTTTCCCAGTTATTCCAATCCCTGGTGGGATTTGGGATGATGGAATTCCTCATGGAAAGGGGGTTCAAACTGATCCCCTTTTCCCAGTTATTCCAATCCCTGGTGGGATTTGGGATGATCCAGACCTGTGGCCCTCCTGGACTCCCAGCCACTGGGAAATGTTGGGAGTTTATGGATATGGGATTTCATTTGAAAATATAAAAAATTCTGAGTCAAACATAGAAAATTAATTGAATTTGACTCCAAATAATCCGGAACCCCAGAGGGATGAGGCAGACAATGGAGTGGGAGCAGGGGAGCTGTGAGGAGGAATTTGGGATCTGCTGGAGGAGATTCCCCCCGATGTCTCCGGCACCCTCAGTGGGATTTCAACATTTGAATATCTCCTTGTCCTGATTGAGGAGCTTTTGTGCCTCCTCCCGAGGAAGCAGAGAACAAGAGGATTAAGGGGAGAACTCCCAGAAAATGCCATTCCCTATGGGATCGGTGGGGGCATTAATTCTGCTGATCTCTGTGTGCTGGGAGGTTCCTAATGAAATGACAGCTAATTCCCACAGCCTGACTCTGCGGAGTTTTCTGTGCCCGTTTTGGGACTGGGGGTGTGGAATGAGTTCGTATCCCTCTGGAAAAGGCTCTGGGATCGCTGCTGGGGGCACGGGACTGGGAAAGAGAGTTATGGGATCATGGAGGGATAGAATGCTGGGATGGATGGGGTAATGGGATGGGATGGGATAATGGGATGGGATGAGGATGGGGTAGGAATTGGAATGGGAGTGGGATGGGATAATGGGGTGGGATGGAAAATGGGCTGGAAATGGGATTGGGAATGGGAACAAGAGTCACAGGGTCCTGGAGACATCAAATCCTGCATTGGAGTGGGATGGGATAATGGGATGGGATTGGGAATGGGATGGGATAATGGGATGGGATTGGGAATGGGATGGGATGGGATGGGAATGAGATGGGAATGGGAAGAGGATGGGAATGGGAATGGGAATGAGATGGGAATGGGAATGGGGATGGGAATGAGATGGGAATGGGGATGGAATGGGAATGGGAATGGGAATGGGAATGGGAATGGGAATGGGGATGGGAATGGGGATGGAAAGGGAATGGGAATAGGATGGGAATGGGGATGGAATGGGAATGGGAATGGAATGGGAATAGGATGGGAATGGGAATGGGGATGGGAATGAGATGGGAATGGGAATAGGATGGGGATGGGAATGGGGATGGGAATGAGATGGGAATGGGAATGGGGATGGGAATGAGATGGGAATGGGGATGGAATGGGAATGGGGATGGAAAGGGAATGGGAATAGGATGGGACAAGAATGGGAATGGGATCAATGGGATAGGATGGATGGGATGGGATTGAGATAGAAAATGGGATTGGGAATGGGAACAAGAGTCACAAAGTCCTGGAGCTATCAAATCCTGAATCAGGATGGGCTGGGATGGGTTTGCAGCCTTTGCCTTATTAGGGGCACAGGAAATGGGATTGGGAATGGAAACAGGAGTCCCAGAGCCCTGGAGCCACGGAATCCCAAATGGGGCTGGCACTGGCATTGGTTTCCAGCCCCCACCCAGCCCCGTCAGGACCCCAGGAGGGGCAGAGTCCCCATCTGGGCTGGACTGGCATTGGTTTCCAGCCCCACCAGGACCCCAGGAGGGGCAGAGTCCCCATCAGGGCTGGACTGGCATTGGTTTCCAGCCCCGTCAGGACCCCGGGAGGGGCAGAGTCCCCATCAGGGCTGGACTGGCATTGGTTTCCAGCCCCGTCAGGACCCCAGGAGGGGCAGAGTCCCCATCTGGGCTGGACTGGCATTGGTTTCCAGCCCCGTCAGGACCCCGGGAGGGGCAGAGTCCCCATCAGGGCTGGACTGGCATTGGTTTCCAGCCCCACCAGGACCCCAGGAGGGGCAGAGTCCCCATCTGGGCTGGACTGGCATTGGTTTCCAGCCCCACCAGGACCCCAGGAGGGGCAGAGTCCCCATCTGGGCTGGACTGGCATTGGTTTCCAGCCCCCACCCAGCCCCACCAGGACCCCAGGAGGGGCAGAGTCCCCATCTGGGCTGGACTGGCATTGGTTTCCAGCCCCACCAGGACCCCGGGAGGGGCAGAGTCCCCATCTGGGCTGGACTGGCATTGGTTTCCAGCCCCGTCAGGACCCCAGGAGGGGCAGAGTCCCCATCTGGGCTGGACTGGCATTGGTTTCCAGCCCCACCAGGACCCCAGGAGGGGCAGAGTCCCCATCAGGGCTGGACTGGCATTGGTTTCCAGCCCCGTCAGGACCCGAGGAGGGGCAGAGTCCCCATCTGGGCTGGACTGGCATTGGTTTCCAGCCCCGTCAGGACCCCAGGAGGGGCAGAGTCCCCATCTGGGCTGGACTGGCATTGGTTTCCAGCCCCACCAGGACCCCAGGAGGGGCAGAGTCCCCATCTGGGCTGGACTGGCATTGGTTTCCAGCCCCGTCAGGACCCCAGGAGGGGCAGAGTCCCCATCTGGGCTGGACTGGCATTGGTTTCCAGCCCCACCAGGACCCCAGGAGGGGCAGAGTCCCCATCTGGGCTGGACTGGCATTGGTTTCCAGCCCCACCAGGACCCCAGGAGGGGCAGAGTCCCCATCTGGGCTGGACTGGCATTGGTTTCCAGCCCCGTCAGGACCCCAGGAGGGGCAGAGTCCCCATCTGGGCCGCATCAGGGGCTGCCCCCAGCCAGGTGCTCCCCTCTGACCCCGGGCTGTGAACAGCCCCGGGTTCAGGTGCCCTGCCTTTGCAGAGCTCCAATAAAAGCTGCTTTATTGGTTCCAATTAAAGCTTTTTGTGCTGAGGGGGAGCAGATCCCAGTTCGCTTTAATTTAGGCCTGACATTTACCCGCTGCTGCAGGAGGGGCAATTCCAAGTGGACAATTCATTGCAATTTGAGGGGAAAACATCCCTGAAATGCCAGAAAAGTGCTTATTTAACATTTGCAGTAATTAAGTGATTTTAATTTAATAATAAATCCCTCTTGTCTCTATTTCCCCTCATCCCTCACTCCTGGCCTGGCACAGCCATTGAACTGCGCTAATTCCTCCTTTTTGCACTGTAAATAAACTTTAATCCCCTTTTCCAGCACCTTCCCCATTTCACTTTTTGCCACAAAACCCTTCATTTGGAGTTGATTTTTTTCCTGCACCAACTTTTTCTCTATCCCACAAAACAACTCCAGCCTATCCTGCACCTGGTCCGGGTGCGAATTCCTCTGCAGCACCATCTGGAACGGTTTCATGGAAACACAAAGAAAATTCTGCCACAACCCCCCTGGCTGCCCTCAGACATCCTTGGATTCTTTTCCCAAGTCCCAAATTCCCTGCCTGGGTTTGTCCTGCAAACATTTCGTGCTCCCAAGTCCTTGCTCCGTGTGGCAGTATCCAGGAATTTGGGATTTGATTTTGTTTTATTAAATTCTCCTCTTTTCAAACATTATATCCTGGTTTTCTTTTGGAATCACATCCTGTCCCATGGGGTTTGTTCATCCACAGCCTGTGTGTATTTCCAGAGAGGATAAGGAATGCACAAACAGAAATATTTGCGTACCAACTCCTGACTTTTCCAGGTTTGTTGACGGAAGGAGGTGAAAACCCCAAATATTTGGGGCTGCCCATATTCCCAGATGAAATTATTGCAGATCATGTTGGAACTCCCTCATCTGGGGTGTTTGGGGTGCAGCTGCAGGGAGTGTGTGCTCTGTCATTCCCAGGCACCGGCAATGGGATTTTTCCAGGATTTGGGGTGCAGTCTGGGGTGCAGCTGCAGGGAGTGTGTGCTCTGTCATTCCCAGGCACCGGCAATGGGATTTTTCCAGGATTTGGGGTGCAGCTGCAGGGAGTGTGTGCTCTGTCATTCCCAGGCACCGGCAATGGGATTTTTCCAGGATTTGGGGTGCAGTCTGGGGTGTTTGGGGTGCAGCTGCAGGGAGTGTGTGCTCTGTCATTCCCAGGCATCGGCAATGGGATTTTTCCAGGATTGGGGTGCAGCTGCAGGGAGTGTGTGCTCTGTGATTCCCAGGCACCGGCAATGGGATTTTTCCAGGATTGGGGTGCAGCTGCAGGGAGTGTGTGCTCTGTCATTCCCAGGCACCGGCAATGGGATTTTTCCAGGATTGGGGTGCAGCTGCAGGGAGTGTGTGCTCTGTCATTCCCAGGCACCGGCAATGGGATTTTTCCAGGATTTGGGTGCAGCTGCAGGGAGTGTGTGCTCTGTCATTCCCAGGCACCGGCAATGGGATTTTTCCAGGATTAAGGCTGTGCCAGGAGCGGCTGGCACCCCCCAGGGAATTCTGGCACGATTCCCCATTTTGCACAGCACAATTCCCTATTTCTGCCCGGGATGGAAATCATTCTTTGCAAACGATGGGGCAGATCCCCACATAAAACCCCTGCAACACAATGCAGTTTCTCAACACTGATTTTACATTATATTTTCCATTTCAGCCCAATTTTACAGCTCTCATGTTACCCTAAATTCCTGCAAGAAGGGAATTCCTGGGCTGCTGCAGTTTGAAATGTATTTACCTGAATAAACAGAGCTGAGCTTCCTGCCCTGTCCTTTTTGGGAGCGTGGATTTTTCTGGAATTCACTGGCTGTGAAGAGCAGGGATCAGTTTGGGAGGTTTGCTCTCCCACAATTCTGTGCTCTGCTGGCACCGGATCAAAAGATGACAAAAACATCCTGCAAGAAAACAGAGCCTTTATTGTTGCTGCTTGGGGGGATTTGGGATGAGTGAATCCAGCCTGAATTTATTTATTGTACATTGAGAATTCTGCCTGGTTTGGGGAACAAAAAATTTCCCGGCTGGGATTGATAATTCCAGCCGGAAATTGATTATGGATTGATAATTCTGCCTGGTTTTGGGAATAGAAATTTTCCAGGCTGGGATTTGGGATGAGTGATTCCAGCCTGAATTTTATTGTGGATTGATAATTCTGCCTGGTTTGGGAATATAAAAATCTTTGGGCTAGGATTGATAATTCTGCCTGCTTTTGGGGAATAAAAAATGTCCAGGCTGGGATTGATAATTCTGCCT
Organism: Ammospiza caudacuta; assembly: GCF_027887145.1. Lineage (NCBI taxonomy): Eukaryota > Metazoa > Chordata > Aves > Passeriformes > Passerellidae > Ammospiza > Ammospiza caudacuta. The sequence continues at coordinate 87,511,503 of NC_080632.1, read as the reverse complement.
GGTTTGGGAATATAAAAATGTCCAGGCTGGGATTGATAATTCCAGCCTGAATTTTATTGTGGATTGATAATTCTGCCTGGTTTTGGGAATAAAAGGATTGGAAAATATATTCTGTTTATTTTTGGGAATGCAATGCCCAAAACTCTGGAACTGGGTGCAGGAAGACTCTTGGTTTCTATAGTCACATATTGTCCCAATTCAAATTATCCAAATTATTATTACTCTCATTGTATTCTTATTTTTATAACCGTTTGATTACTATGAAACTTCTCCAATGTTAAAAATAAATGATTGGTGTTTTTCACAGTTCATGATCAGCTAGCCCACCCCTGGCTGTCGGAACCTGCAGAACTTTAGGTTCTGACCCGCACAATTCCTGCTGTCCCTGTGCCCCCAAACACTGATTTTCACGGCAGGAACGAAGAACCTCTCTGCAATCCCGTTCCTTTTTGGGCCTGCCATGCCCAGGACAATTTTCCGGGACTGTCCCTTCCTGGATCCCCCTCCCAGGAACTCTGCAGCCTCCTCATTACCCAAGGTTTTATTTAAGATTCCCGTGTCTCTGCTTAATCACCCCCAAATGAGTCCCGGCGGAATTAGCCGTAATTAAGGACATTGTGAAATATGGCAGGGGCAAAGGGAATTACACTGGATTACTTTATTAATAATATTCCTTAACGACACTGAAAATTGCTATTAGGCCTGCACATTCCTGCCTGGATATGGAAAGAGTCTTTTGCTATGCTAATTTAGCACAATTTTCTTTTCAATGTAAACAAATTATGCTCTATTAATATGCTGTTCTCCTTGCATAGTTAATTATTGTAACGGTAAGGAATAAAATGCTCCGGCTTTGGCTGTTTGGGATGGAAAAAGGCCTCCATAAATACTTTAATAGGGAGCTAATTATGCCCAGAATTCCAATGGGCTTGGAGCTGCATTCAGTGCTGTTCTGGTCAAATACTGGGAGGTTGGCTAAGTGGAGGGAAGCTGGAATTTCAATATTGAATGGGAATTTTAATATTCCATATGTGAATTTCAATATTGAATGGGAATTTCAATATTCCATGTGGGAATTTCAATATTGAATGGGAATTTCAATATTCAAGATGTGAATTTCAATATTGAATGGGAATTTCAGTATTGAATGGAATTTCAATATTCAAGATGTGAATTTCAATATTGAATGGGAATTTCAGTATTGAATGGAATTTCAATATTCAAGATGTGAATTTCAATATTGAATGGGAATTTCAGTATTCAATATGGGAATTTCAGTATTGAATGGGAATTTCAGTATTCAATATGGGAATTTCAGTATTGAATGGGAATTTCAGTATTGAATGTGAATTTCAAAATTGAATGGGAATTTCAAAGTTGAATGGGAATTTCAATATTGAATGTGAATCTCAATATTCAATATGTGTATTTCAATATTGAATGGGAATTTCAGTATTCAATACGTGAATTTCAGTATTCCATATGGGAGTTACAGTATCGAATGGGAATTTCAGTATGGAATGTGAATTTCAATACCCAATAGGGAATCAATGATTTCCATCCCCACCTGCCTTTGGGAATATTTCACGGTGCTCACTGTGAGCAGCCCCGGACGGACAGAAGGCATTTGGGAGCTGAAGGAGGGACGGACAGAGCTGGATTCAGGGCAAACTCCACCGCGGGAAGGGATTGTGTGCCCGGAGCCGCTCAGAAGCCACCGGGACGTGGCACCTGAGGGTGACTGATGCTCCGGAGCTCCTTCCCAGCCTCAGCAACTGCGGGGCTGCGTCCCGGGGAGCAGACACGGGAACGGGAACGGGCGAGCGGCTTGTGGCACAAAGCAAAGGAGAGAATTCCAAATGGCTAATCTCCGGCCGCCCACACAAGTTTTGTCTCTCTTTAGCACCTTTCCCTGTTGCTAAGTCTCGCAGCATCCAAAAACCCGGCAGAGGAGACGCTCCAAATTATGCAGCAATATTGTGTGGAGCAGCTGAAAACAGGCTGGGAACTGAGCTCGCAAATGCCGATCATCCTCAGGAAATGCTGGTTTTCTGTGAGGATGGCCCTTGGGGAATGCTGGTGGTCCTCAGGGGGGTTCAGCCCTGAGATTCTGCATTTCTCTGATGGACCAGAACATCTAAACTGAGTGACCCCAGCCAGGTTGTTTTCATTCCTTAAAATACACCTGAAGCCTTCCAAGGGAAAATTCCCCACCAATTAGCTCAGGCCAGGAGTTAGCACTTCGGTTCTCATAACAAATCCTTCAATTCCTTAAGCTTGCTGGAGGAAGCCAAAGAAATCATCTGTTTCAAGGGGAAAAAAAAAAGAACAAATGGGAAAAAAAGACATGTCAGATACCAGCCATCCTGCCAAAATCCCGAGCAGCTCCCGAGCTTTTAGGGGAAGAGCGTTTGAAATATCTTTGCAGAGTCGTGTCTGTTTGTCTGACAGATGTCTGCAATGTTCTGGGAGCTGGAGTCATGCTCCGAATGTAAATAAGATTATGGGCCTCGCAATATTCCCCTTCCCTGGATCTGAGGAAAACGGAAGGAGGGTTTTATTTCCCTCCCTATCCCACAAGCAGGATTAACATTTTTTGCCTTGTCAGTTAAATGCTCAGGTTTGTCCTTTAATCTGGTGCCTGCTCCGGAGGATCCAGCTGTTGGACCAAAAGGGCAATTTCTGCCTAAAAATAGAACTTAGAAAAACACAACTGCAAGCATCATCTCCTTTTCCCCTTTCTTCTCTTCCCTCTGGAATGAATCAAAGTCTGGGCAATGGAATTTCCTGAGGCCCGGGCTGCAATCCCCGGGGATGTGGGAAGGGGCGGCAAATTCCCATTTTGGGGAGCCTGGACACAGAGGAGCAGCCCCAGGGCCCCGGGCCGGAATTGGGCATTTTGCTTTCTGCACCCACTGCAACCCAGCTAAAAATAGAATTTATTCACTGCCAAGCATCATCTCCTTTAGCTCCTTTACTCCTGGAATGAATCAAAGTCTGGGCAATGGAATTTCCTGAGGCCCGGGCTGCAATCCCCGGGGATGTGGGAAGGGGCAGCAAATTCCCATTTTGGGGAGCACGGAGCCATTCCCTGGCAGGAATTGCTCATTTTGCCTTTTCCACCCGCTGCAAATTTTCATTCTAGGGATGAATTCACCCAAATTTCTGAGACAAACCCAAGGAGCAGCTCCAGGGCCCCGTGGCAGGAATTGGGCATTTTACCTTTTCCACCCGCTGCAAATTTTCATTCTAGAGATGAATCCACCCAAATTCCTGAGACAAAGCCTTTCCTTAGAGCTCCGGGTTGATGCCAGGAGTGATCCCGACGTTCAGGACATCCCTTCAGGCAGCGCTGGAATTTCTCATGGGAACGCGCCCCGTCACGGATGGCCCGGGACAGCGGCGCGGTCCCACCCCAGACAAATGAGTTTTAATTAAATAAAATTAACCGATCGCCAGTCTCGCCGATCGGAGCTCTCTCGGCCGGAGAGGTTTCCCTGCCCGCCCGGGGAGGGAGCGGAGCCCGTCCCGCTTTTCCCGGTGTCACACGGACACTCTCCAGCTGTTCGGGAAGCATGTGTCAACATTATTTACCAACCTAATGTGATGATAATTACGGAATAAAGTGCGGCAAGAGCTCACGGCGGCCAGGATGGCCATACATACTTAATGCCTTTGCAATCAGCCCGTCGCTGGAGACATGTGCGAGCGCAGCTCAAGCTGTCTGAAAAATTCCGGCTGAAAAATTCATTTCCAAATGGGTTGCAGGGTTGCCGGCAGATGGGAGAGCGCGGAAGTCACGAGCGGCCCTTCTCTGCCGTTTAACCCTCGCCGTGCCGAGGGGAGGCTCTGTCGGAGACGGCTCCTTTAAGCAGCGCGAACACCTGGGCGCTCGGCGCCGCGGCCCCGCACGCGGCACGCAGATGTGCGAGCCGAGGCGGCGGAGCTGCTCGGAATGACAAAAACGTGCCTCGGAAAGGAGGGAGGGGGCTCGCCCAGCCTTTCATTTCCAGATCAAACCTCGCTCTTTAAAGACTTTCCTCGCGTCACCTTCGGCTCCCGCTGAGCGCTGCTCGCTCCGCAGCCAATTAATTCCATCGGGGCCTGGAGCCTGGCTGTGGGCAGCGGTGTCTGCCCTGCCGCGGGCGGGGACGGCATGCTCCAGCCTTCCCAGCCAGCTTCATCTCCTCCTAAATGGAATTTTTCCGGCCCTGGCCCGGTTCGGCCTTTGTCGAACCAGCCCCGAGCGCCGCATCCCTCCCATCCGCATTAGAGGGGATTCAAACCCCAAAATTGGGAATTGTTATCCCGGAGAGATGGGGGAGCTGCAGGGCTCCCATCCATCCCCACCCTGCTCCATGCCAGTGCTCTGAGCACATCTGGAGTTTTCACCCCGTTTTTCCCAGTTTGTTCTTCTCCAGCCCCACTGAGGCTCTACAAACCCCAAAACTGGGAATTGTTATCCCGGAGAGACGGGGGAGCTGCAGGGCTCCCATACATCCCCACACATCCATCCCATCCCTCCGTGTGTTCTCACCCCGTCTTTCCCAGTTTGTTCTTCTCCAGCCCCACTGAGGCTCTACAAACCCCAAAACTGGGAATTGTTATCCCGGAGAGACGGGGGAGCTGCAGGGCTCCCATCCATCCCCACACATCCATCCCATCCCTCCGTGTGTTCTCACCCCGTCTTTCCCAGTTTGTTCTTCTCCAGCCCCACTGAGGCTCTACAAACCCCCAAACTGGGAATTGTTATCCCAGAGAGACGAGGGAGCTGCAGGGCTCCCATCCATCCCCACCCTGCTCCATTCCATCCCATCCCTCCGTGTGTTCTCACCCCGTTTTTCCCAATTTCTCCCCCCAGCCCCACCGAGGCTCTGCACAGTGACCTGACCCCGGTGCCCTTGGGGTTTTTTCCCCCCTTTTTTCCCCAGAAGCGTGAGCTCATTTGAAAACTCCAATTTCTCCAATAATTCGCTGCAGCTGCCGAGATGTTGCCGTGCTTTTGATCACAGTTATTAATGATGTGCTGTAACATATGCAAGCCTTGCAATCCCAGCTACTCTTTCTTACAAAGATCAGTTTGTACTTCCCCCTCTCCCTTCTCCCTCCCTCCCTCGCCTCTGATGGAGCTCATATGTTTTAGGAAGTTCATCTCCCAGCTATTAGGAAATGTGTGGGCAGCTCCTCTGTGCTACAAAAGGCGCTGGAGGAAGAAGCTGTTCCCTCTTATTCCCCAAAGAAAGCATTTTTGGCTTCATTTCGGGCTCTGACTTTGCTGGTAAAAATGTTGTGGCTCCTTCTTCGCGTTGTCTTATTGACTTCCATGTTTTGGGAGATGTTTCCAGCTTTGCAGTTTTGCATTTCTCGACCACTCCCAGCCCGAACGGAGGGATCAGAAAATACAAATTGTAGGTAAATCCGTGTGTTTATCCCCCATTTATAACAGCACAAACACAATCGCCGCTCCCAATCGGAGCTGTTCAAAGCCAGCTGCCAACTGGACAAAATAAAAAATAGAAAGGTTTTTCATTCACCTCCTGTCACTAAAGCGCATCAAGCCTCCCAAATCTGGAATTTCTTCCATGCTGAAGGATGCAGTGAGGACACCGGGATGCTTCCAGCACCTCAGTGTTTTTTGTACAATGAAATGAATTCTCTGCGGTGTTTTAGCCCCAGAACCAGGGGAGCAGGAGCTGCTGGAGGCTGCGAACGCTTTTGTATTCCCTAAATTTCTCCCCCTCCCAGCCGCGAGTCGGAAGAACCGTGAAAAAAGAGCCCAGGCTGCGCTTCCCCCCTCCCTCCTGCTGCTGCTGCTGCTCTCGGTGTGTTTGCGAGCGGGGCGAAACAGGTGCTGAAATGTGAAACCCTACTGAGGGATTTCCTCGGCGGGAGCGCGGAGCTGGAGCGGGATGTGCTCCCAGGGCTGCCGGGAGCGCCGCGCTGTCGCTTTAAGAAAAAATAAACTCGGCTCTGAACTACCCAAAACCCTGCCATTTCCAGCCTGGGCTTGATTAATGATTTTTCTATCTAATAAAAGGTTCACAAACCATCTGTTTTTCTCCCTAATGCCTTGCCCAAAGGTTTTTCGTTCCTATTTCAGGCTTGGGGCCAACTGACATTCCCCTCTTTTTTTTTTCCCAGCCTTGTAAACAAACCCTTCTCTCTTTTTAATCTTCCAGGGCTGTTTCCTACCCATCGTTATGCATATTCATTGCGAGTAAACATTTTTAGTGTCTACACTTAATCTCTTCCACTGGCAATTACTGTTCTACGCTGTTTTGTAATGCAGAAGGGCCAACGCTTTCCCTTCTAATAACAGCTGGGTCGCAGATGGGGCCCGCAGTCATTGTAGAAAATAAAAATTTACAAGATGCCAGTGGAATTTATTTCGGTTTTATGGAGTCACAGGAGGAACCTTTCTGTTATCCGCCTTCAGTGCAATCTGCAGGCACGAGGCAGGCTTTTGACATTTAATCAAAGGGGGGTTCAGGTAGGGGCTGGCAGCAAGGCAGGTGGATCCTATTAGGCAGTGCCATGGTTAATTTATTTGGGAGTGATTGGCTGAGATGTGCAGCCAGGCTTTGACATCCCGTGGATATCTTGGTTAGCGTCCCGCTCCCGAGCCGGGAGCGCTGCTGCCGTGGGGATGGGCCAGCGTGGCACCCTGCTTGGGGACAGCCTTCTCCAGGATGGCGTCCTTGTCAGGGATGGCACCCTCCTTGGGGACACCCTGCTTGGGGACACTCTCATTGGGACACCCTCACTGGGACACTCTCATTGGGGCACCCTGCTTGAGGACACCCTCATTGGGACACCCTCATTGGGACACTCTCATTGGGGACACTCTCATTGGGACACCCTCATTGGGACACCCTCACTGGGACACCCTCATTGGGACACTCTCATTGGGACACTCTCCTGGGGACACCCTCATTGGGACACCCTCATTGGGACACCCTCACTGGGACACCCTCACTGGGACACTCTCATTGGGACACTCTCCTGGGGACACCCTCATTGGGACACCCTCACTGGGGACACCCTCATTGGGACACCCTCACTGGGACACCCTCATTGGGACACCCTCATTGGGACACCCTCATTGGGACACTCTCCTGGGGACACCCTCATTGGGACACCCTCACTGGGGACACCCTCATTGGGACACCCTCATTGGGACACCCTCATTGGGACACTCTCCTGGGGACACTCTCCTGGGGACACCCTCATTGGGACACCCTCACTGGGGACACCCTCACTGGGGACACCCTCATTGGGACACTCTCCTGGGGACACCCTCATTGGGACACCCTCACTGGGGACACCCTCACTGGGGACACCCTCATTGGGACACTCTCCTGGGGACACCCTCATTGGGACACCCTCATTGGGACACCCTCACTGGGGACACCCTCATTGGGACACCCTCATTGGGACACCCTCACTGGGGACACCCTGCTTGGGGACACCCTCATTGGGACACTCTCCTGGGGACACCCTCACTGGGGACACCCTCATTGGGACACTCTCCTCGGGACACCCTCATTGGGACACCCTCATTGGGACACCCTCATTGGGACACCCTCACTGGGGACACCCTCATTGGGACACCCTCATTGGGACACCCTCATTGGGACACTCTCCTCGGGACACCCTCACTGGGACACCCTCATTGGGACACCCTCATTGGGACACCCTCATTGGGACACCCTCACTGGGGACACCCTCATTGGGACACCCTCATTGGGACACCCTCATTGGGACACTCTCCTGGGGACACTCTCCTGGGGACACCCTCATTGGGACACCCTCACTGGGGACACCCTCACTGGGGACACCCTCATTGGGACACTCTCCTGGGGACACCCTCATTGGGACACCCTCATTGGGACACCCTCACTGGGGACACCCTCATTGGGACACCCTCATTGGGACACCCTCACTGGGGACACCCTGCTTGGGGACACCCTCATTGGGACACTCTCCTGGGGACACCCTCACTGGGGACACCCTCATTGGGACACCCTCATTGGGACACCCTCACTGGGGACACCCTGCTTGGGGACACCCTGCTTGGGACACTCTCCTCAGGGCACCCTCCTTGGGGGCACCTTCCTTGGGACACCCTCATTGGGGACACCCTTCTCTAGGATGGCATCCTTGTCAGGGATGGCACCCTCCTTGGGGCACCCTGCTTGGGACACCCTCCTCTGAATGGCACTCTCCTAATGGGCACCTCCTATGGGATGGCACCCTCCTTGGGGGCCCCTTCCTCTGGGATGGCACCTTCCTCTGGGATAGCATTCTCCTCCGCATGGCACCCTTGTCACGGATGGCGCCCTGCTTGGGGGCACTCTCCTATGGGATGGCACCTTCCTCTGGGATGGCACCCTTGTTGGGAACACCCTCCTCTGGGATGGCACCCTCCTATGGGGCACCCTCCTATGGGATGGCACCCTCCTAATGGGCACCCTCCTAATGGGCACCCTCCTATGGGACACCCTCCTATGGGGCACCCTCCTATGGGATGGCACCCTCCTAATGGGCACCCTCCTATGGGATGGCACCCTCCTATGGGGCACCCTCCTATGGGGCACCCTCCTATGGGATGGCACCCTCTGAATGGGCATCCTCCTAATGGGCACCCTCCTATGGTGCACCCTCCTATGGGGCACCCTCCTATGGGACACCCTCCTATGGGGCACCCTCCTATGGGATGGCACCCTCCTAATGGGCACCCTCCTATGGGATGGCACCCTCCTATGGGGCACCCTCCTATGGGATGGCACCCTCCTAATGGGCACCCTCCTAATGGGCACCCTCCTATGGGACACCCTCCTATGGGGCACCCTCCTATGGGATGGCACCCTCCTAATGGGCACCCTCCTATGGGATGGCACCCTCCTATGGGACACCCTCCTATGGGGCACCCTCCTATGGGATGGCACCCTCCTAATGGGCACCCTCCTATGGGATGGCACCCTCCTATGGGATGGCACCCTCCTATGGGGCACCCTCCTATGGGATGGCACCCTCGTTGGGGACACCCTCGTGGGGGACACCCTCGTGCGGATGGCACTCCCTGGCATGTAGGGCGGCCCAGCCTGGGGCCAGGGCAGGAGGTTGCCCTTGCTCCATCAGCTGCTTGGCACAACCCCTGCTGTTCCTGACATTTCCTGGGGTAGGGGCACTTTGGAGGGAAATCCCAAGAAATTTTATTTAGTGGGGCTTTTTCCAGACTTTTGAATGAGAAGGACAAAACCATCCCAAATCTCTTTTCCTTTCCTCCCTTGTTCCCTTTCCTCCCTCGTTTCCAGCATCCAGCAGCACAAACGTATTGACCCGCTCAGGTTAATTTGATTTTAGCTGCTGTGGGTTTTATTATTCAAGTTTTCCCTTCATTTATGGCCCCAAGGTTTGCAAAACTCTCAGCTTTTCCAAAGGATTGGGAATTTTTCCTTCTTGGAAATCCTGATCCAGGTGTCGCAATGAGAAGATCTTTATGGCCCTTCCAACCCAAATAAATCTGTGATTTTGTGTGGAAACAAAACACAACTTACATGGGGAGAAAATCCTTCAGCTCTTGAGTTTGTTGTTCCCTGGTAAATATTTCCCAGAGGTTGATTTGGGAAGGGGGGAAAGCATTAATGTGTGTGGCTCAGCTCAAACTTTGCCTCCTCCTTTCAAAAGATGATATTGCTGTTTTTTACATGCAAACTCAGTGGAGAATATTGAATTTGGTACATTAAATACCGAGATGAAGGTCTTAGTGCCTTTGAATGAAGAGGATGAATTCTCCCAACTCCATTTCCCCGTGTATCATCCCCAAGCCTTTCCCCTCATTCCCAAGCTCCAAAGCTGCCAGGCAGCCTGTTAATCTCGCTGAAAAGCTGTTCCTACTGTAAATATTGGTGGGGATCAGCTCGTCTGGGCTGGGAGCGGGCTCGCCGGGAGCCTCAGGGTATCCGATCTCTGCAATCCCACGGGGAAGGAGAATCCCAGACACACAGACCAATGGAAACCCCCTGGGCACTCAAAGGGATTCGTGCTCTGCTCCCCAGAACCAGAAGAATCCAGGATCCTTCCTGGGCTCTGGAGCTCTGAGGATGGAGCAGTGCAGCCTGTGCTGCTCCATGGAATATTCAGGAGCTGGGCTGGCAGAACATCGCCGTGGTTTGCAGCCGTGTTTGGGATGATGGGAGGTTCCTGAGCGCCCAGAATTTCCTGGGCTGCAGCACGGCACTGCGGCTTTATCCCAAAAACCCCGTCCCACAGATCCCGGACAGCGTTCCTAAAAAACCCCGTCCCACAGATGCCAGACAGCGCTCCCAAAAACCCCAGCCAGTGCTCCTGAGTCCCAAAAGCCCATCCCGCAGATTCCAACCCCGTCCCACAGATCCCAGCCAGTGCTCCTGAGTCCCAAAAGCCCATCCCGCAGATTCCAACCCCATAGATTGGAATGATGATTCCCAGAAGGATCAGCTCTGGATATTCTATAATTCCCAGAAGGATCAGTCCTGGATATTCCATGATTCATTCCATGATTCCCAGAAGGATCAGCCCTGGATATCCCATGATTCCCAGAAGGATCAGCCCTGGATATTCCATGATTCATTCTGTGATTCCCAGAAGGATCAGCCCTGGATATTCCATGATTCATTCCATGATTCCCAGAAGGATCAGCCCTGGATATTCCATGATTCATTCCATGATTCCCAGAAAGATCAGTCCTGGATATTCCACGATTCATTCCATGATTCCCAGAAGGATCAGCCCTGGATATTCCATGATTCCCAGAAGGATCAGCCCTGGATATTCCATGATTCATTCTGTGATTCCCAGAAGGATCAGCCCTGGATATTCCATGATTCATTCTGTGATTCCCAGAAGGATCAGCCCTGGATATTCCATGATTCATTCCGTGATTCCCAGAAAGATCAGTCCTGGATATTCCACGATTCATTCCATGATTCCCAGAAGGATCAGCCCTGGATATTCCATGATTCATTCTGTGATTCCCAGAGGGATCAGCCCTGGGTATTCCATGGTTCCCTGGATATTCCATGACTCCCAGAGGCATCAGCCCTGGACATTCCATCATTCCCAGGACATTCCATCATTCCCAGCGGGCTCAGCTCCCTGTGCTGCTGTTTGCCCCCACACTGGGCACTTTCCCTGGCCCAGCAGGATTCAGGGAACATGGAACCATGGAATCTGCTCCCAGCCCTCTGGAATGGCACGTGCAGGATGCAGCCATCTGCAGGCTGCTGTAAAATGCCTGGAAAAGCGACAGAAGCACTTGGACAGGTGGGATGGCTCCATCCCCGGCCTGGGCACGGCAGCAAATGGAGTCAAGGCCATAAAAGAGAAGGGTGGGATGGATGGATGGATGGATGGATGCATGCATGCATGCATGTGGAGGCTGTTTTTCATGGAATGCTGGCCTGCTCAAAGTGATTTTGGAAATGTAACATCCGTGGAGTTTGGGCCTTTTGTCACGGCTGGAAATGTCTGAGCAGAGCCCCAGCAAGGCAGAGCACCTGGAGCTGCTGACTGCAAAGGAATCAGCTGCTGCAGGGTCTGGGGGGGCATTTTGGGGAAGGAAACGGTGAAGAATCACCAGAAAACTCCAACACAAAGATTTCTGAGGCGCTGGCCCAGCTTGCCCAGAGAAGCTGTTCAAAGCCAGGCTAAAACAGGATGAAAATCTGGAATTCCCTCTAAATATTCCAGATGAAGCCAGGAAACGATCAGCTCTCCCTGAAATGGTGCTCATTGTCCATGTGTGCAATAGGACGTGACCCAATGTGGAGCTGGGACATCTCCAAGTCCTTCCAGGCTGTTTGTGGGCGGAAACTTTGGGAAGGTGATTGCAGAGCGTCAGGGGAGGTGGTTGGACACGTCCTTTCTCTTTCCCCATTTCCCTTCTGCGTCTGCCCGTCCCCAAATCCATTCTCAGAGAGCTGCAGAGCACCAAACCCTGTGCTGTAGCTGTGGAGGTTCTCCCAGGATGGGTTTGAAGGTCTCTTGTGGAAAACGCATGTATTTGATGACTGGCTTTTGGCAAATATTCAAATTGTCCAAATTATTATTACTCTTATTGTATTCCTATCTTTATAACCATTTGATTACTATGAAACTTTTCAAATTTTAGTGATTGGCGTTGTTCACACCCTTAATCCCAAATCATTCAGGGATTCCACAGCTCCACCAAACCATTCAGTTGTGTTCAGAGCCTAAATTCCCCATGGTCACTTGGGAGAGAATCCCAGTGCCTCAGGAGGCTTTTAGGAATTCCCAAGGATTTGGTTTAATCAGTGATCTGCAGTAATTTAATATATTTGCAGTGCTCTCTTCTTTAATACTTAATGAGTGATGATTAGGTTTGTGTATCAGAGCTGAAATCTGCAAGTTAGGTGGCAATTAATGTTTGAAGTGCTCCGTAACTCCAGATATAATGATCCCATTTGCCAGGTAATTATGGCATGGAGGTGCCTAATAGACAGCAGCACTCCTGTGCTCACCTGAGGACAAAAATCCAGGTACAGGCTCTGCTCCCTCTTTTCCATCGCCCCATTCCTCCCGGGTAGCTCCAGGCTGGCCTTGGTGCCTCATTAGCCAAAGGAACCACGACATAACAGAGGGATCCAGCCCAAAGCAAACAGCCCACGAGGGCCATGTGCCGCCAGGAAAAGCAGGAATCAAATTGCACGCCCTGATTCTGTACAGATATTCCACTTGCAAATATTGCACTTGCAAAGCCCTGGCCCACAATGGCTCTTTCAGCTGCGCATTTCACATGAGGAAATATTCCAGGGCGATTTTGTGATTCCAAACCCGAGGTTAGATGGAGTTTTCATGAGTCACATACCCCCAGAATGAGGCTGAGCAAGGCATTTCCTCCCAGGCCGTGGAGTTTAGGAGCAGCTGAGCTCCTGCACAAACACAACCAAGTTAACTTGTTATTTTCATTTCATTCCCACCTTTTACTGAGATGGGGAAATGAGCAATGCAGTATTTAATTTATCCTTTGCAATATGATGATAAAACAGTGCCCACCGCTCCCTGAGTGTCTGCTGTCCCTGCATGTACCCTGATTTTCAGCAGGGAGCAGAGCTGCCATCCCAATGGATCATCCCATGTTTGAACATTTCAGCTCAAGACTGAAAGGATTTCAGCACTGGGACCACGTCCTGGTTTTCTTCTCTGGAAAAGCAGGATAATGTTTGCCTGCCCCACAGGAAGCTCCTGAAGGCTGGCTCTGACTCTCCACCACGGGATCAGTTTATTTGGGAGACACAGAGCTCTTGCAGCACTGATTCGGTCAGAGTTACAACTTCCAGCCTCCTCTGGCCTGAGCGGGAATTCCAGCTGTCCCAGGCTGAATCGGGGAAAGCCAAAGTGCTCCTGCCTCTGCGGTTGGCACAGGAGTGTTTCCCTGCTGCATCTCCATCCTCCGGCTAGGTAGCCCAAAATAAACTCCTGGGTGCAGCTCCAGGCAGCAAGTGACAGCATGAATCATGGCAAACGTCATCCCAGCCATGGGAACAGGGATATGTGGGAATTCAGAACAGCTCGGTGAGGAACAGCGGCCCTGCCAAATCCTGGGAGCTTTATCCTGGAATTTGGTGCTTCCTGCACCCAACTGCAGGCACAGGGTGAGGAACAGCGGCCCTGCCAAATCCTGGGAGCTTTATCCTGGAATTTGGTGCTTCCTGCACCCAACTGCAGGCACAGGGTGAGGAACAGCGGCCCTGCCAAATCCTGGGAGCTTTATCCTGGAATTTGGTGCTTCCTGCACCCAACTGCAGGCACAGGGTGAGGAACAGCGGCCCTGCCAAATCCTGGGAGCTTTATCCTGGAATTTGGTGCTTCCTGCACCCAATTCCAGGTGGGATTCCCAACTGCAGAGCTGCTGGGCTGGCAGGGACCTCAAGGAACCTCTCACTCCATCTCCTGGCACCTTTCCACCATCCCAACTGGCCTTGAGCAATTCCAGGGCTGGAGCAGCCCCAGGAGACATGCAGGAACGGCTTCCCCCTCAGTGGAACATGTGGCAGAGCAGCCACCTAGGAAGGTTTGGTTTGGGGGAGTTCTGGGAAGTTGATCCAACCTCCACAGACACCCTTGGGAGCAAATAGAGACAAAGCAGGAGACGCTTGACAGAGGAGCAGCTTGTGCTCACGGAATGAGCCAAGCTGGGAGCAGCGAGCCAGCTCCAAAGCCAGGGAATGGATCTTTATGCCTGGTGCTGAAAATGCCCCCAGAACCAGGTCACGGTGGCCCGGAGCTGCCATCTCCTCCTGCCCAGAGCCCTGGAACACCTCAGGAAAGCCCCACAGGATCCCGAGGCAGGTCGAGCTCCAGCCCGCACCCGTGAGAGCGGCGCCAGCTCTCCCCTTCCCCCTTGCCGAGTTTTTCACCTACTTGGCTGCGGCCCAGAAAGAGCCTGCACACAAGTGAGAGACCCTGGAGCTCCAATCCTCTCCAAAGCTGGCAGCAGCACTAAGATTAGAGAGCGAGAAGTGTGAGGGAGCTGAAAGCCTGTGAATCCTGCTAAGGATAGCAAGGCACGAGTAGGAGGCAGCCAGAGCCCATCCCGAGCACCCGCAGCTGAGCGCTGCGAGTTGGATGGGATCTGGGGACAGGCAAGGTAGTGCCTGGCAGGCAGGGAGGTGCTGCTGGGATCTGATAGCCTGCTCCCAAAAGAGGCTTTTCCTGGGCAGGGAGCGGCAGGGAAAGGCCTGGCTGCCATCAGCCGCTGAGCTTATCCAGGTTATTTTAATGTACATTTACACACTTATATTGACATGATGTGTAGTTATGTATTATATTATGTATAACCAGCCGGGTTATTTCTAATGTGTATTTATATATTGATATTGATATGATGTGTAATTATATATAATATATCACATACTGTATCTATATTCTATATTTATATATTACATTGCATAAATATACATATTTATGCATTATGTATATTGTATTTATATTTATATTATATACAGTTATGTATTATATAGAATATAATATGTATGCTATATTGTCTTTATAGATTCATATTGACATACATCATTTTACATATTTTATGTATAATACATATTATATTTACATTTATATTATGTATAATTATATATTACATTTTCCTTTTGTTTATATATTTATATATGATGTATTATATAAACATACACATTTTAAATATGTGATATATAAAATACATTGATGTGTATATGTATGTGCATATGTACATGTATATGTATATATGTATGTATATGTGTATATGTATATGTATGTTGATATTATTTATAATTATATATTGTATAATATACTATATATTATATCTACATTTTCATGATATATTTATATATTATGTGTTATATAAATATACACATTTTAAATATGTGATATATAAAATACATTGATATGTATATGTATATGTATGTGTCTATGTATGTTGATATTATTTATAATTATATATTATATAATGCACTATATTTTATATCTACATTTTCATGATATATTTATATATTATTTGTTATATTTATATGTTGTGCATATTATATTATATTATATTATATTATATTATATTATATTATATTATATTAATATTTATTCCTGGGCCTGCTGCAGCACTGATCTCCCTGCAGGCACGGGAGCAGCTCAGAGGGAATATGGGAATGCTGCTGCCTCACCTGGCTGGGACCCCAAATCCAGGTGAAACACGTCCCTGCAGGTGCTCCAAGCTGCTCCTGGGGGCACAGGGTGGAAAATCAGAGGGTCCCAGAATGGTTTGGTGGGAAGGGACCTTAAGGATCCTTTCATTCCGCAAGCCCAGGCTGCCCAACCCGGTCTAAAACACTTCCAGGGATGGAGAGGGATGGGATACATACGTTTGTGTATCCTCAGGAAATGTCAGCTATCCCAAATCCCACAGATCCTGCAAGTCCAGAAAGTGCTGCTCTAATACCCCCAAATCACTGCATCAGGAATAGAGACCATTGGAAGATCTAAATTGTGGGGAAAAAATCAAATTTCCAGCAGAGCACCTCGGACTCGGAAATATTTTGAATGTAAATTCCCAGGCTTGGGATGAGGTTAGCTAAACAATACGAGGAAGCCTTTCCCAGGGGAACGTCAGGGTTGTTTGGATATCTGAGGGCCTGGGAAGGGCTCCCAGGGAATCTGGGCTCTCCCACTGAACTCAGGCAGGGTTTCACTCCAATGGAGCAGAGGTGGGTTAACGCTGAGCGTTTGGAAATCCCCGTTCCCATTGCCAGGCTGCTCCTCAGAGATCTCCCCATCATTACTTTCGCTCGGCCGTCAGCGGCTCAATGGCAGCCCAGGGACTGGGATGTGCCTTTGGAAACGGGCTCAGCTCCGCTGTGTGCCGTGGAAAACTTGTCCTGTGAACCTTGTTGTGACTCTGAACCCGCTCAGCAGTGCTGCAATTTCCCTCTGCAGCCCTGAGCAGGAGCTGGGCTGCACTCAGGGCCCCCCAACCCTTCCCCAGTGTTATTGTTTGCAAAACGCTGGATAAAATATAAATGATGCTTTCAATTGAAACCCAACCTCACACTGTTCCCAGCTTTAATAACAGTTTTGACAGATGAGATTTCCATCATCTGTTTTTGTCTTTGTCAAGGCTCCTCCAATAAATGCTCTAAACTAACAGATGTGACTATAAAGGCTGAGGCATCGGGAGCTGAGCTTTGTCAAGTGCTACCAGAGATAAATTAATTCCTAGTTTAAGCCTCCACTGAGCACTGGGACATCCCTTCCCCTGCTTGTGGTGCCTGACCTTGGGCGGGTTTCACACCCAGACAGGGAAATCACAACAGGTACAATTACAGGGATTGGGGCACCAAACAAGGCACCAGTTTAGCCAGGGCAACAAACTGGGAGCCAGAAATCTGATATCCATCAAAAGTGAACCTTTTCTACCTCTGTCGGAATTCACAGTGCCTCTAAAACACAGGCGAATTATCTGAATGCTAAAGTAGCTTTTGGGTGATACTTTGGGATCCTGCAGCCTGATTTCCTCCCCAACATTGCTGCCCTGGGATCTCTTTATTCCCTTCCCAATGGGGCACCAGTTTAGCCAGGGTAACAAACTGGGAGCCAGAAATCTGATATCCATCAAAAGGGAACATGTTCTAGCTCTGTTGGAATTCACAGTGCCTCTAAAACACAGGTGAATTATCTGAACGCTGAGATCCTGCAGCCTGAATTCCTCCCCAACGTTCCTGCTCATTCCTGCCCCGTGATCTCTTTATTCCCTCACCAAGCCCACAGGCACCCCCACATCAATTTAGGGCCATTTGGGTGCTCAGCAACAGGTAAGCCACGGTGGTTTTACCAGCAATTAGAATTTCCAGTGGGAGCAGGAAAACACATCCATTGTTTCATCTGTGACTCCAGATTTTCCTCCACTACACCAACTAATAAATAAGACATAATTGGGTCTGGCCTCCTGACTCCCACTCTTGCAAAGGCATGAATAAATGAATTAATCACAGCCACCAGGGTGAGGAGAGAGAAGTCCACGGGGGAGAAAGGGCGGACGGAATGAAAGTCCCGATGTCAGAAAAATTCCACAATGAAGTTATTCGGGAGTATTGATTTGATAAGTGAAAACTTAAATAAGGCTTGGGCAGAGAGACACGGCTCCTGGGAGAGTTGGCTGTCAGAGGTGGGGCAAGGAGGAACACGTGTGGGGATGGCGGGAAAAGCCCTCCAGAATAAAAAAGTCTCAATTTTGTTTGATGTCTCCTGCCAGAGGGCCGGGACTGCCCTGGAATAACTCCCCGCTACGGGCCCGGCTCCGACCCGCTCTCCAAACTCCGAGCGCCGTTCATTCAATCCCTGCTCCTCCTATGGAGCCATAAATGGATCCAGCTAAGGGCTCTAAAGCTATCCCACAGGATCCTCGTGCTTGGAGCTGATGGAACATTAGTGTCAGGCAAGACTATTATTTGAGTCTCAATATAATTAATAAAGCTTTTCTCTCCCCCCCAGGAACGCGCTAAATCTCCGCGCCTTGTTTGCGTCGGGCGCGAGATTCCCCTACCTCGCACGGAAGGCAAAAAAAGATGAAAAAGCCTTTAAATATTTAACAGTCGAAACCCGACATAAATTGGAGATTTGAATAAAAAATCAGCCCAAGTATATTTGTATGAAACTGGTGAACAGAAGGAATACACATGCTCCGAGGAATAGATTTTATGCCAAACATCAATCAATCCCGGCTCCGAAGCCTATTTATAATACTGTGGGGGTTCTGGACGGTTGCACTTCACACTGGGAGGACCAATCCATGACATTAGCTGGTGAACAATTGAAAGCTTTTACAAATAATTAAAACTCTGCTCGGAAATGGGGATCTTGCCGCCGCTTTTGTGGCCACGCACCGGCTCGTGTGGATGGCAGAGTGTAAATAATGAGCAGTTAATGTCGGATTTGCTCCACCGTCCTCTGCCTGACGGGGCTTTCTCCCTGCTTATTGATTTTTTGGGCACAAATGTGGATTTATTTCCAGTTTTGCCTTCCCTGTCCCGTCCAGGACAACGGGGTCAGGTGGGATTTTGGGAGGGGATTTTGGGTGGGGATCCCTGGCTGGCGCGGACGGGCTTTGGAGCGCCTTGGGACGGCAGAAGGTGGCAGGGGGTGGAACGAGACGCTCGAAGGTCCCTTCGGAGCCAAACCAGGCTGGGACTGCACGGGTGCTTGGTGGCAGCAGGGGGAGCTCAGACATCCCATTTGGCTCTCTCCAAATGTCATTCCTTAAGACCTTCTGAGCAATTAAACCAAATTTAGCAGGAATCAATCATACAGACGCGAGGGTGGGAAATAATGAAGATGGATGTTGTTTAAAGCCTTCCAAGAGCTCCTGCCGGAGCTAGATATCATCCTGAGCGGGATTAGATTGTCCAAGTGACCTTAGGAGTGCTTGCAAGGGTCCTCCCGAGCCCCACCGGCCCCTTGGCCCCTTTCCCAAGGTAAGCCCTTCCCCGGAGCGCTGCTGGCACCCCCGGGATGCACGGAGGCAGAGAGGAATCCCTGCCAGAGCAGGAGGAACACTCTGTTCTCCCAGCTCTCTTTGTACAAGGCAAAGAAATCTCTGCTTGGAGGCCGAAAATCCTGCTCCAAATCCCCGGTCCCAGGTGTAGGGCCAATATATTTATTTCATTTCCCTAAAGTTCCCACCGGGCTCAGGAAACAGGTGGGTTTCAAACCTTCTGAAGACACCAAAGTGCTTCTTTACAAAGCGACTTGCAAAGCAAAAATATGAAGAAAAAAAAAAAAAGAGAGAGAGAGATTTTTTTTTCCCTATTCCCCAGGGATTTTTGAGCATATGAAGCACAAAAATAATCACAGAAATGACGCAAAGGAAGAAAAAACCCAAGGATTTAGTCGGAGTCAGCAATCCAAAGGCAGCTCCCTGCTGCTGCTGCCTCACCCCCACGACACAGCCTGGATGGAAGGGGCTTTGTGCTGAGCAGCAGCCAAAGCCAAGAGCTCAAATCCCTGGCTCGGAAACCCTGGGCTGTGGGAAGGCGACGCTGCTGAGAAGAACAAGGCTTATTTTAACTAATTAGGATAAAGAGAGGGACGGGGTAGCTGTGAGGGCACTGCCACCTCCAACTGCACCTTCCTCCATGCGAGCTCTGCTCTCTCCTGGACACGCGCAGCCCCGAAACCAACACGTGTTCTCCAGACAAACCGGCCAGCTCTGGAGCTGTGGGATGGCTGTGTCATCTCCAGCTGTTTCCCTCCTCTACTGGAGCCTAAAGAAGTAAATATTGAAATCAAACCCCCTGGGCTCTCCTAAACCAATCCAGACCCGTTTGTCCCACCTCTGGGAAGGCACGTGGAGCATCATGTAAATCCCCCGGCACTTTGCTTATCTCCTGCCACGCTTTTGCTCCAAAAATGGGAATTTTCATCAGGAAATCAGGATGCCAGTCAGGGTTTGTGTCCCAAGGTCCCTGTGTTTCCTGCTCCTCAGCTGGGAGTGCCTGCAGGAGAAGCAGGGCTCGGTGGCCAGCCTCAGTTTTGGGGGTTTTGGGTTCCAGGCCATTTGTAATGGGATTTTCACAGAGCTTTTGGCTTCAGGTGCACGCTGCACATTTCCCCGGGGATTTGCTTGTTTTGTGTGGAGCTGAAACAAAAGTGGCAGAAAATCAGCTGAGCTTCTGCGCTCTCGCTGCTGTGCTGTGGTGGGAAAGGAGGAAACTGGTTTTTCCTTGGGAGGAATGCTGCTGCTCTTCCCTAATTTCTCTAATGACATTTGATATTATGGTGATGAGTGCCTTGGAAAATACATATGATAATCATTATAATCAAGCACATGTGTCTGGAGAGTGTAATAGGTACATTCTAGAAATTAGAAAATAAACATGTGTTAAGGAATGACTTTTAATATTAATTTCCATTTTTAGAAAGCCAGGCCCCAGATCCAACTGGGGATTAAGCAGCCAAAAGGGGATTTTATAGAATCCTGGTTTTCCAGCATGGCTTGGGCTGGGAGGGACCTTAAAGCTGTGCAGAGGTGAATGTTCCTTTCCAAGCCACCCCATTCCGTGATTGTGGGATCCCATGGCCTTGGAACGAGGAGAACAACAGCACTGGAAGGTGCAGAGTGACTCCTGAGACAGGTACAGTTAATTAATATCCATGGTTCTGGGATCCCAGGTACAGTTCATCAATATCCATGGTTCTGGGATCCCAGGTACAGTTCATCAATGGTTCTGGGATCCCAGGTACAGTTCATCAATATCCATGGGTCTGGGATCCCAGGTACAGTTCATCAATATCCATGGGTCTGGGATCCCAGGTACAGTTCATCAATGGGTCTGGGATCCCAGGTACAGTTCATCAATATCCATGGTTCTGGGATCCCAGGTACAGTTCATCAATGGTTCTGGGATCCCAGGTACAGTTCATCAATATCCATGGTTCTGGGATCCCAGGTACAGTTCATCAATGGGTCTGGGATCCCAGGTACAGTTCATCAATATCCATGGTTCTGGGATCCCAGGTACAGTTCATCAATGGGTCTGGGATCCCAGGTACAGTTCATCAATATCCATGGTTCTGGGATCCCAGGTACAGTTCATCAATATCCATGGTTCTGGGATCCCGTGGCTTTGGAACGAGCAGAGCAGCCCTGCAAGGTGCAGAGTGACTCGTGAATAAACAGGCCCTGGGTTTATCTGCCCTCCTGAAGTGGAATGGAGCCGTTCCCACAACCCTAGCTGGAGCACAGAGCTGCTCCCAAACGCCAGGCCTCGAGTGGAGTGCCTCTCCCAGTGCACAGCCTATTGATTTTAGGAGCCATCAGTGGATATTGTGTGCCTATAGCATTACCAGGACAGGCAGGAGGTGCACAGAGTCATTTGCCTGTTGTCCCATGCTGTGCCCTATGGGAAGCCACTGATTCCTACACTTGGAGCAGGGACAATGCAACTTAATCAGAGTGACAGGAAACAGGCAGCAATTACAGTGTGCAGCTACATCTGCTGGGTTCCACTTCACTGAAGGAAGAGTTATCTCAATTTTAATGTACAGCCCTTTTTCATGTTTCATTTAACCTCTGCTGTATTATTAACCGCATCAAAATATAACGACGGTCGTTAGGAAAAAGGCGAAAAGCGAGAACATTTGGGGAAATTTGGACTCTTCCCCCGTTATCTGTAATTTAACGCTCTCGGTTTTACTTTCGTGCCCCGTTCCACAGTGTCATTTAACAGAGGGGTTTGTTTGCTTTAAATACCAAGCACAGCCCCGACGCTGCTTCCTCCAAACTCGCGGCAGAACAATTCCCGATGCTGCAGCGGAAGCAAGATGTGACCTGCTGATATTCCTTTGCCTTAATTGCCACACTGCAATCGAGTTTGCTCCTTTCCCAAATTGTGGGAAATTCTCATTGTTAGGGTTTCACTGGAAAAGCAATCACTGGGAATTCGTCAGAATCCGAGGGAGAACTGGGAGAAAGGGGGGGAGCAGGTTTCCCTCCTGGGGATGGAAAGCAAACCCCAGCGCTGTCCTCATTGCACCACCAGAGACAAAATCTCACTTGGGAATCACTGGCATGGAAACAGGAGCAGGAATCCCGGCTGCAGGCTTTGGGGCACAGAAGGTTCTGGAATGAACTCCGCAACGGCTTGGGTTGGAAGGGATGTTAAGGATTGAACCCCCTAGCACGGGCAGGGACACCTTGCACAATGCCAGGTTGCTCCAAGCTGGCCTTGGATCACTCACAGGCATGAGGTACAGCAAACACGGGGATGCATTTCTACATTTATTTCCCACTGGAAGTGGCAGGGAAAGCTCACACAGGAGCAGCTCAGCAGCAGCGCTGGCAATGTTCTTTATTTTGGAACCAGGATCCATCCTGCACCTCCCAGTGCCAATCTCAAATTCCCTTATCTGAGTGGGCTCCCCTTCCCTGGAAGCGTCCCGGGGGGTGCAATAGGATGGTCCATAAAATCCCCTCCAACCCAACCCATTCCTTAATAAACCAGGACGATCCCTGTGAGCTGTAGCCTAAATAAAACATACAAAAGAACTCCTGAGCGTGGAGAACAATGAAGAACCCACCCGGAGGGGGTAATCAGCATCTGAGGAGCCTTTAATCTAACAAGGACATCTTAAGTGAAGTTGCTGAAAGAAAGGTGCTGTGCGATTGCCAACCAGCTCCCCTGTACGGCGAGGATTCCTCTGAAGCACCGAGTGCTAATTGGAAGGAAGTTGGAAAGCTTTCTGCCAGGATCCTGTAATAAGCTTCATTAGGCCGTGGGACGGCGCTGAACTGAATATTAATAAAAAGGCAGCGAGGGAACCGGAGCCTGGGGAAACTGGGAGTTGGGCTGGATACTGGGAGGGAATTCCGCCCTGGAGGGCGGGGAGGGCCCGGCACAGCTGTGGCATCCCTGGCAGTGCCCAAGGCCAGCCTGTGCACCCGGGGCTGGTGGAAGGGGTGATCTCTAAGTGCCCCCAACCCAAGGCAGGGTGGGATTCTATGGAGTGTCTTGCCTAAATGTCACAGCAGGGTCTGCCCTGGGGCTGTCCATCCCCGTGTGCTTGTACGTGGGTGTGGGCCAATAAAAGCGCTGAGGGAAACTGAGGAAGGAGCAGCTCGGCTGGAGGTGCTACGATAAAAACAAAAATGGATATGAGAAATCTCATTCCCTGAGGACTTTGGGAATCACTTTTGGGAGTGCAGGGCCTAAAGAGGTTGTTGGTTTGGGCTCAAACACCTGTGAGTTGTGCTAAGAACCGGGCACAACGAAAAGACTCCTCCTGTTGAGCAAGCCCATGGATTAGCTATGAATTATCCTGTTTACATTTCATTTAGTTTGATTTTCTCTCTATTTCCTATTTTCTAAATTAGATAACCCTTGCCTGATTTAAGGTAATTTGCCTTTACTGACTATTACTTAAGGCTAAGCATTTGCGAAGCCATTCCGGGAGAGGAGGAAAATGAAACCGCGCAAATTTCGGGTTTGGAGAACAAAAGGAACGCGGGCATGGAAGGGAAGCGCTGATGAACGGGGAGCTGGCAGCGCCTCAGCCCCAAGAGCTGCCTTTGACCGATGCCACGAGCTTTTCCAGACACTCTGGAGCTTCCTTTGTGCATCCTGCGCTTAAAAATTTGATGAGCCCAGCTCCCGGTGTATTTAGCACCAGTGCAGCAACAGGGACCCATCAGCAGGAAAATGGAGTTGGACGATCCCCCCTTTTTCTTATGGGCTCCGATAATTTAACCGCCTGCTTTTATTTCCACGTTATATTGCAGTTGCATCTGGAAATCGGGAAATTCGCTTTGGAAACCAAAAGGGGGAGGAGGGAAGCGAGGAGGGAAGTGGGGAAAACACAAGACGTGGGCAGCAAAGCCTCTCCGTGCCACTGCACCCTGCAAACCTCTCCCAGCTGAATGTGGGATCTCTTTAGGAGCTGCTAATCTATGCAAAGCAAATTGTTTTGGATTCGCCCGGCCCATCCCTGCCCACCCTGTCATTTGTAACTGCTGCCTGTGCTGACAGAAACTCTTCATCAAGCGCGGGGCCACGCACACACACACCTCAAACTCACTAAAGGCAGCCGGGGCGGTGAGGACACAACGCCCGAGGGTTTGCCATGGGCCAGCCCTTCCCGTGGGTTCCTGTCCCTCTGCCACGGGAGAAGGGGCTGGAGCCCTTGGGCTGGGCCCGGTGCTGCCCGAGCATCTCCTGTTGGAAACCAGGATGTTCCACCCCGCACACAGACAAATCCTGCTCAATCCAAATGTCTCTGAGAACAATTTTCGCCTGGAGAATGTTCCTTCATTCCCATCTGTGCAGATCACAGTTTGAAATGCTGCCTGCACTTTCCAAACCCTTGCTTCACCAGAAAAAAATAGCCAGAGCAAACTAGAAAAAAAAATTAAAAAATAGGAAACAAGGAAAAATCTCAAAGCTCAACCTATCAAATGATTATGGAATGAAAAAGAATTTGTGTTGTTGCCAGCCCCAGTAAGGTGTCCCAGTCCCCCAACTGGGGTTGCACACCTCCACCGCCCCGGGCACAGCTCGGGAACGGCACGGAGCCCTCCGGTGGAATCCTGGATCGACGCTTTCCCAAATAAATCTCGGGGCTGCCTTGTATTAATGAACTGTCACAGCTCCCATTGTTTCCCAGGGCCTTGCAGCTGCATTCTTTCACAGGTGCTTGGCAGATCCGAGCGCGGCTGCTCTGGGGTTTGAGCACAGGACCAAATCCCTCCTCCGGCGCATTGCTGGGGAGTTATCCATGTGCAAAACATGCTTTATTTTCCTTTCCTTCGCTTTCCCTGCCTCACTCCTCTTCCCCTGACCTCACCTTCCTGGTGAGGAAATTCCAACCTCAGAACCCAGGAACGGTTTGGGTTGGAAGGGAGAGGCTTTCTCAGCGCAACCAGAACCAGCCTCGAGGCAGCTTGGCTGCGGATGGACTGGAATGGAGCTCAGGACTATCGGATGTGTCCCTGGACTCCATTGCAAATAATCAACTTCTCCTAGACCTGGAAATGACATGATTGTGTGTCCACTTCACGGGATTTCAATCCAGCCTCAATCTCCTCTCTAAGCACCAATACTTGTATTTTTTTGGTACAGTTAGATTCTGTCCTAGGCTGCTCCCAGGAAAACAAAGGTTGGCATTTCTATGGTTTAATAAAAGGAGATTAATATGGAAGTGAAACAAATCTACTGTTAGAAAAATGAGCGGAATCAAAATCCATTTAAGTGAAACCTGCAGCTCTTTCTGTTGCAATCCTAATGCACTTAGAGGAGCAGCTTCCCTAAAAACTGGCCTTGTCACCGATAGCCCTTTATCCTTCCCTCAGTGTTCCTTGTCAAGGAGCTAATTCAGGCAGCTAATTGGGACAATAACTAATCCAGCCACGTACTCCCCCAATTATTTCCTTCTTCATCCCTCTGCTATTCTTATTCCCATGTATTTTTTACAGCAGCTTTTAATTCAATTAGAAGGACAAGTGACGGGACTCAGCCCCAGGGTCCCCTGCCACCGACGGGTCCAGGCTCAATAGCAAACAGCAATAACAGCAATAAAATGTGAAATCAGATATAAAAACATTTATAACAACAACAACACATTTTAGCCAGCAGTGGAGAGCCTTCAAAGAACACTCAGCAATGTAAAGAATACCAAACAGGGGAATAAACTGTTAAATCTCATCAAGTCTCCCAGAGGGTCGCTCCAAATGGAATTCCCAGAGAAGCTGGGGATGGCCCAGCCCTGGAATTGTTCAGGCTGGGCTGGAAGACCAAACTTGGACCTTTGCAGGAGCAAAGGATTTAAAGGATCATCCCCCAGCCTCGCCTTCCACCAGCCCAGGTTACTCCCAACACTTCTCCAGATTTCCCAAACATCAACAATTCCTGCTGAAATCTCCATAAGAGATTGTCTTATTGTGTTTTCTGTATTCCTGTCATCGCAAGCCATGGATTTCCATAATGACCTACATATGCCCATTACAAGAATTGAAAATACATGGAAAATCTCTTTCCATCCCCTGCACCTCTTGGCCTTTTCCCAAATCCACTGTTTTCTCCCTAATGGACTGCAGTATTCCACATCCATTAGTACAACCGAAAATGATGACATTTCACTTTAATTGAAATCAAACACCCTATTTCATTAGGGAATTAGAAAACAAACCAAATTTTAATCGGAATTCAGGCAAATACAGAAGAATATTTTCCCTCCTCCAGGAGTACCTTTCCATGGAAATTTGCAGTATTTCTGAGGCCATGAATGAAATGCACTCTTTGCAAAGCTGTACCGAAATTAACAAGTTTACATTCCCCTCTAAGCCAAACTAGCCTCATGTTGACACCATAACAAGGAAGCACAAAGGGAGAAACTGCATGAAAATTACAAGGTTTTTCTTGCTCCATTTTCCCACTTGTTTCTTTTCGGGAAGCGGAGAAACAAACACTGGTGACTGGGGGGTTTACCCTATAAAATTTACTAAGTTCAGCTATGTTCCACTTCGGTTTTATCACAAAACCCAGTGTGGCAGCTCTGGATCACATGGACTCATTCATGGCATCAGCTACTGCAGCTCCATAACATCCATCAACTTATTTTCACAATCACCATGACAGAATCAGGGAAAGGTTTGGGATTTTTAAGGACAGTCCAGTTCCGTCCCCCTTGACCACTTGTCCATGCCCTATCCTAACTGGCCTTGGACACTTCCAAGGAAGAGGGGTCTGATAAAATTTCCCTGGTCTGTGAATTCTGAGGCGGCCAAAGGCCCCCCTGCTCAGCCAATTGTCCACATGGAATTCCTGGGGCCTGCTGAAAACAGGACATATGGGGACAGAATAAAATCCAGAGGATTAAAACTGGAAAATGAATAATACCGGGGCCAGGGTGGCAGTTGGGTTAGCCCTTTTCCTACTTAATTTCCAAATAAAACCACACAGCCTGTTATTAACCAAATCCATCATTAATTTGAAGGCAGCATCCCTGAAAGTGTCCAAAGCTAGGCTGGATGGGGCTTGGAGCATTCTGGTCCAGTGATAGACCCTTCCAACCCAAACCATTCCATGATTGTATAACATTTCCCCTCCCTTTGCTTGTCCCCATTCCCTTCCTTATTTTCATTTCCAGCACCTGCTCGTGCATCAGCCCCGTTGCGGGCTCAGCATCCCAAAAAGACATTGAAAAAATGAATAATTCAAACCTACCTTTTTTCGCGGGATCCTGAGGGCTGAGCGGGCTGAAAATCTTCGAGGCTCTGATCACGGCTGAGGCGCTGAAACCCTCACCGAGTCTGCGGATGCTGAGGGAGCTGAGGGGGCTGGAGCCCCTCAGGCGCCTCAGCAATGGAGCCAAGGCGAAGGCGGGAAACTTCGCGGGGCCTCTGAGGGGCCGGGGCTGGGCCAGAGCCCCAGCGAGGCCTGCCCGAGGCTTCCGCCCCTCAGGGCGGAATGGCGTGAGCCCCTCAGGGCCGAGTGGTGTGAGCTCCCTCACGGTGGAGTGGTGTGAGCTCCCTCACGGTGGAGTGGTGTGAGCTCCATCAGGGCGGAGTGGTGTGAGCTCCATTATGGCGGAGTGGTGTGAGCTCCCTCACGGCGGGAACCTCCTCACGGCGGAATGGCTCCAGGTCCCTCAGGGCAGCCTGGTGCCAGCTCCCTCAAGGCGGAGCTCCCTCACGATGGAGCGGCGGGAGCTCCCTCACGATGGAGCGGCGCGAGCCCCCTCACGATGGAGCGGCGGGAACTCCCTCACGGCCGAAGTGGCGGGAACTCCCTCAGGGCAGCCTGGCGCGAGCCCCCTCACGAGGGAGCGGCGCGAGCGTCCCTCACGGCAGCCTGGCACGAGCTCCCTCAGGGCGGAGTGGCACGAGCTCCTTCACGGCCGCAGTGGCGGGAACTCCCTCGCGGCAGCCTGGCGCGAGCTCCCTCACGATGGAGCGGCGCGAGCTCACTCACGGTGGAATGGCACAAGCTCTCCCTCACGATGGAGCGGCGCGAGCTCACTCACGGTGGAATGGCACAAGCTCTCCCTCACGATGGAGCGGCGCGAGCTCACTCACGGTGGAATGGCACAAGCTCTCCCTCACGATGGAGCGGCGCGAGCTCACTCACGGTGGAATGGCACAAGCTCTCCCTCACGATGGAGCGGCGCGAGCTCACTCACGGTGGAATGGCACAAGCTCTCCCTCACGATGGAGCGGCGCGAGTCCCCTCAGGACGAGTGGCGCGAGCTCCCTCCCGATGAGTGGCGCGAGCCCCCTCACGGCAGCCCTTCACGAGCTCCCTCAGGGCGGAGTGGTTTGAACTCCCTCATGGCCGAAGTGGCGGGAACTCCCTCAGGGCAGCCTGGCGCGAGCCCCCTCACGGTGGAGCGGCACGAGCTCCCTCAGGACGAGTGGCACGAGCCCCCTCACGATGGAGCGGCGCGAGCTCCCTCACGGCGTGGCTCGAGCTCCCTCAGGACGAGCGGCGCGAGGCCCCTCACAACAGCCGGGCGCGAGCCCCCTCACGGCAGCCTGGCACGAGCCCCCTCACGACCGGAGTGGCGGGTACTCCCTCACGGCAGCCTGACGCGAGCTCCCTCACGATGGAGTGGCACGAGCCCCCTCACGATGGAGCGGCGCGAGCCCCCTCAGGACGAGTGGCACGAGCTCCCTCACGGCGGAGTGGCGGGAGCTCCCTCATGGTGGAATGGCGCGAACTACCTCAGGACGAGAGGCTCGAGCCCCCTCACGGCGGAGTGGCACGATGGCGCCCCCTCACGCCAGGGCCGCCCCTCACGCCAGGGCCCCCCCTCACGCCAGGGCGGAATGACGTTAGCCCCCTTCATGGCAACGAGGAGCGAGCTCTCCCAGGCCCCCCATGGCATCGGCTGAGGGCCGGGAGCAGGGGAAACCCTTGGAGGATCTATGGAAGCCGAAACGCCCTCACGGAGTCTGATCATGGCGGAGGGGCGCAAAACCCATCGGGAGTCTGCGGGACCTGAAGCCGTGCAGGTAACTGCTGAGGCAGCTGTCATAAGTTGTGGTCTGAGGGCACGTGAAACCCTTCACAGGGTTTGCTGAGTTCTGGGTGGGATGAGAGGCCCTGAAAGCCCTCATGGTTCTGGTGAGGGGTCTGAAATCTCTCATGGGGTTTGCTGAGGGCTCTAAACCCTTTGAGGGTTGTCTAAGGGGGTTCTGAAGCCCTTCTGGGTCTGTTGAGGATGGAAACCATCCTAGGTCTTGCTGAGGGTGCTGAAACCCCTTACGGGTGTGCTGAGGGTGCTGAAACCCGTCATGGGTATGCTGGAACCCCTCATGGGTGTGCTGAGGGTGCTGGAACCTCTCGTGAGTGTGCTGAGGGTGCTGAAACCCTTCATGGGTGTGCTAAGGGTGCTGAAACCCCTTACGGGTGTGCTGAGGGTGCTGAAATCCCTCATGGGTGTGCTGAGGGTTCTGAAACCCCTCATGAGCGTGCCAAAGGCGCTGAAACACCTTATGGCTGTGCTGGAGCCCCTCATGGGTGTGCTGAGGATGCTGGAACCTCTCATGAGTGTGCTGAGGGTTCTGAAACCCCTCATGAGTGTGCTAAAGGTGCTGAAACACCTTATGGGTGTGCTGGAACCCCTCATGGGTGTGCTGAGGATGCTGGAACCCCTCATGGGTGTGCTGGAACCCCTCATGGCTGTGCTGAGGGTGCTAAAACCCCTCAAGGGTGTGCTGAGGGTGCTGAAACCCCTCATGAGTGTGCTAAAGGTGCTGAAACACCTTATGGGTGTGCTGGAACCCCTCATGGGTGTGCTGAGGATGCTGGAACCCCTCATGGGTGTGCTGGAACCCCTCATGGCTGTGCTGAGGGTGCTAAAACCCCTCAAGGGTGTGCTGAGGGTGCTGAAACCCCTCATGAGTGTGCTAAAGGTGCTGAAACACCTTATGGGTGTGCTGAAACCCCTCATGAGTGTGCTGAGGGTGCCGGAGCCCCTCCCGGGTGTGCTGGAGCCCCTCCCGGGTGTGCTGAGGGTGCCGGAGCCCCTCCCGGGTGTGCTGGAGCCCCTCCCGGGTGTGCTGAGGATGCCGGAGCCCCTCCCGGGTGTGCTGAGAGCCCTCCCGGGCGTGCCGAGGCTGCGGCACGAAGCTCTCCGGCCCGCCCATGGCCGAGCGCAGCCGGAGCCCCCCGGGCATTGCCGCGGGCCCGGCCCCGGCGGGCCCCGATCCGCGGGGCTTGCGCGGGAACACGTGAGGGGCGAGGGGCGGCGGGGCCCCTCCATCTTGTGAGCCCCGCCGCGCCGTCCCGCCCGCTTCCTCCCGCCCTCCTCCTCCTCCTCCTCCTCCTCCTCGTCATTGTCTGCGAGCGGCGGCGGCGGCGCTTATAAGGCGGCGGGCATTGCCCGGATGTGAGCGGCGGGCGATGCGGCTGCCCGGGCGGGATGCGATCGGCCGCGGCTCGGCGGGGGAGGCCGCGCTGCTGAGCCGGAGGAGGCGGCGGGCGCTGCTCTAAACTTGGACCAAGTTGGGGAACGGGCGGCCCCGCGCTCCCCCGAGGGGGGAGTCGCCTGGGGTTTTTTTTCGGGATTTGGGTTTTTTTGGTTTTGGTTTTTTTTAAAGGAAGGACAAGGAGGGGGCAAGTACCCGAGAGCCGCGGCGCTGCGAGCCCGTCACCATGTGTCTGTAAAAACAATAGGGCAAAAGTTGTCGGACCTTCTTTTTTTCCTTTTTCTTTTTTTTTCTTCCTTGGTTTTGAATTTTGAAATTTTTGAAATCTAATTTATATGATTTTTGTGGCCGGTGGCCGGGCCCCCCAAATCCCAACAAAGCCAGGTGTAGTGTGCCTGTAAAGCTGTGGAATAACCCGGAGCAGGACTGACACTTTCCCTACTTTTTGGTGGTTTTGGAGGGTCACATACGTGTGAGACAATAAAGCACTTTGGCAGAAGATTCCTCTCTTTTTAATTTTGATTATTTTTTTATTCCTTTTTTTCCCCCCCTTGGAATATTGTGAACATATTTGTGGCCATTTAAGGTAAAGTTCCAATTTGCTGTTAGACTAACTTGTCTGTGTTTTTTTTTTTTTTTTTTTTTTTTTTTTTGCTTTCATTTTTATTTTTTGATTGAAATTGTCGATCCCGATGTGTTATTTTAAAAAAAAAAAAAAAAAAGGAAAGAAAAGAAAAGAAAGTGCAAGTTCCGGGCTGTGTGAATCGCTACATTGTATATACATTGCATAGCTACGATGTAACTACACGTGTGGGAAATACACCAAGGTGCAGACGCGGGGACTCGCCGCTTTATTTCCTGCCGGAAAATGAACTCCCAGGAGTTCTCTCTAGTGGTGTCCGGCCTGCGGGGGGAAAAGGCGGAATAGAAGTGGCGGAGGGCATGGGGGAAGCAGGAAGGGCGAGGGGACAGGGAGGAGGGGGGGCTGGCAGCATCCCCAAAAACTTGCGCCTAAATCCAAGGGGCCGCTTCGCAAACTTTGCACTGATGCTCCGGGAAAATGGCAAAGCTGGGCGTTGCGAGTAAGGCGACCAAAACAAAGCAGGGTTCTAGCTAAAAAAAAAATCTAAAAAACAAAAAGGCGAAGGGAACGGGGAATCCAAAGGGGAAAAAAATATTGTTCCTTTCGGCCAAGCGCCCGCGTCACGTGCGTCCGCGGCCCCGTATAAACGCGCTTGGCCATGTGTGCGTGCGAGCCGGGCGAATCCAAGGCGGAATCCTCGTTAAAGTGCGGCGGCGGCGGGCGGGAGCCGGGCGCGGAGCTCCATGAGCGGCGGCCGCGGGTACGGCGGGGCCGGCCGGGCTCGGGCCGAGCTCCGGCCCCTTCCCTCTCGCTCCCTGCCTCGCCGCGCTCCCCTCCCCCCGGCGCTGCCTCGCACAGGCCCGAGCCGCCGGCTTGCCGTCGGCCTCATCCCCCCCTGCTCTCCGCAAATTAGGAATCGGGGCTAATTGTCCCCCGCTGCCCCCCCGCCCCCGGAACCTGCACTTCGCATCTCGCCGTGGCTTTTTTTTGCTCCTCGCTCTTTGCCGTTTGTGCCTCCGAACGCTACTTTGCGTGGAAGAAGGAGAAGGGAAAAAGTTGGGAGCGGATGGCTGTAGTTTCTTCTCTGGGATCCTCATTCATTCCTCGCTGAACCTCCTGTTGCATAAATGATGCTCCGGGAGCGAGGCTTTGCCTTTTTTTTTCTCCTCCGGATTTGGGTTTAAGAGTGGATGTTGCCGGGTTTGGCTCGCCTCTTTGGAAATACAATATCGCTTTTTTTTTTTTTCCTCTCGTTGTTGTGTTTTTGGGTGTTTTTTTTTTGCTGCCCCTCCATCTTTTTTTCCCCTCCCTTCTTCTTCTCAACCACCCACTCCCCGACCCCCCTTGAAAAGCAAAATCCGACTGTGTTTCCTGCAAGGCTCGGGATTTCTGATTGCGGTTATTTCCATGTTTCTAGGTTTGTGTGATTTTGCTAAAATGCATCACCAACAGCGAATGGCTGCCTTAGGGACGGACAAAGAACTGAGTGATTTACTGGATTTCAGTGCGGTAAGAAACAACGGTGGAAATTAGCAACAGCTGTAAAAAAAAATTCTAGCTGCTCTGGTAACAAAAAGAAAATCCAGCCAAAAAAAACCCTAAAGCAACAAAACCAACCCCAAACTGTGCTCTAAGTGCATTGGGCAATTTTTAATCAGCAGCTAGAAGCATGGTAAATATTTTTTTCGCTTAAAAAAAAAATCCAAACTGAGTATTTTTAGTCTTTCTGATTGTGTGTGATGGGAGATGCAGGCGCGTTCGCAGCTTGGTTTCATGTCTCGGACGGCTCAAATCACTCCTGCCAAAAGAAACGCCCCGAAAACTGACCATTTCTCATCATTCCATCGTACCGATATTGCACTTTTATTGTGCTTTCGATTTTCGAGCGTCGTTGGCACATCAACTAATTAATTGCTAATGACTCGCTGATATTCTCCTTTCGGTTCTTCCCTTGTTTCGATTTTGGCACATGGAAAGTGCAAAGAAATCCACGACCGTCTCAGTTTAAAGTTTTCCCTGAAACCTCCTATGGCTTCTGCTGGCATTAAAAGCGCTCCGAGCTTCTCGTCCCCGCCCCAGGCAGGATTTGGGAGCGATTTTGGAGGCAAAGAGGGATTTTTGTCCCCCGGGCTGCTTTGGAGGCCGAACGTTGCGCCGGACGCGTGCACTTGTCTAGTTTTGTCAGGCTCCCCCTCCCCCTCCAGCCCCTTCCTTCCTCTCTCTCCCCATCCCCTCCCTTCCCCCCAATATGTCAGGAATATCTCTCTATCCACTTAGTTCTGTATTTTGGGCAGGAGCCCGTGCTGCGAGAGGCAGCTCTGCTCCCGCGGCCCCCCCCTTTCCCCTGCGTGCTCCGGGCTGGTGCTGCTGCTCCAGCCTCGGCTTCCGAGGGATGGCTCGGGGAAGTTTGGCCAGCAATCGTAGCCTGCGGCAGCCTCGCAGCCCCCTCTCTGCTTGTTGGTGCACTTTTCCCATTTGTTCCTTGGCTTTTTGCAGGCTCTGACTCAGGGAAGGTGCGTATTATCCACTAGACACGTCGGAGAAGGGAGAAACCAATTAGGGTCGAAATAAATGCTGGGAAGAGAGAGAGAGGAGTGCGAGAGGGAGGGAGAGGGGGCGAGGAGCGAGCCTGGCTTCCAATTGCTCGGTGGGAGAGACGGAATGAGAATTTAGGGCAGGTGGCACTTTGCATTATTATTATTTGGGTTCCCACATGCCGGGCAAATCCTGGAGCGGGATGGAAATGGACGTTGCTACGTTGATGACCAAGGTCGCGACCCATCCCAACTTTTTTGGCGCTTTCGCATCCCAAATTTTGTCGGAGGAGAACGCTGCTGGGCTCAGAGGCTCCGGCGAGGGCAGATTGTTTGGGAAGCTAATGAGCCTGAGAAAAGCGGGATGCTGGTGCCGAGGGGCGCTGGGGGATGCGAGCAATCCGGAGTCTGCCTTCGCAGGGCTGTGGGGGCTCACGGTCGGTTCGGGGGAGACAAACTCCTAAGGAATGCGCCAGCAACTTCGGACCGCCACCGGCCTCGCCAATTGCTTGTTTCGCACTAGTAATGCCTCTTTGTTTGTTTTTTTTTTTAGATGTTTTCACCTCCTGTGAGCAGCGGGAAAAATGGACCAACTTCCTTGGCAAGTGGACATTTTAGTGGCTCAAGTATGTACCGTTTTTTGTTCCGTGCGTAGCGAAAGCGTTGGGATTTATTTCTCCATAGGCATTACCTTTGTTGTGGTGCTTTAATCTCTCGTGGGGAGCAGATCCTTTCGGATTGCAGCGGAATTATTCCTAAGCGCCGCTTATTCTCATTCTGATTTTTATTATTATTATTATTATTGTTATTTCCACAAGCCTGGGAGGTTTTTAGAGCCTCGCCACACATTTGTGATTTTTTAAAAACCCCTGGACTTCGCCTCTGTTTAATCATTGCTTAAAATTGTTCTAGTTTTACAGTAGATTTATCTTTTTCTTTTAGTGATTTGAGCCCTGGAGAATTTTTTATTTCCAATTCCAAAGCCTGTCTTTGTCTGTCGGGGACGATAGTCAAAACCTCTTGTGTGCAAATTAATTTTGTGCATTAGAATTGAAGCAGAATTGAAGGCTGCAGCAGTTCAATAAATAAAACAAGTATCCCAGAATAACCAGCAGGAAAAAAAGTCTTTAGGATTAGAGAGGGCTGTGTGCCGACGGAATAATTTTTGGGAATGAAATCATTCAAGTGACTTTCTCTTGCTGCTTTCAGGCAGGGTGTTTTGGTTTCAGACACGAGGGTGTTTTGGAAGACTTTGCTGAGATCGAGGTGGCTGTGGCAGGGCTGCTGGGCATCTCCCGCGCTCCCTGCGAGCGGCCCTGGGATGACAAAAGCGCTCTCGGGGCTCTCTGCACGCACCGTGTGTGGACAGCAATCGTCTGGCAACCCAAGTTTCTGGAGGGGCTTTTCTGTGCCTGACGAACGAGAGCTCCCAAAGATCCCTGTGCGCATTTCCCTGCTCTGGGATGCGGCTGCCTTTCCGTGCCTCCGTGCACAGGTAGGGAGTAGCGGGGCTTGAATTCCCAGACTACTCCACATGCCAGCACACTGTGTGGGGAATTCGGGCAAGGCTCCTCTGAAATTCACAGAGAAGCCCCTCCTTGCAGGGAGTTTCACACCTGAAATTTGCAGCTTTGCTCATTTCAGGACTCCTCGTTATTCAGTGCTTTATTCAATGCACTGGGGCGTCGTTTAGGTTTTTATTTCCTGAGCGGGATTTCGGCTTGGAAGCTTGGTCTGGTTTTCTTCAGATCAATCTCCACCTAAACTCTCATTTTGTGCCTTTTATTCTATTTAGCCTCTATTTATTCTATTTAGGCTCTAGGTGACAACCTGGGTTTGTTTTATCTTCCCAAACTTGCTTATATTGAGAGAGAGCAACTTGCTTATATTGTGAGATAGCAACTTGGAGAATTTTGCTGTTGGGCTGGGCTAACTTTCCAACCATGAGCTATAGGTTTGAATCCCGGTTTTTGTCCTTTTCTGCCACAATTTTGGAAGTGACGAGGCCCGATCTAGAATCTCCACTCTATTTGTTTTCACTGGAGAGGAGCGCGGAGTGGTTGTGCCAGACGAATCAATTTGTCATGCTCAGAGCCCAGTCCATGCAGCAAGCACCACTTGGGCTGACAGCAAATGACTCCAGAGTTATATTTAATAATTCCTCCTAAAGCTCACCTCTGGAGTCATTGGGATCAGGAGCACAAATCGGAGCAGGGAGCGATCAAATCGGGTTCAAGAACTGAAAGAATCGGAGGAATTTTGGTAGGCTGGAGGATGATTTAATGAGCCGCAGGAAGTTAGGAATAAGGAGATAAAAGCCACTTAAAACAGCACCTGGCCAGAATTGCCAGAGAATTGCCCGGCACACCCGTGGCAGGAGGAGGATGAGGGAGAAGCTCGGTGCAGCGGCGGCGGTCGGCGCACAATGGCAGCGCAGGGTGGTTCTGGAAGGGAAAATCGAGCCAATTTCCCACTTGCGCTATTATTGCTTGCTCATTAAACAGGGAGTTTGCACCAAAACCTGGGGGTGAATTCCCCCCGCTGCTCCTGGCTGAAGGGTGCATCTGTGGCCTCGAGGATGGACTTGGTGGCCGTCGTTTGTCCAGGGCTGGGAAATTGGGATGGATCTGGGAACGAGTACCTGGCCGTGAACAACAGCGGACAGAGGCTGTTTTTGTAATTATGCAGATTGCTAACGGGGAATTGCATCCTGCTTTTCCTTCTGCAAGTTGTCCCTCTGAAGTTTGAGCTGACCTTTAAATATTCCTCTTTCAAACCGGATTGCTGGAGATTGTCTGCACTAAGCCCAAAGTTCTGTTCCAGAGGGGAGGAAAAGGGAGATTAAAATAAAAAGCAGGCGCCTCAAAGTAATCCCAAGCAGGGAAGTAAAACTAAGTGGACTTTAGGAAGTGTGGGAATAATTCCTGCTTAAAGTCATCCCCGTGGCTTTTTGCTCGGCTAATCCGTGATGCCGTGTTGTGATTTGCGACGCGCGAGGGAAAAGAAAGTAAAGCCCCGCTCCCTTTGAATGTTGAATTCCACAAACATGGCTTCTCCCCGTGTTCCGAAGCGGGGAGGGCCGCAGGGAGAAAGGAATGTAACCTGAGCTCCAGCCGTGACATTCCCAGGGAGCATTTTTCGCATGAAAGGCTTTTGTCAGGCCAGGAAAGGAGCAGGAGCTGGCGTTTGATGTTCGCAGGTGTTCGGCGCGGGGCACCGGAGCAAGGCTGCAGCCCCTGACCCGCGCCGGGAGAACTGGGGGACACGGGAGGCACTGGGCAGCGAACTCCCCCGGAGCTGCCTCCAATTTAGATCCTATTTGGAAAGTGATTTAATAGCTCTTACTTCACTTGAACAATGCACATTCAGTGGGGCTGAAGTGGGGCGTTGCTTTTTATTTTTCCTGCTTTGTTTGCCCTTTTTTTTAGGACGGTTGCCAAAAAAAAAATTCATTTTCTGGCATCGATTAAAATTTTGGGAGGAGTTTGCAATGGCTTCCATAGTAAATTTATCTGAAATTGATCCCCTTTTGAGCGTGAGGCGCTATAAAATGAAGAGATGATCGCTGGGGATCGGATTTTGAAGGAGCTTTTCCCCCAAGAATTCCCCGGGTCTGTCACATTTGACATATTTCGGTTTTTTATCTGTTCATCAAAGCCCACATCTTCCTGATTCCCTTCAGTTTCTGCTCCTTCTATTTAAAGGCTGGAATTTTACCTCCGTTTGGGAGCATCTGTTCTGGATTGCCCACTCCGTAGCTGTTTGAATAGCGTGTGGGTGGCAGCAGAATCAGAGGAAAGCGGAATTTTTATCATTGCCCAGAAAAAAGGCAAAAAATCTCCAATCTTTGCCTGAGCAAACCCAGCAAAGTCCCTCGAAAGGATTTAAATCCTCGCTTTTCATTTTGCCATTAGTTTGATTAGGGCTTGGCCTGCATTAGAGCAACAAATTAATACATCCCTAACGAGGGAATCACGAACCCAGCACAGTTTCAGTTCCTGGGGTTTCGATTCGGTGCGGAAATTCCAACGAATATTGCGGGGTTTTCATAGGTACAGTCTGGGTTTGGAGTGCGGGAAAGCCGCAGGATTTTGTGGCTGCTGTTTGATCATCACAAAAATGCAATTAGGAAGATGTTTTGGGGCTGCTCAGGTGAGGCACACCTGGGATCCCGCTGCTCTCGGTGGGAACGGCGAGCGTGCCAGGCAGGGTTTGGGGAACCAGGGCTGAGTTTGGTGCAGAAATGCCATTCAAAAGAATAAAAAAGAGAGAAAAAACCCTATAATGGAGATTTTTGTGTAAAAACTTGCTTTTAGAAAGGAAGCTGCTGCGGTTCCATGGGCGGCTCCCATTTTGCACGGGATATTCCAGAAAAGAGGGAGAGGGATGCTGGACTTTGGGTGTTGGCTCTGCCTGTGTCTCCTCACATCGCCACCTTTGGCAGGCAGAATTCCAGGGCTCTGGAATTCTATTCCCTGTTTTCCAAGGCTGATATTTCAGATATTTCAGTCTGGGAGCCGTGGTGGAAATTACCCACACAAACCCAGCTCACTCATTCCCCTGGGATAAGGGAGATGGAGATTTTTAGGTGCTGTTCTCTTCCTCTTTCCACGCTACCTTAAATATATTTCATAATTCAGAATTGCCCGTCGGAGCCGCTGCAGCCGAATGTCACCGGTGTGGGGACGCTGTGCTGTCCTTGCCAAGTTCAGCAGGGACAGGAATGACGCCTCACTCCCGGGAGCACCAAATTTCCACCTTTCACTGCTGATTTTTGCAAAAATAAAGTGAATGGATTTTTTTTTTTTTGGAGTTTAGCAGGAAGAGGAATGATGGTTCCCATTATTCCTTGGATCTCAGGGATCTGGGAACCAAATTAAACCAGGGAACTTAGGCCTGTGAGGTACAATTTGGCTTTTTCCTATTGGATTTGTATTCGTGCCACTCCCAGATTCATGTGGATTTTTGTCAGAATTCTTCTGGAATTTTGTGGCCTGAATTCCCAAGGAAAGAGAAATAGGCACAAATAATCCCGGGAACACCAAATTTTCATCTTTAATTTATTTTTTTGCTACTGCAAAAATAAAGTGATTTAATTTTTCTCAAGTTTAGCAGGAATGGGCATGATGGCTCCCATTATTCCCTGGATCTCAGGGATCTGGGAACAAATTGTGGCCTGAATTCCCAAGGAAAGCGAAATAGGCACAAATAATCCCAGGAACACCAAATTTTCATCTTTCACTGCTTATTTTTGCAAAAATAAAGTGATTTAATTTTTCTTAAGTTTAGCAGGAGCAGGAATGATGGCTCCCAATATTCCCTGGATCTGAGGGAACAAATTGTGGCCTGAATTCCCAAAGAACACGAAATAGGCACAAATAATCCCGGCAACACCAAATTTTCATCTTTCACTAGTGATTTTTTTGCTACCGCAAAAATAAATGGATTGAATTTTTTTATCTCCCTCCCATTATTTAAAGAGAATTTGAGCATTATTTGGATATTTTCCTTATTAGCAGGATTTAAGTCTGCTAAGTCAAAGGATTCAAGCCCCTGCTTTGGGATCTCAGGAATGTTGTGAAGAATCTGTTTTGAGTTTTTTTTATAGGATCAGGGAATCTCTTTGTGGAATTGTAACAGGGAATAAATAATGCGCATATAGAAGGGAATTAAGTTATGGAAGTTTATGCTGCTAATTGCTGAAATCTCTCTGGAATCTTGGAGCACTAAAAGCTGTCCTATAAACAGTTTTGCTTTGAGCTTCAAATGATTCCTTCAGCTTTTTTTTTCCTTCGTCTGCTCTGATAAACAAAGTCATTTTGGAAGCTTTACAGCTCAAACATTTACTCCTCGTGGTAAACTTGTTGTAGCTGGAAATGCGGGGCTCTGCAAATGGCAGGAAAAAGGGAGGACCCGGTGCTCTGAGGTTTGCACGCTGGGATTTAAATACAACAACAGCTCTGCAATTTTCTAAGGAGCAGTTACGGCTTAAAGGTCCTTTCCCAAAAGCTTCCCAGATAGCAGGGTGGTGGACATGAGGGAGAAAAGCTGGGATAACCTGGGAATGTCTCAGATGATGGAGCACAGAAAATGAATATACATGGCATAGGATGTGCCATCTGCCAGGGGCTACTCCGAGGAGTTGCTGCCGCACCGGCTCCATCCCGCTCCCTGCAGTAATTGAATTTGCCCTTATTTATGGGCAAAAGTCGGTGCCAAATTCCCTCCCGCAGCTGATGCTGCCCCTCAGTCGGTGCCATCGACACATGGAGGGGCCTGCACTGATTTGGGGGTCTCTGGGAGCTGTCCTGGGCCCAAAATTCACCTCTGTGTCCTTCCGAGCTTTCCAGCCTGGAAATTCAGGCACAAATTTCCATCTCAGAGCTGCTTGCAGGGAAAACTCCCTGGCAAAGCAGAGGAGTGCCCCAAATTCTTAATTAATGCCCAAATTCTTAATGAATTTTAAATCTTTTTTTAAAGGCCGCTGTGGAATTTCTTTTGCTAGCAAACTCCATTAGGAACAGCCTGGAGAGAGGTTGGGGTGTCGATTCCTTCCTCCATGGTAAACGTGAGGCAGTGGCGCTTCATCCAGACGGAAAAATGGGATTGTTTGGGTGCACCGTTGGCGTGAGAGCTTTGTGGCAATCAGCACATCCTTCAAGCCTACTCCTGCTAGTAATGGCAGTAGTAGCTGTGTGCCATTGTTGCGTGTGCGGGCGTGCGTCCAGTTTGGAGCCGGCGCCGCCGGACTGCGGGGTCTGGCCGATGCTCTGAGGGATTGGGTTCTGTCCTGTGTGCTTTACTCAGGGTTTACTCCAGCTTTATTTGTGGCACAGCAGTGACCCTGGCACAGCAGGAGCAGGAGCCAGGCTCCCAGGAGAGCGGCAGCGGCAGCGATGGCAGGTGCCATGCAGGATGCAGGCGCCATTGAAATCGGGCACAAATTTCCATCTCAGAGCTGCTTGCAGGGAAAATTTCCTGGCAAAGCAGAGGGTCGGAATGCCAAATAAATTCTTAATTTATGCCCAAATTCTTAATTAATTTTAGATTTATTTTAATGTTGCTGTGGAATTTCTTTTGCTAGCAAACTCCATCAGGAACAGCCTGGAGAGAGGTTGGGGTGTCGATTCCTTCCTCCATGGTAAACGTGAGGCAGTGGTGCTTCATCCAGCCAGGGGGATGGAAAAATGGGATCATTCTGGGTGCACCGTTGGCGTGAGAGCTTTGTGGCAATCAGCACATCCTTCAAGCCTACTCCTGCTAGCAATGGCAGTAGTAGCTGTGTGCCATTGTTGCGTGTGCGGGCGTGCGTCCAGTTTGGAGCCGGCGCCGCCGGACTGCGGGGTCTGGCCCGTGCTCTGCGCCCGGGATTGGGCACGGTCGGGTTCTCTCGTGCCCTTTACTCGGGGTTTACTCCAGCTTTGTTGCAGCTCTGTGGCACAGCAGTGACCCTGGCACAGCAGGAAGAGGAGGCAGGCTCCCGGGAGAGGGGAAGCGGCGGCGGCAGGTGCCATGCAGGATGCAGGCGCCATTGCTGGCAGCATTCCCGGCCTTCCTGCCCTGTGCCCAGCTTCCCAATGGCAGGGCTGGGCACTGCTGGCTGGCTGTGCATGGGTGGGAATGGACAGGCTCCCTCTTTGTCATGTGTGCGTGACACCCGCTCTGTCATGTGTGGCACTCTGCCCTGCCACACGTGTGCGTGGCGTCTGCTTTATCCTCTGCCTGCGTGGCACTTTTGTCTGCTGCTTTGTCGTGTGTGCGTGCAGGGTCCCTTTAGGCAC
The DNA here is from genome assembly GCF_027887145.1 of Ammospiza caudacuta. Taxonomy (NCBI): domain Eukaryota; kingdom Metazoa; phylum Chordata; class Aves; order Passeriformes; family Passerellidae; genus Ammospiza; species Ammospiza caudacuta. The sequence continues at coordinate 87,470,160 of NC_080632.1, read as the reverse complement.
ATGGATGTGTGTGTACAGACATCTGCTTTGTCACACGTGTGCGTCCTTTTGTCATGGATGGGCGTCTCTCTGTCATGTGTGTGTTACCCGCTCCATCCTATGTGTGTGTATGCGTATCCTCCATGCTGTGTGTATCCTCCGTGCTATGTATGTGTGTGCGTATCTTCCATGCTGTGTGTGTCCTCCACGCTATGTGTGTGTGTGCATATCTTCCATGCTGTGTGTGTCCTCCACGCTATGTGTGTGTGTGCATATCTTCCATGCTCTGTGTGTCCTCCATGCTATGTATGTGTGTGCGTATCTTCCATGCTGTGTGTGTCCTCCACGCTATGTGTGTGTGTGCATATCTTCCATGCTGTGTGTATCCTCCATGCTATGTGTGTGTGTGCATATCTTCCATGCTGTGTGTGTCCTCCACGCTATGTATGTGTGTGTGTATCTTCCATGCTGTGTGTGTCCTCCACGCTATGTGTGTGTGTGCATATCTTCCATGCTGTGTGTGTCCTCCATGCTATGTGTGTGTATCCTCTACCCTATATGTGTGTTTGTATCCTCCATGCTTTGTGTGTGTATCCTCCGTGCTATATGTGTGTGTATCCTCCATGCTTTGTGTGTGCATCCTCCATGCTGTGTGTATCCTCCATGCTATGTACGTGTGTGTGTATCCTCCGTGCTATATGTGTGTGTATCCTCCATGCTTTGTGTGTATCCTCCACCCTATACATGTGTGTGTATCCTCCACCGTACACGTGTGGATCCTGCATGCTGTGTGTGTATCCTACATGCTATATGTATCCTCCATGCTGTGTGTATCCTCCATGCTATGTGTGTAACCTCCACCCTATATGTGTGTGTGTGTATCCTCCACCCTATACATGTGTGTATCCTCCATGCCATATGTGCGTGTGTGTGTCCTCCATGCTATGTGTGTGTGTATCCTCTACCCTATGTGTGTATCCTCCATGCTGTGCGTGTATCCTCCATCCTGTATATGTGTGTTCATTCTCCGTGCTGTGTGTGCATCCCACACCCTATATGTGTGTGTGTATCCTCCATGCTGTGTGTGCGCATCCTCCATGCTTTGTGTGTGCATCCTCCGTGCTGTGTGTGTATCCTCCGTGCTACGTGTGTATTCTCCACCCTGTGTGTGTATCCTCCATGCTATACGTGTGTGTATCCTCCATGCTATGTATGTGTGCATCCTCCATGCTTTGTGTGTATCCTCCATCCTATATGTGCGTATGTATCCTCTGTGCTACGTGTGTGTATCCTCCATCCTATATGTGCGTGTGTATCCTCCATGCTGTGTGTGTATCCTCCACCCTATACATGTGTGTATCCTCCACCCTATACATGTGTGTATCCTCCATCCTATATGTGTGTATCCTCCATCCTATATGTGTGTATCCTCTATCCTATACATGTGTGTATCCTCCATCCTATATGTGTGTATCCTCCATCCTATACGTGTGTGTATCCTCCATCCTATATGTGTGTATCCTCTATCCTATACGTGTGTGCATCCTCCATCCTATATGTGTGTGTATCCTCCATCCTATACGTGTGTGTATCCTCCATCCTATATGTGTGTATCCTCCATCCTATACGTGTGTGTATCCTCTATCCTATACGTGTGTGTATCCTCCATGCTATGTATGTGTGTATCCTCCATCCTATACGTGTGTGTATCCTCTATCCTATACGTGTGTGTATCCTCCATGCTATACGTGTGCGTATCCTCCATCCTATACGTGTGTGTATCCTCCATCCTATACGTGTGTGTATCCTCCATGCTGTGTGTGTATCCTCCACCCTATACGTGTGTGTATCCTCCATCCTATATGTGTGTATCCTCTATCCTATACATGTGTGTATCCTCCACCCTATACGTGTGTGTATCCTCTATCCTATACGTGTGTGTATCCTCCACCCTATACGTGTGTGTATCCTCCATCCTATATGTGTGTATCCTCCACCCTATACGTGTGTGTATCCTCCACCCTATACGTGTGTGTATCCTCCACCCTATACGTGTGTGTATCCTCCATCCTATATGTGTGTATCCTCCATCCTATACGTGTGTGTATGCTCCATGCTATGTATGTGTGTATCCTCCATGCTATACGTGTGTGTATCCTCCATGCTATGTATGTGTGTATCCTCCATGCTTTGTGTGTATCCTCCATCCTATATGTGTGCGTGTATCCCCCACTCTATACATCTGTGTATCCTTCACCCTACACGTGTGTATCCTCCATCCTATATGTGCATGTGTGTATCCTCCATGCTATGTGTATCCTTCATGCTGTGTGTGTATCCTCCATCCTATATGTGTGTCTATCCTTCATGCTATGTATGGGTATCCTCCACCCTATATGTGTGTATCCTCCATCCTATGTGTGTGTGTATCCTCCATCATATATGTGCGTGTATCCTACATGCTGTGTGTGTATCCTCCATGCTGTGTGTGTATCCTCCACCCTATACATGTGTGTATCCTACACCCTATATTTGCGTGTGTGTATCCTCCATGCTATGTGTGTGTGTGTGTGTGTATCCTCCACCCTATATGTGTGTGATCCATGATCCCAGCCAAGTTATGCTAAAAACCCAAACCAAAACCCTGTGAGACATCACGGACACAGAAATCAGAATTTCTGTCGGTCCACAAATGGCAAAGCACAGAAATCCCTGGGTTCAATCCCTAAAAATCAGGGACTGGGTTCTTTCTGTGCACCCTACGTGTGTGTGCATCCTCCACCCTACACGTGTGTGTGTATCCTCCACCCTATACATGTGTGTGTCCTGCACCCTATATGCGTGTGATCCGTGATCCCAGCCAAGTTATGTTAAAACCCCAAACCAAAACCCTCTGGGACATCACTGGGCATTTCTGCCTGTCCACAAATGGCAAAACACAGAAATGCCCGGGTTCATTCCTAGCCATAATCCCTAAAAAATGGGGATTGGGTTCTTTTTGTGCTGTTGTATGTAAAATTCAGCCCGTTTTCCTGCCCGTGTTGCCGCTGAAAATTTGGGATGCTGGGGTTAACGCGCCGTTCCGCTGCCTATTTAAATGCGCTCGCCCTGTTTGATAAATAACTGCTCCCAAGCTTCGGTGATATTAAATCCAGCTAAATAAGATTCCCCACGGAATATCAAGGCTCTAATTGAATCTCAGGGGTTCTGGGCCCGTTCACAAACAGCCTTTGAGTTGTTTTTTGTTCCTGACGTCAGCCCAAGGCTTGATTGAATTATGGCCTTGGACTGCAGGAGCACCTGCTCTGAAGAGTCCGGCAGCATTTCCAGGACAAACCTCGGCGGGAAGTTTGTGGCTGGAATACAAACTTCCAGCCTGTCTGACGGAGGAGAGGCTGAAATATTTGGGATTAATGAAATTACCCGGAGCAGACTCGTTTCTCTGGGATTTCAGGAACAAAGAGAGCCAGGGAAGAGGTTGGGACAGAGCCAAGCGCTGCAATTCCGGTGGCACGGGCCTGTTTGGGTGGATTTGGGGACGGCTGGGAGCGCAGTCTGTCTCTGCTGAGACTTCCATAGGGCACAGCCCAGCTTTAATCGTGTTTTTAAGGGCCAAGTGACAGCAGGTACTTTGGGAGAGGCCCCATCAGAGATGGAAGTGGCCTGAGAGCCTGAGAGCAGCAGCACGCGGTGGGTTTGTGCAGATTTCCCTGCTTTTCCCAGATGAGCCGTTTCCCTTGGGTTGTGCACAAAATGATGTGTGAGGGCCGAGCTGAGCCGGACCATTCTCTACTCGGCGGGCTCCGAGTTGTCAGCAAGCGTCGCCTCACTTGGGCTTGCTGTCCCTAATCCCTTTGTTGATTTTATACTCTGAGGAAACATCCACTTACTTAGGAAATCCTGGGTCTTGTTGGATAAACAGAGCAAAATTCCCTTTCCTAAAATGAGCTCTTTTGTAAACACCACAAAGCAGAGAATTCATTTATGAACCGGTGCATTAGCGAATGGACATCGGGCATTTCCCTCTCCAAAGTTCTCATTTGTATTTCAGAAATTATTTTCTCTTATTTATATACTGCTTTTTTTTTGGGTTTCTTTTCCATATATTTCCCCCATTTTTCCTGCATGGATTCATTTTTCCATGCTGGAATCTCTGCCTTATGGAAGAGATTGGACATCAGACTTTTCCCTCCCCTAAGGTCCACATTTATACTCCATGATTTTTTTATTTATATATTTAATATAAATGTAATATAAATTTGTATATAATATAAATTTCAATATTATTTATATCTCATATATTTGTTGGTTTTATTCCATATATTTCCCCCATTTTTCCTGCATGGATTCATGTTTCCATACTGAAATCTCTCTCTTATGGAAGACATTGGACATCGGGCTTTTCCCTCTCCTAAGGTCCTCAAGTATATTTATAATATATATATAATCTTTTTATATAAATTATAAAATTATCAATATAGATTTTAAATCTTATTTATATATCACATATGTTTTGGTTTTATTCCATATATTTCCCCCATTTTTCCTGCATGCATTCATTTTTCCACGCCGGAATCTCTGCCTTATGGAGGACATTGGACATCAGACTTCTCCCTCTCCTAAGGTTCTCAATTACATTTATATACAAATTATTTATCTTATTTATTTTTAATTAATTTTTTGTTTATTATAATCTTATTTTTAATCTTATTACTACCACATATGTTTTGGTTTTATTCCATATATTTCCCCCATTTTTCCTGCATGCATTCATTTTTCCATGCCGGAATCTCTGCCTTATGGAAGACATTGGCCATTGGGCTTTTCCCTCTCCTAAGGTCCTCAATTATATTTATAATATATATATAATTTTTATATAAATTACAAAATTATCAATATAATTTTAAATTTTATTTATATATCATATATTTGTTGGTTTTATTCCATATATTTCCCCCATGGATTCATTTTTCCATGCTGGAATCTCTGCCTTATGGAAGAGATTGGACATTGGGCTTTTCCCTCTCCTAAGGTTCTCAATTACATTTATATATAAATTATTTATCTTATTTATTTTTAATTAATTTTTTATTTATTACAATCTTATTTTTAATCTTATTACCACCACATATTTGTTGGGTTTATTCCGTTTATTTTCCCCGTTTTTCCTGCATGGATTCATTTTTCCATACTGAAAACTCTCTCTCATGGAGGACGTTGGACGTGGGGCTTTTCCCTCTCCTAAAGTTCTCATTTTTATTGCATAATTTTTTTGTTTTATCCATACACCATATATTTTTTGTCCTTTTCCGCCCATTCCCCATTTTCCCTGCCCGGATCCGTGTTTCCAGGCCGGAATCTGTGCCTTACGGAGGCCATGGTAATTAGCAGCGGCGCTCGCTCGCTCGGCGCTCGTGCAAAGCTGTGGTCAGTGTGCAGCAGCGATGCTGCCATGGCTGAAATGCACAGCGAGCCCTGGCAACGTGCTGCTCAAATAGCAATTCCAGACAGGAGTTTCACCTGGAAGGACAGCCAGGCTCAGGACGGACGGACGGAGCTCGGATTTTATCCGTCCCCGTGGCGCGCCGCGCCTCGCACGGGTGCTGCTGCCCTGGCACCAGCTCTAACCGCAGAGTTCTTGGCGTTAAATTGTCCTTTCCTTTCAGCCGCAGCACCAGAATTTATTGAACCGAAAATCAGTTTCTAGATCACGGACACAGAGTGGCTCCTTCAGGACGGGAAAAGCCCTTCGTTATCTGGGGCAGAACTGGGGACAAAATGGAGTTTCTGGGCAGCACAAAGGCACAACTGAAAGCTGTGCCGCTGCTTTGTGAGTGTGCTGTGGGGCACTGGTGAAACACATTCCAGACCAAGGATGCTCCTGCGTCCATGGATGGGACTGAGGCAGCGGCTTCAGCCCTGTCATTTCAACCTCCTCCTGCCTATTAAAAACTTCTTTGTAATACGAGGGGAGGAAGGAAGCGAAACCCCTGTCAGCCAAAACTGAGCGGGTCAAGTCATTTTTATTTGCATTTTTCCGCTCCCGGAATCCCCCTCCCTGCAAAGGCTCGTAGCCATCAAACCACAGTGTCTGACTAGAAGGGGAGGATGAGTTTTATTAAACATTATATTGAAACTTTAGAGATAAAACTGGTTTCTAGCATCTTTTGAAGTGTAAAATAATTCCTGCGGCTCTCGGGCACAATTGCGATGTTGATAAACAGGGCAGGCCCTAATGGCGAGTTGTTCTTTCCTTAATCCAAAAGAGCAGGAGCTTAAATAGAAAGTGCAGGATTATAAAAGAAGCAGATTTATTTCTTTCTGATTTTTTAGAAGAGAAACTTGTTTCCTGTTATTCAGCTCAGCGCCGGAACAATCAACCCGCGATGGTATCCAGAGGGGTGGGATGGAGCTCTGTGTTCCCTGGGATCACTTTGGAATTTTATTGCGAATATTTACAAGGAGATGAATAATATTTACAAGAATGTGATGAATAATATTGACAAGAATATTATCAATAATATTTACAAGGATGTTTTTCTGCTTTAAGCCCCTTGCTGTCGGCCAGACCTGGCTCGGGAGAGAATTGCGATAATCTGTCGAGCAGGCTCAGAATTTGCTTGGAAAAGGGCAAAAAAAAGCTGAATAAGGCCAGGGACGGATTCAGGCAGGGACTGGAGGCACAGCATTGTTCCCGTGCTGGGAGCAGGGAAGGGAAGGAAGGGAAGGAAGGAAAGGAGGCCGAGCTGCTGGCTCGTGTCACAGATGGCACCCATCTCCCTCAAACAGCGTCTGAAGGGAGATAAGGCAGCTTTATCTCCATTGAAGATAAGAGTTTAAGGTGTCTCTTTCAAGGGATCTCTCTTCATCCCCCTTGTACAGCCAACTCGGGGAGCACGGCCCTGCTTTGAGGTGCTGCGGTTAAACGGGATCAATCCCATCCCGTCCCGCTGAAATACTCATTTTGTGGGAGTCCCTGTTGGATTTTAGACCCTCAGAATGAAATCCCCATTTTGTGGGAGTCCCTGTTGGATTTTAGACCCTCAGAATGAAATCCCCATTTTGTGGGAGTCCCTGTTGGATTTTACACCCATCCCGCTGAAATCCCCATTTTGTGGGAGTCCCTGTTGGATTTTACACCCATCCCGCTGAAATCCCCATTTTGTGGGAGTCCCCGTTGGATTTTAGACCCTTCCGCTGGACTCCCCATTTTGTGGAAATCCCTGTTGGTTTTCAGACCCCCCCGCTGGACTCCCCATTTTGTGGAAGCTGCTGTTGGTTTTCAGACCCTCTCAATGAAATCCCCATTTTGTGGGAGTCCCTGTTGGATTTTAGACCCTCAGAATGAAATCCCCATTTTGTGGGAGTCCCTGTTGGTTTTCAGACCCTCTCAATGAAATCCCCATTTTGTGGGAGTCCCTGTTGGATTTTAGACCCTCAGAATGAAATCCCCATTTTGTGGAAATCCCTGTTGGTTTTCAGACCCTCTCAATGAAATCCCCATTTTGTGGGAGTCCCTGTTGGATTTTAGACCCTCCTGCTGAAATCCCCATTTTGTGGAAATCCCTGTTGGTTTTCAGACCCTCCTGCTGAAATCCCCATTTTGTGGGAGTCCCTGTTGGTTTTCAGACCCTCCTGCTGAAATCCCCATTTTGTGGGAGTCCCTGTTGGTTTTCAGACCCTCCTGCTGAAATCCCCATTTTGTGGGAGTCCCTGTTGGTTTTCAGACCCTCAAACTCTCGTGCTGTCTCTGAAGAATGAGGAGCCCACCTGATAGAGCCCAGGTTGTGGTGTTTTCTCTTCTTATTTATGGATTTCCTCCGTTTATCCCATTTATCAGACTGCCGCCGCGCTCGGCGTTGTGCTTTTGCGAGGGTTAATTGGTTCCAGTTGCAGAATTAATTGATTTCTCTTGGCTCCCAAGGAGGAGATGCGAAACGGAGGCTCCTCCGAGGGTGCCACTTCCCAGGAGAGAGGCACACACCTCCTCTGCCCTTCCTGCCAGGTACCATTCTCCTTTGCACCTAGAGGAAGGCAATATTTGCCACCTCACCGTTTCATCTCAGCCTAGAAAATTCCTTCCAGCATCCCCAGCACGAACGGCTTTGGCTGTGCTTCCGAGGCGGTGACTAATAGCGACAGATTCCAACTCGTTATTCCGACACTTTTGACTCAGTCCCAAATTCTGCTCTCCCAAAATCATTGTGACAACTGCTTTCTCCAGCTTCAAAAGGGACCTGGAGAGGACTTGCAGGGAAAACTTCTCATTTTTGCAGGAAAAACTTCTCATTTCACAGTGGTTCTGTACAGAATCATCAAAAATTTGGGCAGATTCCTAAATCCTGCGTTTAGGAATTTTTTGAAATTCTGACAAAGAGCTGCTTCTCTTTGTCATTAGAGGCAGCTAATTAATAAGTAACGTGGAAAATGCTATGTGGGCACTGCAGCTTGGGAACTTTGAGTTCCTTTCCTTGAGATCTGGAACGGTTTGGGTTGGGAGAGACTTGACCACTAGCCCAGGTTGTTTTGTACTTGTGCAGGCACTTCCTCGTATCTGAATGGAATTTTGTGCTGCTTTTGGATGGAATCACCAAAAATTTGGGCAGCTAATCGTGCATGTAGGAATTTTTTGGTGTCCATCTCACAAACAGCTCCTTCTCTTTGTCATTAGAGGCAGCTAATTAATAAATAGGGGAAGATATAATGAAAAATGCTATGTGGGCGCTGCAGCTTGGGAACTTTGATTTCCTCTCCTTGAGTTCTGGTTTAGGTTGGGAGGGACTTGACCACTAGCCCAGGATGTTTTCTGGCAATAAGCTGTGCTCCAGCTCCACAGCTTCCTCATCTCCTTCCCTTCCATCCATCAATGGCGAACGAGATCTCTCGTTTCCTGCCTGAAGCCTCCTTGAAGCGCACATGCCGTCATTTGGCTCATTCAGCGCCTGCGTTGCATGGCTTGGGAAGAGGGAAGGATGAATATGGATGAGTAGAAGCGCTTCTCCCGTTCCGTTTGTCGGCTCCATGGAAAGCTGGATCTTGCCCAAAGAACCGCTTGTTGTCCTTTTCCCCTCAGGATTGCACTGGGATGTTTGCAGGGATGAAGAAGTTGGTTCCTTCCAGCATTTTGAAGTGATTTAAAAATGGTTTCCTCCATCAGTTTGTAAGGATGTGGTAAACATTTTTCCCTTTCCAAAAAAAATTCCTCGCCATCCTTCTCACCAGTGCGTGTTCCTCATTTCCTTGGCCTAGTGTTAAATATAAACATCTTTAAAAAAAACAGGGATATATTCCCACACAGCACATTATCCCGATGCGACGTAAGCATCTGTGCTTGTAAGTGCACTTCATTTCACCTAATTAAGTTATTTAGTCATTTACACATTAACGATGTACTACAGATCCCACTCTGACAGGAGCGCGTGTAATTACAGCCCGCTTCCCCGCGTGGGGCAGGATGGGCTGACCCCAAACCCAGGGGGACACGCCTCAGGGTGGTGGGGACAGTCCAGGGAATGGCCCCCAGCGTCTTCTCCCAGCATGGAGCTCCTCTGAGGGAGCCAAAGGCCAGGCACCGTTCCCTAATTGCTGCTTTCCACGGCTGGAATTCCTGGGATTAATTAGCTTTGTGAGGGCAATTCCTGATGGAAACCGATCTTGCAAAGGTTTGGTGTCCGTCCATCGCTTCCTTCCACCATCCTGCATTCTGGTGCTTTCTTGGTGGAAACTGATCTTCCAAAGGTTTGGTGTCCATCCATCGCTTCCTTCCACCATCCTGCATTCTGGTGGTTCCTTGATGGAATAAAGGTTTGGTGTCCATCCATTGCTTCCTTCCACCATCCTGCATTCTGGTGGTTCCTTGATGGAATAAAGGTTTGGTGTCCATCCATTGCTTCCTTCCACCATCCTGCATTCTGATGCTTTCTTGGTGGAAACTGATCTTCCAAAGGCTTTGAGGTCCAACCCATTCCATGACTCCCACTGGATGGGCTTGAAGGTCCTTCCAACCCAACCCCTTCGACGATTCCCACCACGGCCGAGTTCCAGAGGCTGTGCCGGAGGAGGGATCTTCTCCTGCCCTCCTGCCCCGCTGCATTCCGCGCGTGTTCGGCGCCGGGGCTGGCTGTGACTCTGGGAAATTCCGTGGACGGGCGCCAGCTCCGGCTCCGCCGTGCAAAGTCAGCGCTATTTAAAGCGCTCGGTTCGCTGAGGAAACACCTCTAACCTTCTTCCAACGTGCCAAGGAGATGGCAACCTGCTTCTGGAGCTCCTCCAGGCTTTTCCAGCAGCGAAGTTCTCCAGGCACTGAAATAGTGCAGACGTTGGATGTTGTCACTTGGCTTCAGAGAGACGCTGGCGATGACATCTTAGAGCATCGCGGCATTGAGGGTTCTCCCTGCCTTCGTTCCTGTTCTTTGGGAGTGAGGGGGGAAATGTCCTCCTAAACTGGAGTTTCTAGATCTGGGGAATGTGGTGGGAAATGTCCTCCTAAACTGGAGTTTCTAGATCTGGGGAATGTGGTGGGAAATGTCCTCCTAAACTGGAGTTTCTAGATCTGGGGAATGTGGTGGGAAATGTCCTCCTAAACTGGAATCTCTAGATCTGTGTGCAATTCACATTTTCCTTGGCCTGGAGACATCTGAGAGGGTTGGAGAGGAATTTTTGCCCCAGAACCCCTGGAAGTGTCCAAGATCAGGGCTTGGAGCAAGCTGGAATGGTGGAAACCTGGATCAAAAATAACTGTGGATGGATAAATATGGAAATAATGGCAGCAGCAAGGAGGGTTAATCAGGTGTTTGTTTGAGGTTTTGCTCTGGTTTTAACTCATTTATTTCACTCCAAAGGTGAGGAGCAACTTTCCCAGCTTCTTGCCACACTCCCCAAAGGAAATATCCCCGATGGAAAAGCAGAGAGCCTGAGTTGATCTCTTTGGTCTCACAGGCAGCCCATTAATTTGCTCCAATTAAATATTATCTTTAAATATTGCAAGGTTAAATGGCCACTGATAATGGATTTAGACGGCCATTAAGGTCTAATTGCTCCCTAATGGAGTTGGCCAAAGACATTTATTGGATAGAACTTCTTGAAAAGGGACTAAAAGCACCGGGAGGGTTTTTTCCACTGCTCTTTTCTCATATCCACGGAGGAGATTAAATTCCATTTTCATTTAGCGCTGTGGGACCTGCCCTGGAGAATCGCAGAATCCCAGAATGGCTGAGGTTGGCAAAGACCCCCAAGGTCATCGAGTCCAGCCTGGGAGCGATTGTCCAGCAGGACGGAATTCCAGAGTGGGAGATGATCCCCAGCAGGAGGGTTTCCCCATCGCAGGCTGCAAACCCCAGTCCATGGAAGCTCCCTGCTCTTTGCAGGAGCTTTCTGGCAGGCAGGAGAGAAATATCCACTTTTCCTTGGTCAGTGCCTCACGTTTCAAGCCTGGAAGGACCCGAGGCACGAGGAGGAGATGTTATCCTGTAAACGGGATGTTTTTCTTTTCCAGCAAGGTTTAATGAGATCCTATCAAGGCCAAGACTTCCTTCAAAGAAAGGAAAATGTTGCTGTCCCTGTCACGGTTTTATAGCAGCAATGAAACCATCTCTGGGCCACGGTGCTGCTTGCGGCTTTTGCCTTCTCCACGCGATTCATGGCAATCGCGAACCAGGCAGAGTTCTCTTGCCTTTTCCCTGCTCTGAACCTCCCAGAGCAAACCAGGCAGTTGGGATTCATTTAGAAGCTGCATTTCAGAAAGATTTGGTGTTTCAACTTTGTGCAATCTGATTTTTTGAGGATAAAATCTGGGTTTGGTAGGTTTGGTCTCTCAGGGCCTCCTTATTCCGTGTTTCCTGCACAAAATATTGGGATAAGAAATACTTTCCTCATGCAGGAGGAGATTTTAGTGTACCCCTGTGGGGCCACCAAACCTGAGACACTGACTTCCCTTCAGGCTCCCAAAATTTCGTGTTCCATTGGGAAAATTAACAAACTATTAATTACCCCTTGCCATATTTGACGCCTTCACCGTATCAATTTTTGTGTTTTATCGCTGGCTCGATGAGGCAAAGGAGGAAAAACAGACTGGGAAAAAAACCCCAACGAAACAAATAGAGAGATTTATTTTTATTTTTTCCAAGAGGAAATCAAGGAATGGGTTTGTTTGTGAGCCTTGGGATGGATTTGGGGATATTCCCAGTGTGCAGCAGGGCAAAGGAAATCTGGGATTTCCATGCTCCAGTCCAGAGGAGCAAGGAGCAAACAGGAAATCCTGGTTTTTCACAAAAAGGTGTTTTGTTTCCCAAAGTTTGGGAGTCCAGGAACTGAAATCGTTCCTCCATCTCTGCCCAAGAAAAGCCATCTAACCATTTCCCGGCAATCTGCAGGAACATCTTCCACCGTAAATTGAGAAAGGAACAAACGGGATGCCAGTAAAAGAGGGGTTGAATTTATTTCTTTCCTTGGCAATTCGGTGCCAGGGTGGGCCGGCTCTGCACTCCGAGCTGCTCGTGAGGGAGCGGAGGCGAAACAAAGAGGAGAATCCTTGCCCAGGAGCTTCAAAGGGGAGCTTAAAGCCAGGCAGAGCAGACGGACGTGAGACCGGGAGCCCGGCCGGACAAAGAGCCGCGATTGTCGGGCAGCCACGGCCGCTGCCGCTCATCCGCAGCTCAGCCACGGGCTGGCACGGCAGCGGGCACGGGGCGGCCAGCGCGGGTGTGGGACACGGGCACGGAGCACCAGAGCGGGTATGGGACACGGGCACAGCTCATCCGCAGCTCACCCACGGGCTGGCACGAGAGTGGGCACGGAGCACCCACAGTGGGGCTGGGAGTGGGCACAAATCAGCCAGACTGGGGCTGGGAGCGGGCACCGCTCATCCTGACCCAGGGCTGGCACTGGGAGCTGGCACAGCTCACCCAGACTGGCACCGGGAGCGGGCACAGCTCAATAGGTGTGGGATTGGGCACAGCTCACCTAGAATGGGGCTGGCACTGGGAGCGGGCACAGATCAGCCAGAGTGGGGCTGGGACATGGGCACAACTCACCCGACCACACTGGCACTGGGAGTGGGCACAGATCAGCCAGAGTGGGGCTGGCAGTGCCCACGGCTCTGGGACACTGGCACGCAGGCAGGGAGTGTGGGCACCAGCGTTCCCACTGGCTCTGCAGACGCTGCATTTGGGCAGAGGTGGCACCAGGACATGAGAACGTGGGTGGCACCGCTGGGAAGCCGAGCCGTGACTTTGGGGTGGCAGCAGGAGCAGGAAACGCTGCCCTGGGGGTTCTCACTCTGTGCCAGGCCCTGCCCCCCGATTCCTGCCCCGTGCCACCCATCAGGGTGGCACTGCAGATGCGCCCATGGCCGTGCCCACGCCCTACACCCCAATTCCTGCCCCGTGCCACCCATTCTCCACGTGGGTTTGTGTCTGATGGCTGCCTCGGTTTGTGGCAGGGGATGGGGATGGGTTGGGATGGAGGGGTTTGATGGTGACCCCATGGGATGGAAAATCCCAAAGGTTTGGGATGGAGGGGTTTGATGGTGACCCCATGGGATGGAAAATCCCAATGGGTTGGGATGGAGGGGTTTGATGGTGACCCCATTGCAATCCCAAAGGTTTGGGATGGAGGGGTTTGATGGTGACCCCATTGCAATCCCAAAGGTTTGGGATGGAGGGGTTTGATGGTGACCCCATTGCAATCCCAGTGGGTTGGGATGGAGGGGTTTGATGGTGACCCCATTGAATCCCAGTGGGTTGGGATGGAGGGGTTTGATGGTGACCCCATTGCAATCCCAGTGGGTTGGGATGGAGGGGTTTGATGGTGACCCCAGTGCAATCCCAGTGGGTTGGGATGGAGGGGTTTGATGGTGACCCCAGTGCAATCCCAGTGGGTTGGGATGGAGGGGTTTGATGGTGACCCCAGTGCAATCCCAATGGGTTGGGATGGAGGGGTTTGATGGTGACCCCATTGCAATCCCAAAGGTTTGGGATGGAGGGGTTTGATGGTGACCCCATTGAATCCCAGTGGTTTGGGATGGAGGGGTTTGATGGTGACCCCATTGCAATCCCTGCCCAAACCACGGACAAACCCCCTCCACTCTGCTCTTGGACACTTTGTTATCCCTTTTCCTCGGCTTTTCCCTCCTCCTCTTCCTCCGATGGATGGAATTGCTCCCTGGGAGCTGTTTCTTGAAAACCCTGAAATGTCCGAACGGTGTTAAATCTAGTTTTGACGGGAAACTGGAAACGTAAACCCAGCGTTGATCTGCTGCAGGGAACGGTCGAGGCAGGATTGTGAAATCGCAGGCAATTGCTAATTTATTGATTTTCTCCCCTAAGTTTGATTTCTGGCGCCACCAGCGGATGGCTGAGAGCTGATTTGCATCTCCCAGGAACTGGAGATTTCGCAGTAGAATCAAACCCATCCCCGCTGCTTTCCTTTGCAAAGGGGCTTTTAAGGGTTCCATTTCCAGTGCTAATTTGGGAGGAGCCAGGATCTGTTCGGGGGTGGGGACGGACCCGGGGTGAGGTGACACCTCAAACTCCCACAGATGTGAATTAGAGCCTGCACTGGCAACGTGGTTTTGCTTTTTCCTTGTTGGGAACACGAGAACTGATTTAATCGAGGTTTTCATTGGGAAAATCCAACGGGCTTTGGGAAGCGCAGACCTCGTTTGTTGTTGGATGTGGGATGGTTGTCGGGTGGTGTCTGGAACGTTCTGGAATAGTGGGAGGCGTCGGGATTGTGCCATTATTGGGAACGCACTCGTAGCAAGCCCGCTCCTTTAAATCCCTCTCAGAGCTTTGCCTTTGGACCTGGAAGGCAGGGCAAAAACAACAAATGAAGTCAGCGGTAAAAGTGACCGAGAACCGGGCTGGCTGCGTTGGATTCATCTCTGAAACGAGCCGGAGACTTGGGAATTTTCCCAAAGTGCCATGGCAACATCCAGCTCTTGTTTTGCAGCTCAGGAAATGTATTTTTGGAACTCCTGACTCACCCCCTTGAATATTTCTGCTGGACTAGGAGAATGCGTTTCCTTTTGCTTTCGTGCCGCCGTTGAGCAGGAAAAGAGGAGAAAAGAAAGAGAAATGAACGAGGAGAAATGAAAGAGGAGAAAAGAGGAGCAGTTCCTGCTTTGCATTGTGTGGGGATGGAAACCCAGGCTGTGGTTTCTGACTCCAGAACGGGCTGGAGACTGGAGAGAGAGCCAAAAGTGCCATAAATACAGCAGAATATTGTCAAAATATATTAGAAATATATTTAAGAAGGAGGTAGCAGCTTTCCTGGCACTTTGAGGCAATCATGGAATGGTTTGGGTGGAAGGGGTTTGAAGGTGGAAGGAGTTGAAGGTGGAAAGGGTTTGGAGGTGGAAAGGGTTTGAAGGTGGAAGAGATTTGGAGGTGGAAGTGATTTGGAGGTGGAAGGAGTTGAAAGGGTTTGAAGGTGGAAGGGTTTGAAGGTGGAAAGGGTTTGAAAGTGGAAGGAATTTGAAGGTGGAAAGGGTTTCAAGGTGGAAGGATTTGAAGGTGGAAAGGGTTTGAAGGTGGAAGGATTTGAAAGTGGAAGGATTTGAAGGTGGAAGGATTTGAAGGTGGAAAGGGTTTGAAAGTGGAAGGATTTGAAGGTGGAAAGGGTTTCAAGGTGGAAGGATTTGAAGGTGGAAGGATTTGAAGGTGGAAAGGGTTTGAAGGTGGAAGGGTTTGAACGTGGAAGGGTTTGAAGGTGGAAGGATTTGAAGGTGGAAGGATTTGAAAGTGGAAGGATTTGAAGGTGGAAAGGATTTGAAGGTGGAAGGATTTGAAGGTGGAAAGGGTTTGAAGAGTCCCCCAGGTTGTTCCAAAGCCCAGAAATTCTCTGAGGGATCCCCACCAAGGAAATGCAGCAACAAGGAGAATTCTTACTGAAAACCATCCTGGCGCACAATTTCACCTAAATTCTGCCCAGAATTCCAATTGCTTTTCTCTCCTGGTAAATGCAGTCAGGAGTATCTCAGTAGTAAACACCGAGTGCTTCAAGTTTGCCCGGTTTACTTTCCCTGCCAAGCCTCCCCTGTTTGTGGAAAGCCAAGCTCAAACCCGACTCGGGGAAGGCTGAATTTCGCTTCCGAAGCAGCCGCGGAGCCGAGGGCGTGCTGCAGGCGCCCGCACTTTAATTTGGGGAGCGGCCGGTTTCAGCATGCTAACGAGGTGCGGGACGGAACCCGGCTGGAAACTTCCCACGGCGAGCAGGAGGAGCTGCGGCCGCTGCCCAGCCCTCGCATCACTTGCCGCAGTTATTTCTGCAGCCTCTGCGGCGGGAATTCCGGCCCAAAGGAGTCACTAACGCCAGCAACGCCGGCTTCCTAACGGGGGACAGTCCCTCCTTGATGGACTCCCAAAGGATCGATAGTCTGATCAATTCGCTCCAAAACTGGCTTCGTTCCTCAGCGCTTTCCGGGGAAACCTCTCAGGGGCTGCCAACGCGAGCGGCGTGCCCGGATCTGGCACCCAATTATTTCCCAGGGCTAATTAACCGGGAATTGCATCCCTGCATTGCCTTACTCTGGATTTGAGACCATTTGATATCATCCATGGAAGATAAAGGCAGGGAATTGGATCCAGAATCTGAATTTGATATCATTTGATATCTCTGTGGAAGATAAATGCAGGGAATTGGATCCAGAATCTGGATTTGAGATCATTTGATATCATCCATGGAAGATAAATGCAGGGAATTGGATCCAGAATCTGGATTTGATATCATTTGATATCTCCGTGGAAGATAAATGCAGGGAATTGGATCCAGAATCTGAATTTGATATCATTTGATATCTCTGTGGAAGATAAATGCAGGGAATTGGATCCAGAATCTGGATTTGATATCATTTTATATCTCCGTGGAAGATAAATGCAGGGAATTGGATCCAGAATCTGGATTTGATATCATTTTATCTCCATGGAAGATAAATGCAGGGAATTGGATCCAGAATCTGCATTTGATATCATTTTATATCTCTGTGGAAGATAAATGCAGGGAATTGGATCCATAATCTGGATTTGAGATCATTTGATATCATCCATGGAAGATAAATGCAGGGAATTGGATCCAGAATCTGGATTTGAGATCATTTGATATAATCCATGGAAGATAAATGCAGGGAATTGGATCCAGAATCTGGATTTGATATCATTTTATCTCCATGGAAGATAAATGCTGGGAATTGGATCCAGAATTTGCATTTGATATAATTTTATATCTCCGTGGAAGATAAATGCAGGGAATTGGATCCAGAATCTGGATTTGATATCATTTTATATCTCCGTGGAAGATAAATGCAGGGAATTGGATCCAGAATCTGGATTTGATATCATTTTATCTCCATGGAAGATAAATGCAGGGAATTGGATCCAGAATCTGGATTTGATATCATTTTATATCTCTGTGGAAGATAAATGCAGGGAATTGGATCCAGAATCTGGATTTGAGATCATTTTATCTCCATGGAAGATAAATGCAGGGAATTGCACCCCTGCATTTCCTTATTCTCGATTTGATATAATTTGATATGATATGATCATATGATATGATATGATTTGATATCATTTTATATCTCCATGGAAGATAAATGCAGGAATTGGATCCCTGAATTTCCATCCTCTGGATTTGATATCATTTGATATGATATGATCATATGACATGATATGATTTGATATCATTTTATCTCCATGGAAGATAAATGCAGGGAAATGGATGTCTGAATTTCCATCCTCTGGATTTCATATCATTTTGATACCATTTGATATGATGATATGATATGATATGATTTGATATCATCCATGGAAGATAAATGCAGGGAATTGGATCCATCCTCTGGATTTGATATCATTTTATCTCCCTGGAAGTGGGAATAAATCTCTTTATTTCCATCCATAAACTCCTGGCTCCAGAACCGCAGCGGTCAGATGCCCAGATTTGACTTTCCCGTGTGGATTTCCACGATTGCAAGTACGAGGCAGAGATTGTGCGGGTTTCTTTGCGGGGAAAATGAGAATCGGGATTTCGTTCTGGGGACGAAGTCGGGCCTCCCTTGGGAAGCGCACACGCCGGAGAAGAGACGGCGACGGTCGGGCGTTGTGACAGGGAGTCAGCGAGAATTCCCTGCGAGCACAGAGGATTCGCGTCGTGCCCGACATCGGGGACCGCCGAGACCTTTATAGGGAAACCCAAGACGTGCTTTCCACCAGATTTCCTATAAAAAATGAATATACAGCAGCTCGGGGCCGCAAAACCAAATTGATTTCCACAGGAATTCATCGGGAGCAGCGTCCAAACCGTCATTCCTCACATTTGGGACGGGCTTCCTGACCCTCAGCTGATGCTCCCCGCTGAATTGGCCAGGAAATTTGGGGCTTTTATCCAAATCCCACAAGCTTTGCCACGCTGTGTTTCACCAATTAATCCCATAAAACCAAATTAATTGCTGTTAATTCAGCTCTGCACACAATGGCTTTTGTTGGGGCTGCGTGGGAACTTCCTTCAAGGGGATGTGGGGTTCGTGTGCC
Organism: Ammospiza caudacuta; assembly: GCF_027887145.1. Classification (NCBI taxonomy): domain Eukaryota; kingdom Metazoa; phylum Chordata; class Aves; order Passeriformes; family Passerellidae; genus Ammospiza; species Ammospiza caudacuta. Next base: position 87,451,654 of record NC_080632.1, on the reverse strand, counting down.
CATCGCGGAGGAATTCCTGCGCAATCGCAGATTCTGCAGCTGCTGAGAGGGGAAGGCAGGAAGAATTCCCTGGCTCTGGGAGATCCCTGAAAAAATCCCCAAAAATCCCAAAAAATCCCCAAAAATCCCCCCAAAAATCCCCCAAAATTCCCAAAAATCCCCCCCAAAAATCAAAAAACAATCCCAGAAAGATTCCCCAAAAATAATAATTAAAAAATCCTCCAAAAATCCCTGGTTCTGTGAGATCCCTCCTGGCTTTATGAGATCCCTGAAAAAATCCCCCAAAAACCCCACAGAAAGAAATCCCTGCCTTTTCTCAGTTTTGCCTCTAGCAAATTGCTGCCTTTCCCTCCGAGGGAATTCCTGGGTTTCCCTCCAAGGGAACTTCCCTGCTTTTCTCTGCCTCTGCTGGGCTTTGCTCTTCCAGGTCCCTTTGCTTCTCTGAGGAGCAAGCGCAGGGTGCTAAAAACCTTCCACGAGCACAACGAAGCCACGAGAGGCACAAATGTATCGGAGTTTGCTTTTTAACGACAAACCCCGAGCGAGCGATGGGATCTGCAATAGTTCCCAGTTAATGCTGGAGGCTTCTGGGCTGGTTTGGATGGAAGGACCCTAAAGAAAATCCCGTCCCAAGGGCAGGGACACCTTCACCGGCCCAGCCTGCTCCTGCTTTAGCTGCCCTTGTGAATAAACCCAGTCTCAGGCGTCTGGCCTGAATTAAAATTGCTTCATTTGGGGCTGGAAGTGACTCAAGACCGGAATAAAATAACAGTTGGGATAGAAAAACCCCTTCCAGCTGCTTCCATGCTGTTTGTCCCTTTTCATTAAAGCCATCCCTCTTTGTTTACTGCTTTCTAAACAAAGCTCATGAAATCCTTGGGCTCTGCAGGAATCTGCAGGGATCTGGGCAGGAATTGCTCCCTCTGTGCATGCTGGAGTGTCCCAGGACAGGGCTTGGAGCAGCCCCTGGATCGGGACTGCGGCAGGAATTTAGCATTTTCTGGAGGGAAATCGATGTTGGAGCAGTGGGAGCAGCCCCTGGATCGGGACTGCGGCAGGGATTTAGCATTTTCTGGAGGGAAATCAATGTTGTGGTGTCCATGGCCACCCCAGCGCTGCCTCCTCACATCCCTGTCCCAGCTGGACGGGTGGAAATGGGGAACAGAACCCTTCAAACAGCCCGAAAACGAAATGAGGAGGGAGCAAAGGCAAAGCTTTCCCTGCCATATGTTTGGAGTGGAGCTGCTGTCCCAAATGCCAAGACGTGTTGAAGGCTAGCTGGGTGTTTGGGGATGATTGGCCCATATTTACAGCTTTCCAAGTTGCATTGTTGTCGAAAGTCTGCTGTGGGCTGGAAATACGTTCTGGAGCTGGGTAAAAATATCCCAATTACCATATTCCAAAGGACAACAATCGGCACGCTCGGATGCCTTGGGAAGGAGCAGCAGCTCGGGCTGTAAACAGGATGTGCCGGGCCCCAGGCACGGGGGGAGCTCGGCGGGGACGAATCCCGGGCTCCAGGGACAAATCCCGGGCTAGAGGGACAAATCCCGGGCTAGAGGGACAAATCCCGGGCTCGAGGGACAAATCCCGGGCTCCAGGGACGAATCCCGGGCTCCAGGGACGAATCCCGGGCTCCAGGGACAAATGCCGGGCTCGGGGATGGAGCAGCTCCCTCAGGGGACTGAGTGACAAATCCCGGGCTCCTCCAAGGGACAAATCCCGACTCCTCCGAGCCCAGCTGCCCTCACAGCCCTGCCCCGGGCTCGGCAGCTCCCTCAGGGCACTGAGGGACAAATCCCGGGCTCCTCCGAGCCCAGCCGCCCTCACAGCCCACAGGGAAAAATCCCGGGCTCGGGGCTGGCTGGAGCAGCTCCCTCAGGGCGCCGAGGGACACATCCGGGCCCAGCTGCCCTCACAGCCCTGCCCTGGGCTGGAGCAGCTCCCTCAGGGTGCCGAGGGACAAATCCTGGGCTTGGAGCGGGTTGGAGCAGCTCCCTCAGGGCGCCGAGGGACACATCCGAGCCCAGCTGCCCTCGCAGCCCTGCCTTGGGCTGGAGCAGCTCCCTGAGGGCACCGAGGGACACATCCGAGCCCAGCTGCCCTCACAGCCCTGCCCTGGGCTCGGCAGCTCCCTGAGGGCACCGAGGGACAAATCCTGGGCTTGGAGCTGGTTGGAGCAGCTCCCTGAGGGCACCGAGGGACACATCCGAGCCCAGCTGCCCTCGCAGCCCTGCCTTGGGCTGGAGCAGCTCCCTGAGGGCACCGAGGGACACATCCGAGCCCAGCTGCCCTCACAGCCCTGCCCTGGGCTGGAGCAGCTCCCTGAGGGCACCGAGGGACACATCCGAGCCCGGCTGCCCTCGCAGCCCTGCTCGGGGCTCAACAGCCCCCTCAGCTCGGCGCGACCTTCCCAGCCCTGCGGGATTCCCCCCTTGCTCTTCCTGAGGCTGAGGAGGATTTGCCTCCAGCCAGGGGGAGCGCAGCGCTGCCGCCTCTGTTTGCGCCTGCCGGCTCGCAGTCCCGACAGGGATGAATACTGCCGGGAGATGGGGCTGGATTTATCCTTCCGTGCTGCGGGGAACGTCATTTATTCCTTTCAGAAGACGCTCGTAAGGATAATTTAGTCGCTAATGACCCGTCGGCTGAAAAAGTACAGAATGTGCTGCAAACAGCTCGGAGAAAGCCGGGGCCTCTCTCCCAGCTGGGATTCCAGAGGTGTTCTCTGGTGAGGACATGATCAAGTGGCCAAACCTCTCCTGTGGGCAGCCACGGGTGCGCTTCCACCTTTAGGGTCTCCAGGTTTAATGAGTTCCCTCAGCGAGGAGCCTACTGCGACTGGTGATTTTGGGTTTCCACCATTGTCTGTGCAATCCCAGTGAGCTCCTGAGGCTGGGAGGAGGTTCCTGGAGGTTCCTGATGTTTAGAGCAAACCATTCTGGGGCTGGGGACTGTTGGATTTTCACCATTGTCTGGGAAATCCCAATATGCTCCTGAAGCTGGGAGGTTCCTGGAGGTTCCTGATATTGAGAACAAACCATTGTGGGACTGGTGATTTTTGGGTATCCACCATTGTCTGTGAAATCCCAACGAGCTCCTCAGGCTGGGAGGAGGTTCCTGGGTGGTTCCTTTGGCTGATATTGAGAGCAAACCATTGTGGGACTGGTGACTCCATTGTGTGTAAGGAGAGGGATGAAACCCCAACGAGCTCCTCAGGCTGGGAGGAGGTTCCTGGGTGGTTCCTTTGGCTGATATTGAGAGCAAACCATTGTGGGACTGGTGACTCCATTGTGTGTAAGGAGAGGGATGAAACCCCAACGAGCTCCTCAGGCTGGGAGGTTCCTGGAGGTTCCTGATGTTTAGAGCAAACCATTCCAGCACTGGTGACTGTTGGGAATCCACCATTGTCTGGGAAATCCCAACGAGCTTCTCAGGCTGGGTGGTTCCTTTGGGCTGGTATTGAGAACAAACCATTGTGGGACTGGTGATTTTGGGTTTCCACCATTGTCTGTGCAATCCCAGTGAGCTCCTCAGGCTGGGAGGAGGTTCCTGGAGGTTCCTGATGTTTAGAACAAACCGTTGTGGGATTTCACCATTGCCAGCCCTACCTGTGTGTCCCCAGCACAGCAATCGCGGCGTCCTGGCCGTGCTTTGTGCGTCCCACGGTGATGAGTTCATCCCCGTGATGAATTCATTTGGCTTTCACACACACGTCAGGGTTTTCTATCCTCGTTTCAGCCTTTCTGTTCAAAGCACAATTGGATGTTCCTATCCAGCTCCTGGCTTTTTTCTCCCCAAACAGCAGAGATTTGGGGATTTATTTGTTCTCCAGCTCGGGGAACAAAGCAAAGGCTGAAATAAGAAAATGCCCTCTGACTTTTGGGGTCAGTAGCACCAGTCTTTGGGCTGGAAGGAGCAGGGACAGCTCGCGGCGCTCCGGCTGGAATTCCGTGGAGCTGCTGGAACTCTGGGGTGCAGCAGCCCTGAGCCAGAGCCGGGTGCACGGCCTGGATAAATAAACGGCGTTGGGCTGCTGGGCCGACGTGGGGAGCGATGAGCTCAGCCCAGCAGCACAATGGATTCTTTGTTGGGAACGGTTCGGGTTTGTTTACGCTGCCGCCGCCTCGGTCTCCGGCTCTCCGTGGATATTGGTGGAAATTCAGGCAGAAAATGAAATGCCCGTTTAATTGCAAAAGTGGATTTCTCAAGTGTTCGAGGCCTTCATGCCGTCCTTCTTCCACATCACCTCCCTGCCTGTTGTTTTGGGCTTTTCTTCTCATGTGCTGATGATATTTAGAGCCAGACCTTCAAAAAAAGATGGGATCAATGGATGTGCATTTGAAATTTTCCACTCCTTTAGCTTATCAAATATCCAGGTTTCTTCTTGCCTTGATCTTCCTCTTTAATCCTCCCGCTGTATTTTGTCGAGCTGGGTTTTTCATGTCGTTTTTCAAGCTAATACTCGGATCAATCCAAGTTCTTTTGAAGAGCAAAACAGCAGGAAAGGTCTCAACCCACCAACCAGGCGTGCTGAAATTAATTGGGATTAGCAGGCCCGGTTTAGGGGCTTTGGGAAGCAGCAATCCCAAAGTGCAGTAGGATCCGAATCAGCAGCCTCACCTTCCTTGGTTGGACACAAAATTCCTGCAGATCCTGGGGGCATTTAGGGATCATCTCGCTCCAGGTGGCCGCAAAAAGCTGGGAACGTTCTGGGCTGGATGGAGCAGCCTGGGACAGTGCAATGAGATGATCCTTGGGTTCCTCCTCACCCATCCCTGGTCATCCTTTAAATCCCAAATTCTTTATCCCAGATTTCCTGAGGAGAATTCCCAAATCTGCCCATGGGAGTGTCCATGACAAGGGGATTCAGGGATCTGGGCATTCTGGGATCCTTGCGTTCCTCCCCACCCATCCCTGGTCATCCTTTAAATCCCAAATTCTTTGTCCCAGATTTCCTGAGAACAATTCCCAAATCTCCATGGGAGAATCCATGACAAGGGGATTCAGGGATCTGGGGATTCTGGGCTGATCCTTTAAGTCCCAAATTCTTTATCCCAGATTCTTGAGGACAATTCCCAAATCTGCCCATGAGAAGGGGATTCAGGGATCTGGGGATTCTGGGATCCTTGGGTTCCTCCCCACCCATCCCTGGTGATCCTTTAAGTCCCAAATTCTTTGTCCCAGATTCCTGAGGACAATTCCCAAATCTGCCCATGAGAAGATCTCTCCCAACCTTGACCTCGTGAAGTTTTCCATATCCCAGCTGGAAATGGAGGATGTCGCAAAAATTCTGCTTTTTCCTCCAGGAGATCCACGTTGTCTCCTCCTCTCCCTCTGGGGGAGGAGCAGTTGGGAGCAGGGACTGGAGAACCCAGGTTCCTTCGGAGCTGCATTTTGGGGCTTTTCCTGGGCACCACGAAATCCGGATCCTCCTTCTCCTGCCATGCCCAAGATTGTTTTAATGAGAACTAAAGGGCCTTTTTCCAATTAGCAGGGAATAACCGCATTCGGTTCCTGGCTTATGTCAACCTGCTGGGATTTGATTAGGGACGCAGAAATGGATTTATCCGTCAGGGTTACTTCATTAGGGCTCCTCGGTGACGCTGCGCAGAGGGGCGCGCCGCTTTTGGGGTGAAATCCCAGGGAAATTGGCATGGAACTGCTGGAAATCAAACCCTTCTGAAGGAGCCGGGGATTTTTGGGGTGCCGCCCCGTCCCTGGATGTGTCCCCACTTGGAGCACCCCGCGCTGGACAATCCCAAAAATCCCTTCAACTCCACAATCACTCCGACCCTTCTGCTCCCTGCTGGCTTTGGGATCTCCTCTCCCCATCCAAACCCGTGGATTATTGATTCCAAAAATCCCCATCCCATCGCTGTGAGCAGGGGCTCCCCGGAGTTAATTGTGTGTTACATAACACGAGTGATTTTGAAAAAATCTGCCTAATTAACCTAATGGCATGCTTGATCGGATCTGTCAGGTAAATGATCCACAGTTTCATTCCCCCTTTTTTTTTTTTTTCCTGGAGCTTAATTAAATATTTACCTCCGAGTGTCTCGTGCTATTAACGTGTTCATCTATTATGGGAGAGAATAGAAATCCTAATTGGGGAAGAATGGAAGTGTCAGGTTTGGAACCTTGGAAATTCCGTGGATTTTGTGTCAGCACATTGTCCAACTGATCCTAAACCTGGATGGGTTTGGAAATCCTAATTGGGGGAAGAATGGAAGTGTCAGGTTTGGAACCTTGGAAATTCCCTGAATTTTGTGTCAGCACATTGTCCAACTGATCCTAAACCTGGATGGGTTTGGAAATCCTAATTGGGGGAAGAATGGAAGTGTCAGGTTTGGAACCTTGGAAATCCCCTGGATTTTGTGTCAGCACCTTCTCCAGCTGATCCTAAACCTGGATGGGTTTGGAAATCCCAGCTGGGGAAAGAATGGAAGTGTCAGGTTTGGAACCTTGGAAATTCCGTGGATTTTGTGTCAGCACCTTCCCCAGCTGATCCTAAACCTGGATGGGTTTGACCTGAAAGATTTAAGCAGGGAAGTGTTTCAGGCCTGGGACAGCTGATCCCTAAAATCCCTTCCATGCCATGAAAACTGGAGGAGGAATTCTGGTGAAACCTCAGGAATTCTGTCCTGCCCGACGTGTCTGTCAGTCCCCGCTTTCTGCTGGACACTCGGGCAAGGATGGGACCCCAAAATTGCCGAATTTCGTCCCTTGGCAGGCAGGCGGGCATCGCGCTGCCGCTGAAATCTCAGCGTTGCTGAGGGTCCGGCTCCATCCCCGCCGTGAATTTCAATGAGTTCATCGCAGCCCCGGGGTCAGGAGCCGCTTCCTTAATTAAAGGCACCAGGAGATTAATTTGAAGCATTAATTTCTCACCAAAAGGCGGGAATGATTTGCCACGAAGCCTAAAGAACTTTTTTGTCCCCAGATGTAGAAGACAGAACTAGCTCAGGGTCCTGGGGGAATGCAGGACATCCGAGTCCATCCAGGGTAAGTGAATCTCATCTTTATCCCCTGCAGATGGAAATGCGCAGTCCTGGGCCCTCAGGAACTCGGATTCTCATTAAAATGGCTCCTCTGAACGTTTCCATTTCCAACCCCCGGCCTTGGGATGCTCCAGAAGGTCCCGTTCCATGATTTCAGTGCATATTAATGAGGCAATTACTGATGGGGTCTGGCAGCCCCCAGCCCAAAGCACAGTTGGAATTTTAGGGATTTTTAGGATTGGAGGTGCTGGGGCTTTCATTCCATGCCCAAGATTGTCACCAGAGCAGCTCAAACCCTTCTCTCTCTCCGTGGAAAATTTGGGCGATTTTGGGACATCCCTGAGAGCTGGAATTGGGCACGGCCACATCCACGATCCCTGCTCAGCAGCAGAATTCCCTGTGGGCTCTCTCTGCTCGGAATTCTCTGGGATTTGGGACATCCCTGAGAGCTGGAATTGGGCACGGCCACATCCACGATCCCTGCTCAGCAGCAGAATTCCCTGTGGGCTCTCTCTGCTCGGAATTCTCTGGGATTTGGGACATCCCTGAGAGCTGGAATTGGGCACGGCCACATCCAGGATCCCTGCTCAGCAGCAGAATTCCCTGTGGGCTCTCTCTGCTCGGAATTCTCTGGGATTTGGGACATCCCTGAGAGCTGGAATTGGGCACGGCCACATCCAGGATCCCTGCTCAGCAGCAGAATTCCCTGTGGGCTCCCTCTGGGATTTGGGACATCCCTGAGAGCTGGAATTGGGCACGGCCACATCCACGATCCCTGCTCAGCAGCAGAATTCCCTGTGGGCTCTCTCTGGGATTTGGGACATCCCTGAGAATTGGGCACGGCCACATCCACAATCCCTGCCCAGCAGCAGAATTCCCTGTGGGCTCTCTCTGGGATTTGGGACATCCCTGAGAATTGGGCACGGCCACATCCACAATCCCTGCCCAGCAGCAGAATTCCCCGTGGGCTCCCTCTGCTCGGAATTCTCTGGGATTTGGGACATCCCTGGGTGCTGGAACTGGGCACAGCCACATCCACAATCCCTGCCCAGCAGCAGAATTCCCTGTGGGCTTTCTCCGGGATTTGGGACATCCCTGAGAGCTGGAATTGGGCACAGCCACATCCACAATCCCTGCCCAGCAGCAGAATTCCCCATGGGCTCCCTCTGGGATTTGGGACATCCCCAAGGGCTGGAACTGGGCACGGCCACATCCACGATCCCTGCCCAGCAGCAGAATTCCCCGTGGGCTCCCTCTGAGATTTGGGACATCCCTGAGAGCTGGAATTGGGCACGGCCACATCCACAATCCCTGCTCAGCAGCAGAATTCCCCGTGGGCTCCCTCTGGCCCGGCGTTCTCTGGGATTTAGGAGCCAGCTGGGCTCAGTCACTTCAATTGTGCCTGTGGACAGCGATCCACATTTTTCTGACACTTGGGGCTGGCGGTGCCTTGGTGGCAAGAGCAGATTTTGCCGCAGCACAGCTGGATCCCAACTGGAGCAGCCCAGCTCTGCCCCCCACTTTACTCCTAAAACACACAGAGCAGAAGCGCCTTCCTCGCGCCCTCCTTAAATTCATTGGAACCCTTCCCCAATGAGAGGAGAACGAGCATCTTCATCCCCTCCTCACCCTCCTCGGAGCTCTGCTTTCCCCGCGGTGCCTCCGAGGAAGGAATCCCAGCACCTTTTCTTCTTTCCTGCTTTGCATCCCTGACGTCATGCCAGCTCCCATCTGTCAGTTTGATTTCCCTGCCCTTTTTTTTTTTTCCCCTTGACACTTGTATTGCTTCCGAGGGAAAAATGTTTTGAAAAGGAAATCGGGCAATTGGCACACACCGATTATTTCTGCCTGCAAAGCCCTGAATGCAAGTGGGGAGACGGAAAGAAAAGGAGCACGAGCCGCAGAAGGATCGGGGAATTTTCAATCGAGGCCGGGCATTAAGGCGAGGAATTATTCCGCAAACAACCTGACCTCGCTTTTTCCTGCTGGAATGCAATTCCCCCAGCGGGAGACCTCCTCCCTCCAGAGCCTTTTTGCCATGCTTTAAGCACCAGGACCCTTCCCACAGCGTTGTTTTGCTGATTTGCCCCACACAGGATTTCGGGAACATCACCCAGGCCTCCAGTCAGGATTCTCTTTTTTTTCCTAATGAACAGAACTTGGAAATGGCACTAAAAATGTGTCGTTCCGGCCAATCGGCAGGGAAAAATGATGTTTTTTAGAGCAGCCTTCCAACTGAGGTGTAAAATTGTGTTTTTTCCCCGTTTCTTGCCAGAACTATGGAGATGGGACTCACTATGACCACATGGCGAGCAGAGACCTCGGCTCACATGACAATCTCTCTCCTCCCTTTGCCAATTCCAGAATACAAAGTAAGAACATGGCATTTCCTCCCTCACTGGGGTGGGGCAATCGGGAGCAGTGGATTAGGAATAAAATCCCGGGGCCTTCAATTCCTTATTTTCATTTCTTGAGGGTGGAAACAGGGATCGGTTTCAATTTTCCATGCTGTGATATTTAGCATTTTAGATCCATTTTCCTTATATTTGATTGATATTTTGGATCTCTAACTGTGGATTCGTGATGCAAAATCAGTTTGGACACACTTGGAATGGGTTTTGAAATCCTAATCAATAAATCCCCAAAGGAGCAGAGAAATAGAAGGTGAGGCAACATTGGGAATGTTGTTTGGAGTGCAAGGGAGGTGTCCAAGGAACTCAGATCTTTTCCAACTGGAACGATCCCGGGATTCTGTGCTAAAGGTTCTTTAATTAAGGCTGGTTAATGAGTTTGACAAAGTAAATAAATGATGTCAGAATTGTGGTCATGCTCCAGCCAGGAGCGAAACGAGCGCTTCCCTTCAAAGCTTCCAAGGAAAACACGAAGCTGTGGCTGCCGCACGTGATTGCACAGCTCCAATGCACATCCCTCATCCCTGGCACTTGCAGGACGCTCTTGGAGCTTGTGGCGGTTTGAGAAAGGCTGGGAGAAGCCAAGGAAAGCACGGAAATTCCAACTCTCCCTGCTGTGCCTCCCTGCACTGCAGGAAATCCATAAAAACCCAGCTGGACTCCAGAAAATCCATAAAACACAGCTGGACTCCAGAACATCCATAAAGATTCATGGGTGTGGGGTGGGGGCGTGGGCTGGGACACCATGGGGCCGTGTGGCAATGGCAATGGAAATGGCAATGGAATGGCAATGGGCATGGATGTGGCAATGGGAATGGCAATGGAAATGAGAATGGCAATGGCAATGGCAGTGGCAATGGCAGAGGCAACGGCAATGGCAGTGGCAATGGTGGTGGCAATGGTAATGGTAATGGGAATGGCAAAGCCAATGGGAATGACAATGGCAATGGCAATGGGAATGGCAATGCCAATGGCAGTGACAATGGCAATGGCAATGGGAATGGTCATGGCAATGGCAATGGGAATAGGAATGCAAATGGCAATTGAAATGGCAATGGCAATGGCAGTGACAAAGGAAATGGGAATGGACTTGGGAATGGCAATGGGAATAGGAATGCAAATGGCAATTGAAATGGCAATGGCAATGGCAGTGACAATGGAAATGGGAATGGTCGTGGCAATGGCAATGGGAATGGCAATGCCAATGGCAGTGACAATGGCAATGGCAATGGGAATGGTCGTGGCAATGGCAATGGGAATAGGAATGCAAATGGCAATTGAAATGGCAATGGCAATGGCAGTGACAAAGGAAATGGGAATGGACTTGGGAATGGCAATGGTGGTGACAATGACAGTGGGAATAGCAATGGGCTTGGCAATGGCAATGGCAATGGCAGTGGCAGTGGCAATGGTCGTGGCAATGGCAATGGTCGTGGCAATGGCAGTGACAATGGCAATGGCAATGTCAGTGACAAAGGAAATGGGAATGGACTTGGGAATGGCAATGGGAATAGGAATGCAAATGGCAATTGAAATGGCAATGGCAATGGCAGTGACAATGGAAATGGGAATGGTCGTGGCAATGGCAATGGGAATGGCAATGCCAATGGCAGTGACAATGGCAATGGCAATGGGAATGGTCGTGGCAATGGCAATGGGAATAGGAATGCAAATGGCAGTGACAATGGCAATGGCAATGGCAGTGACAAAGGAAATGGGAATGGACTTGGGAATGGCAATGGTGGTGACAATGACAGTGGGAATAGCAATGGGCTTGGCAATGGCAATGGCAATGGCAGTGGCAGTGGCAATGGTCGTGGCAATGGCAATGGTCGTGGCAATGGCAGTGACAATGGCAATGGCAATGGCAGTGGCAATGGCAATGGGCATGGCAATGGTGGTGATAATGGTAATGGTAATGGCAATGGCAGTGGCACTGGGAATGGCAATGGGAATGAGAATGGGAATGGCAATGGCAATGGGAATTTCAATGACAATGGGAATGACAATGACAATGGCAATAGTAATGACAATGGCAATGGCAGTGGCAATGGCAATGACAGTGACACTGGGCATGGGAATGGCAATGGCAATTGAAATGGCAACGGCAGTGACAATGGCAATGGCGATGGCAGTGGGAATTGAAAAGGCGATGGCAGTGACAACGGCGGTGGCAATGAGAATGGCAGTGACAATGGCAATGGCAATGGCAATGGGAATGGCGCTAGGAATGGCAATGGCAATTGAAATGGCAATAGCAATGGCAATGGCAGTGACAATGGAAACAGGAATGGCAATGGCAATGGCAGTGACAAGGGCAGTGACAGCGGCAATGGCAGTGACAGTGGGAAATGGCAATGGTAATGGTTGTGGCAGTGACAATGGCAATAGCAATGGCAATGGGAACAGGAATTGCAATGGGAATGGCAGTGGGAATTTAAATGGGAGTGGGCATGGGCATGGGCATGGCAATGGGAATGGCAATGGGCATGGCAATGGCAATTAAAATGACAATGACAATGGCAGTGACTATGGCAATGGGCATGGGAATGGCAATGGCAGTGACAGTGGCAATTTGAATGGCAGTGACAATGGCAACGGCAGTGGCAGTGGCGGTGACAATGGCAATGGCAGTGGCAATGGAATGTTAATGTCAATGACAGCGACAATGGCAATGGCAGTGATTATGGCAGTGGCAATGACAATGGCAATGAGCACGGGAATGGCAATGGCAATTGGAATGACAATGGCAGTGACAATGGCAATTGAAGTGACAATGGCAATTGAAATGACAATGGCAATGGCAGTGACAATGGCAGTGGCCATGGAAATAGGAATGGCAATGGCAATGACAATAGGAATGGCAATGGCAATGGTAATGCCAGTGGCAATGGGAACAGCAGTGGCAATTGAAATGGCAATGACAATGACAACGGCAATGGCAATGGCCACGGAAGTGACAATGGAAATGGGAATTGCAATGGCAATGGCAGTGACAGTGGGAATGGGAACGGGAATGGCAATGGCAATGGCCTTGGCAATGGCAGTGACAATGGCAATGGCAATGGCAGTGGCAGTGGCAGTGGCAATGGCACTGGTAGCGACAATGGCAGTGGCAGTGGCAGTGGCAATGGCAATGGCAGTGGCAGTGGCAATGGCAACAGCAATGGGAATGGCAATGGGAGAATTCTGGCAAAATGGCAGTGGCAATGGCAGTGGGGAAATTCTGCTTTTCCCAATTGCACGCCTCCCTGGCTTTGCTGAGCAGGAATATTTCACAAACCCTTTTTTCGATGTTTAATGGGATTTTCCCATTTCATCCCCGCAGCTTTGATTCCCTTCCCGTTATTACGAGCAGAACTGGAATTTTTTGCAGATTAGCGAAGTTTACCCAACACAGCATTAAAAGCTTTCAATTGCTAAACCGTAAACATTTAGGATAAAATTTTCCGTGCCGTGGATGTGACTCAGCCCGCTCCGTATTTTTGTAACCTTCTGCAGCGACGATTTCAACATTTCCTCAAATGGGATTACATCGCAGCCTGGCAGATTCGGGATTTTCTCCCTTTAGTGTCTGCCACGGCGGCAACATTAATTCCTTTTCACACCACCTCTGTTATGGCAGCTGCAAAAAGAAAAATGGGAAACTGGGGAGGAATGGCCAAAACTGCCCAGGAATTTTAGGGATGGGGTTTGGAGCAACTTTGTGCTGCTTTTTTAATGATGTCAAAATTCCCATTCCCGGTGCGGAGTTAATGGATTTGTAAGCGCTGCCAAGTCAGGATTCTGAGCTCAGCGCTCGACGCAGCCCCACAAAAAGAAACGCCAAAATGACAAGGACATCTCCATTTCTCTGGGAATGTATAAATAGAAACTGTCGACTCGGGCAATTCGTGGGCAGCAGAGGAGCCTTGAAATATGAGTTTGTCCTCCCCGCTTTGCAGCGAGTTTACATTCCTGGGCTTTGCATTTAAACAGATCCTGGTGTTTGAGGGAGTTGTTCTGTGGGGCAACCTGGAGGCGGCATCTCTGGAGGCACAGAGGCACCTCCTGTCCCTAATCCCAGGCTCCTGTCCTTAATTCTGGGTTCCTGTCCCTAATCCCAGAGTCCTGTCCTTAATTCTGGGTTCCTGTCCCTAATCCCAGAGTCCTGTTCATAATTCCAGACTCCTGGCCCTAATCCCAGAGTCCTGTCCTTGATTTTGGGCTCCTGTCCGTAATCCCAGAGTCCTGTCCCTAATCCCAGACTCCTGTCCTTAATTTTGGGTTCCTGTCCCTAATCCCAGAGTCCTGTCCCTAATCCCAGACTCCTGTCCTTGATTTTGGGTTCCTGTCCCTAATCCCAGAGTCCTGTCCCTAATCCCAGAGTCCTGTCCTTGATTTTGGGCTCCTGTCCCTAATCCCAGACTCCTGGCCCTAATCCCAGGCTGCTGTCCTTGATTTTGGGCTCCTGTCCCTAATCCCAGAGTCCTGTTCATAATTCCAGAGTCCTGTCCCTAATCCCAGGCTCCTGTCCTGGATTCTGGGCTCCTGTCCCTAATCCCAGGGTCCCGTTCTTAATTCTGGGCTCTTGTCCATAATCCCAGAGTCGTGTCCCTAATCCCAGAGTCCTGTCCCTGATTCCGGGTTCCTGTCCTTAATTCTGGGCCCCTGTCCATAATCCCAAACTCCTGTCCTTAAATCTGGGCTCCTGTCCTTAATCCCAGAGTCCTGTTCTTAGTTCTGGACTCCTGTCCTTAATTCTGAGTTCCTGTCCCTAATCCCAGAGTCCTGTCCATGATTCTGGGCTCCTGTCCATAATCCCAGAGTCCTGTCCCTAATCCCAGAGTCCTGTCCATGATTCTGGGCTCCTGTCCATAATTCCCAGACTCCTGTCCTTAATCCCAGAGTCCTGTCCATGATTTTGGGCTCCTCTCCATAATTCCCAGACTCCTGGCCCTAATCCCAGACTCCTGTCCATGATTTTGGGCTCCTGTCCATAATTCCCAGACTCCTGTCCCTAATCCCAGAGTCCTGTCCATGATTTTGGGCTCCTGTCCATAATTCCCAGATTCCTGTCCCTAATCTCAGAGTCCTGTCCAAAATTTTGGGCTCCTGCCCTTAATTCTGGGCTCCTGTCCATAAAACCAGCCTCTTCTCCATAATGCTGCCTGTAATCCTGAAGTCCTGTCCATAATTCTGGGCTCCTGTTCATAAAACCAGACTCATGTCCATAATTCTGGGCTCCTGACCCTAATCCCACAGTCCTGCCCTTAATTTTGGGCTCCTGTCCATAAATGTGGGTTCCTGTCGCTAATCCCAGAGTCCTGTCCTTCATTCTGGATTCCTGTCCGTAATCCCAGACTCGTGCTCATAATTTTGGGCTCCTGTTCTTAATTGTGGACTCTTGTTCATAATCCCAGAGTCCTGTCCATAATGCCAGAGTCCTGTCCAAAATCCCAGAGTTCTGTCCTTGATTTTGGGTTCCTGTCCATAATCCCAGAGTCCTGTCCAAAATCCCAGAGTCCTGTCCTTGATTTTGGGTTCCTGTTCAAAATCCCAGAGTCCTGTCCATAATTCTGGGTTCCTGTTCCCAATCCCAAACTCCTGCCCATTATCCCAAACTCCTGCCACCAATCCCAAACTCCTGCCACCAATCCCAAACTCCTGCTCATAATTTTGGGCTCCTGTCCCTAATCCCAGAGTCCTGTCCATAATTCTGGACTCCTGCCCACAATCCCAAAGTCCTGCCACCAATCCCAAACTCCTGCCCATAACCCCAAACTCCTGCCCATAATTTTGGGATCCTGCCCATTATCTCAAACTCCTGCCCATAATTTTGGGATCCTGCCCCGTTATCTCAAACTCCTGCCCATAACCTCAAACTCCTTTCCATGATCCCAAACTCCTGCCCATCATTTTGGGATCCCGTCCCTAACCCCAAACTCCTGCCCATCATTTTGGGATCCTGCCCACAACCCCAAACTCCTGCCCATAATTTTGGGATCCTGTCCCTAACCCCAAACTCCTGCCCATAATTTTGGGATCCTGTCCCCAACCCCAAACTCCTGCCCATCATTTTGGGATCCTGCCCACAATCCCAAACTCCTGCCCATAATTTTGGGATCCTGTCCCTAACCCCAAACTCCTGCCCATAATTTTGGGATCCTGTCCCTAACCCCAAACTCCTGCCCATAATTTCCAGCCTCCAGTTTCCACCTCCAGCACAGCAAACCAGTTTTCCCACTACAATCCAGTTCAAAACTCCTTCCCCTCCATGGATTCTTGAAGTTTGACTTTCCAAGAAACCTTTGTTGCTGTTCTCTCAGGGGCAGAAGGAATTTTGAACTTTAGAGAAACTTGCTGAAAATATGCAGTGACTAAAATGAATTTTAAAATTCCTTCCAATAGGAAGGGATTGAAAATAATTATTAAAAAAGCAGCAGAAAGAAATGGGAATGAAATGAAAGAATTGGCGGTTTTGGTGGATTTTTGGCCGCGGATCTTTCGGGATGCCGCACCCCAAAGCCGTGGCGGGGCGCACGAGCGGCGGCGGCGATTTGCGCGGCAGCTGGAAAACGGACATGTGGGAAAATGCAGGGAACAAAACCCAAATTGGGAACGAGGGGGGCATTTCCACGGGCACTCACGCTCCGCCGGGCACCAGAAACAAAGGGTTTGTTGTGCTCCTCGTTAGGGGCCGACAAAAAGGGAATTTAATTAGGCAGAATTCACAGGCCGGCCGTGAAGTCTGAACTTGCCGGCGCGGAGTTAAAGGAGGAGTTTGGATAAATAAAATCAACTTTTGGGGGAGGTTGGATGTGGAAATAAAGCTGGGCAGGGAGGAGGGGCTGGGCGGGAAGCAGTCGGGCCTGGGAGCGGCACGCAGAAATGAGAACGGCGGGAAGGGGAACGCGCACAAAGCATCGGGATGGGGCACGGAATGGGAGTGGGAGGGAGGAGTGGGGTGACGGATGGCAGCAGGGACACAGGGACTGTCCCCAGGGGCACACAGGGACTGTGCCCAGGGGGACACAGGGACTGTGCCCAGGGGGACACAGGGACTGTCCCCAATGGCACACAGGGACTGTGCCCAATGGCACACAGGGACTGTCCCCAATGGCACACAGGGACTGTCCCCAGGGGCACACAGGGACTGTCCCCAGGGGGACACAGGGACTGTCCCCAATGGCACACAGGGACTGTCCCCAATGGCACACAGGGACTGTCCCCAATGGCGCACAGGGACTGTCCCCAGGGGCACACAGGGACTGTGCCCAGGATGGCACACAGGGACTGTGCCCAATGGCACACAGGGACTGTGCCCAATGGCACACAGGGACTGTGCCCAGGATGGCACACAGGGACTGTCCCCAATGGCACACAGGGACTGTCCCCAATGGCACACAGGGACTGTGCCCAGGGGCACACAGGGACTGTCCCCAATGGCACACAGGGACTGTGCCCAGGGGCACACAGGGACTGTGCCCAATGGCACACAGGGACTGTGCCCAGGATGGCACACAGGGACTGTCCCCAATGGCACACAGGGACTGTGCCCAGGGGCACACAGGGACTGTCCCCAATGGCACACAGGGCCTGTGCCCAGGATGGCACACAGGGACTGTGCCCAGGGGCACACAGGGACTGTCCCCAATGGCACACAGGGACTGTCCCCAATGGCACACAGGGACTGTCCCCAATGGCACACAGGGACTGTGCCCAGGATGGCACACAGGGACTGTGCCCAATGGCACACAGGGACTGTGCCCAGTGGCACACAGGGACTGTCCCCAGGATGGCACACAGGGCCTGTGCCCAGGGGGACACAGGGACTGTCCCCAATGGCACACAGGGACTGTGCCCAGGATGGCACACAGGGACTGTCCCCAATGGCACACAGGGACTGTCCCCAGGATGGCACACAGGGATTGTCCCCAACCCTGTGGAATTGTCCCCAGTGGGGTCAGGGTTTAATTAAATAATATTCACATTATTTTAGATATATTAACAAGATATATAATTTAATATTAATAATACATATAAAATATTTCTAAATATGTAGTTTCAGTATAAAAAGAAATATGTAGTTTGATTTGATCATTAGATATTTATATATATTTTGATATATTAATATATAACATACATATTAATATTTATATAGAATAATACACAAATATATATAATACACATACTATTATTTCTATAAATTCATATAAATATAAAATTCCATGATCGTGTATATTTAGAAAATGATATACTATTGTATATATAATATACATGCTGCTATTAGTATAATTTAATATATAATTTAAGTATAAATATACATATATAATTTAATTTAGTTATCTATTTCTTTAATTTAATGTATTTATAGATATATAAAGTAGATATGAATATTAATATAAATATGGGGTCACAGGACGGGTTTGTGGGGTCACAGACAGGAAAGGGAACAGCTCCCCATGGTGGGAAGAGTTTGTGGGGTCCCAGAGGGTTTGTGGGGTCACAGCCAGGGTTTGTGGGGTCACAGGAAGGGTTTGTGGGGTCCCAAAGGGTTTGTGGGGTCACAGGAAGGGTTTGTGGGGTCACAGCCAGGGTTTGTGGGGTCCCAGAGGGTTTGTGGGGTCACACAGGGTTTGTGGGGTCGCAGAGGGTTTGTGGGGTCCCAGAGGGTTTGTGGGGTCACAGGAAGGGTTTGTGGGGTCGCAGAGGGTTTGTGGGGTCCCAGAGGGTTTGTGGGGTCACAGCCAGGGTTTGTGGGGTCCCAGAGGGTTTGTGGGGTCCCAGAGGGTTTCTGGGATCACGGGATCGGTCTGTGGGACTGTAGGAAGCGTTTTGGGATCCCCAGCAGGAATGGGAAGGGGTTTCCGTGCAGGGGGGTCCTGAGCACCCGCACCCGAGCGGCAGCGGGGCCGGCGCTGGCAGCACCCCGTGTGGGACGGGGCTGGGGCTGAGGGGTCACAGGCGGGGCTGTGGGGTCACAGGCGGGGCTGAGGGGTCACAGGCGGGGCTGAGGGGTCACAGGAGGGGCTGAGGGGTCACAGGCGGGGCTGAGGGGTCACAGGAGGGGCTGAGGGGTCACAGGCGGGGCTGAGGGGTCACAGGCGGGGCTGTGGGGTCACAGGCGGGGCTGAGGGGTCACAGGAGGGGCTGAGGGGTCACAGGCGGGGCTGTGGGGTCACAGGAGGGGCTGAGGGGTCACAGGGTGGGGCTGTAGATGGGTCTGTAGGATCCCAGGGTGGGCCGGCAGCATCACAGGGTGGGTTTATAGGATCCCAGCGTGGGTTTATAGGATCACAGCGTGGCTCTGTAGGATCCCAGGGTGGGCCCGCAGCATCACAGCGTGGGTTTATAGGATCCCAGGGTGGGTCTGTAGGATCACAGGGTGGGGCTGTAGATGGGTCTGTAGGATCACAGGGTGGGCCTGCAGCATCACAGGGTGGGTTTATAGGATCAGAGGGTGGGTCTGTGGGATCCCAGGGCGGGCCCGCAGCGTCCCCGGGCGGGGCTGTAGGTGGCTCTGTGGGATCCCAGGGTGGCTCTGTGGGATCCCCGGGCGGGGCTGTAGATGGCTCTGCGGGATCCCAGGGTGGCTCTGCGGGATCCCAGGGCGGGCTTATAGGATCAGAGGGTGGGTCTGTGGGATCCCAGGGCGGGCCCGCAGCGTCCCCGGGCGGGGCTGTAGGTGGCTCTGTGGGATCCCAGGGCGGGGCTGTAGGTGGCTCTGTGGGATCCCAGGGTGCTCTGTGGGATCCCAGGGCGGGGCTGTAGGTGGCTCTGTGGGATCCCAGGGTGGCTCTGTGGGATCCCCGGGCGGGGCTGTAGATGGCTCTGTGGGATCCCAGGGCGGGGCTGTAGATGGCTCTGCGGGATCCCAGGGTGGCTCTGTGGGATCCCCGGGCGGGGCTGTAGGTGGCTCTGTGGGATCCCCGGGCGGGGCTGTAGGTGGCTCTGTGGGATCCCAGGGCGGGGCTGTAGATGGCTCTGTGGGATCCCAGGGTGGCTCTGTGGGATCCCCGGGCGGGGCTGTAGATGGCTCTGTGGGATCCCAGGGTGGCTCTGCGGGATCCCAGGGTGGCTCTGTGGGATCCCAGGGTGGCTCTGCGGGATCCCAGGGTGGCTCTGCGGGATCCCAGGGTGGCTCTGCGGGATCCCAGGGCGGGCCCGCAGCATCCCGTGGGGGTCCCCGTGCCGCAGCCCCGCAGCGCGGGCCGCAGGGATCCACGGCCGGCCGGCAGCGGGGCCGGCGCTGGCGGCACCCCCGTGACAGACCGTGACACGGCCGATGGCAGCGGCTGCGCCGCACCTGGGCCCTTCCGCTGAGATTGATCGGATCGGGCCGCTCGTGTGGAACGGGCCCATCTGCTCCCGCCGGCCGGGCCCGTCCGCTCGCGGCAGTCCGTACCTGCCTGCATGCCTCGCTGCTCGTGCTGCGTTTGGAATCTGCCTTTATTCCGTCTCCATCGCAGTGTGTTCAGATCAAAACTGCATTTGTTTGGAATGGAGATGTGGAATGTTTCAAGTGCAAGCGTCAAATGGTCGCGAAACGATAAATAGAAAGAATCTGAAATAGAATAAAAGTAAACAAAACGCGAGTATAAGGAAATATACAAAGATGTCTAGATGGAGACGTAGATAAAAAATTCAAATATAAGCGCACATACAAATATGGATAGATGGATACATATATACAAATATAGCCACGTATACAAACATGTCTACATGGATACATACCTAGAAACTGGAAATATAACCGTACAAAATACATATTTAACCATGTCAAATACACATCTAACCATACAAAATACAAACAGAACCATATATACAAATATACATGTATAAAACACAAATGTAAGCATATATACAAATATACATGTATAAAATACAAATATACATATAAAATACAAATATAAGCATATATACAAATATACATATAAAATACAAATATAAGCATATATACAAATATACATGTATAAAATACAAATATACATGTATAAAATACAAATACAAGCATATATACAAATATACATATATAAAATACAAATATAGGCATATATACAAATATACATATATAAAATACAAATATAAGCATATATACAAATATACATATATAAAATACAAATATAAGCGTATATACAAACATACATATATAAAATACAAATATAAGCATATATACAAATATACACATAAAATAAAAATATAGGCATATATACAAATATACATATATAAAATACAAATATACATGTGTAAAATACAAATATAAGCATATATACAAATATACATATATAAAATACAAATATACATGTATAAAATACAAATATAAGCATATATACAAATATACACATAAAATAAAAATATAGGCATATATACAAATATACATATATAAAATACAAATATACATGTGTAAAATACAAATATAAGCATATATACAAATATACATGTATAAAATACAAGCATATATACAAATATACATATAAGATACAAATACAAGCATATATACAAATATACATATAAAATACAAATATAGGCATATATACAAATATACATATATAAAATACAAATATACATGTATAAAATACAAACATAAGCATATATACAAATATACATATATAAAATACAAATATAAGCATATATACAAATATACACATAAAATAAAAATATAGGCATATATACAAATATACATATATAAAATACAAATATACATGTATAAAATACAAATATAAGCATATATACAAATATACATATATAAAATACAAATATAAGCATATATACAAATATACATATAAAATACAAATATAGGCATATATACAAATATACATATATAAAATACAAATATAAGCATATATACAAATATACATACATAAAATACAAATATACATGTATAAAATACAAATATAGGCATATATACAAGTGTTGCGATGTTTATAGATATATGCAAAATCCAAATAGAACCATAGAAAATCCATCTCTAAGCGTATGTACAAATATGGATATATGGATATGTATATGGAAAATAGAAATAGAACCAAAAAGAATAAATGTATAACCTTACAAAGTACAAATAGAACCACAGAAAGTACATATATAGCCATATATACAAATATGGATATATATATCAAAATACTAATATACCCATATAAAATCCATATATAACCATATAAAATACATACATGGCAATATAAAATACAAATGCAACCATATATACAAATATACATATATAAAACACAAACATAACCATATATCAATATTTCTATGTTTATACATAGATGCAAAATACAAATAAAACCATTAAAAACCCATCTATAAGCATATGTACAAGTATGGATATATGGATACGTATATGGAGAACACAAATATAACCGTAGAAAATAAATGTATAACCTTACAAAATACAAATATAACCGTAGAAAATAAATGTATAACCGTATAAAATAGAAATATAACCATGGAAAATCCATATCTAACCATATGTACAAATATGGATATTTGTGTATATATATATATACAAATAGAAATACAACCATATAAAATACAAATATAACAACAAAAATACAAATACAACTGTATAAAATTCATATATAACCATATATACAAATAAAATCAATATATGACCATATAAATGACGTATATCACCAAATATGGATATATGTATACACACATAGGAAATAGAAATATAGGCATATAAAATAAATACAGAACCATAGAAAGTGTGTATAGAACCATAGAAAATACACATGTAACCATAGAAAATACAAATACAGCCATATAAAATAAATATAGAACCATATGAAATACATATATAACCATACAAAATACAAATATAGCTACAGAAATTACAAATATAACCATACAAAATGAATATATACAAATACAAGCATATAAAATCAATATGTGACCATAAAAATGACATATATACCCAAATATGTACATATGTATATGTTCATGTAAAATACAAATCTAGCCATATAAAATAAATGTAGAACCATAGACAGTATGGATAGAAGCATATAAAATACATATAGGAGCACAGAAAATACAAATCTAGCCATATAAAATCAATGTACAACCATATAAAATATGGATAGAAGCATATAAAATACATATAGGAGCACAGAAAATACCAATCTAGCCATATAAAATCAATGTACAACCATATAAAATATGGATAGAAGCATATGAAATACATATAGGAGCACAGAAAATACCAATCTAGCCATATAAAATCAATGTACAACCATATAAAATATGGATAGAAGCATATAAAATACATATAGGAGCACAGAAAATACAAATCTAGCCATATAAAATCAATGTACAACCATATAAAATATGGATAGAAGCATATAAAATACATATAGGAGCACAGAAAATACAAATGTAAGCGTATAAAATTCATATGTAACCATATATACGAATATGACCACACAAAATCAATATATGACCATATAAATGACGTCTAGCACCAAATATGGATATACGGATATATACATGGAAAATGCAAATAGAAATTAAAATAAATACACAAAAATATAAAGTATGTATAGAACCATAGAAAATACACATATAGCCATATAAAATAAACATAGAAGCATATAAAGTATGTATAGAAGCATATAAAATACATATTTAACCATGTAAAAGTCATACATAACCATAAATACAAATATAAGAATAGAAAACCAATATATGACCATAGAAATTACATATATAACCAAATATGGATATATGCATACATCCATAGAAAATGCAAATATAAGCATATCAAATAAATATATAACCATCTAAAATATGTATAGAACCATATAAAATACAAATATAACAAGAAAAAATGCAAAGATAACCGTATAAAATTCATATATGACCATATAAAATCAGTATATGACCATATAAAATCAATATATGACCAGATGAAATCAATATATGACCATATAAATGACATATAGAACCAAATATGGATACATGTATACGTAAATAGAAAACACAAATATAGCCATATAAAATAAATATAGAACCATAGAAAGTAGGTACAGAACCACAGAAAATACACATGTAACCGTATGAAATCCATATTTAACCATATAAAATTAATATATAACCATATATACAAATGTAAGCATAGAAAATCAATATATTGCCATATAAATTACGTTTATCACCAAATATGGATACATGTATACGTAAATAGAAAAAACAAATATAGCCATATAAAATAAATATAGAACCAGAGAAAGTAGGTACAGAACCACAGAAAATACATATAGGACCATAGAAAATAGAAATATAAGCATATAAAATACAAATAGAACCATACAAATTACATATAGAACCATATCTACAAATATACGTACATGTACACATACATAGAAAATACAAATATAATCACATAAAATAAATACAGAACCACATCAAATAAATATCTAACCATGTAAAGTATGCATAGAAGCATAGAAAACACAAATATAGCCATATAAAAAAATATATAACCGTATAAAATATGGATAGAACCATCTAAAATACAAATAGAACCACATAAAATCCAAATATAGGCATAGAAAATACATATAGAACCATATACACAAATATGGGTATATGGATATATAAATACAAATATAACCACAGAAAATCCATATAGAACCATATCAAATATAGCTAGAAGCACATAAAATCCAAATAGAACCATGTGGAATAAATATATAACCTTATAAAATCCAAATAGAACCATGTAGAATAAAAATATAACCTTATAAAATCCAAATAGAACCATAGAAAACACACATATATAAGCACATATAGAAATATAACCATAGAAAATCCATATATAACAATATATAGAAATATGTATATATGGAGACATATATAGAAAATACAACTATAACTCAATAAAATCCAAACACGACCCTATAAAATACATATACAGCCCTATCAACTCCGTATAGAACCACATCTACAAATATGGAGAGAGGGATACTTAGATACAAACTCAAAATATAAGCACATCAAATATAATTCCAGCCAGAAAAACGGGGATAATTTGAATTAGGACACCCCAAAAAAGGTCCCTCATTAACAAGGAATTAATTAACCCGTAAAAACAAGAACCTGTTGCATATTCGTATCATTCATACATGATGCAGAAATTCTGTTTAAATGCAGGATTTCATACATGATGGATAAATTGCATTTACATTTAGGATTTCATACACGATGGATAAATTCCATTTACATTTAGGATTTCATACACGATGGATAAATTCCATTTACATTTAGGATTTCATACACGATGGATAAATTCCATTTAAATAGAGGATTTCTCAATATGATATATATAATTATAAATATCTCTATATTACATATATCTTTATACACACCTATATCACACAGATATATCTCTATATTATCTATATATTTATATTACACAAATACAGATATATTAGACATATTTCTAGAAATCCCAAAAATCACCCAAAATTCCCTGAAAAATCCCCCCAAATCCCTAAAAATGATGTTGTGTATATCTCTATATTTTAGAGATATCTGTATATTATATATGTGGGCCTCTTTTTATTATATATATAATTTATATATATATTTATATAAAATAGCCCTATATTATACATATCTGGCTATATTTAAGAGAATTCGTCCTAATACTTTCTAATACCACCCAGGGAATATTTACTGGAATATTTCCCAAAAGCCAAGCTTATATACTATAATACAAATTTTATAATTATATATATATATATTATATATATATAGAATAGACAAAAATACCACTGTATTATAGATATATATCCATATTTAATAGAATTCATCCTGCATCACTTTCCAACACAACACATTTATTTTATATTTATATATTTATTGGAATATTTGCAAAAGCCAAGCATATATAATATATATTTATTATATATATATACTGTTATTATATATTTATATCTCTTTATTATATATAAATATATATAATACATATTTATCTATATTTATTAGGTTTAATCCATCATTAATCCATATATATATATTTATTATATATATACCATTATTATATATTTATACCTCTTTATTAAATATATATATTATATATATTTATCTATATTTATTAGATTTAATCCATCCTAACTTTCCAACACAACAGATATAAAATTTATTTTAAAAATTGCAAAAAGCCAAGCATTCATAATCTAACCTGGATATTATAAATATATATAGCTCGATATTACATTTATCCATATTATATATAGATATAGCTCTGTATTACAGATCTATATTTTATAGAGATATTTTATAGAATTAATCCACCATTACTTTCCAACACAACTCATATAAAATGGATTTTAATATTTGCAAAAAGCCAAGTAAATATAATAAATAAATAAATAAATAAATAAATGCATGCTTGGCTTCTGGCAAATATAAAATAAAATATATTTATATAATATATATATGTGGAAATATATAATATAATATATATAAAATAGATGCAAGCACTAAGCACATTGAATACATATAATATTTCTGATATATATTATACGTGTAACATACATAAACACATAATATATATAATATATATGCAAATAACATACAATATATATAATATTTAAACACATCATATATTTGTATGATACACGTATTTTTGCAAATTTATAATAAATATGTATTAGATGTAAACACTAAACACATATATATATATTTGGAAATATACAATATTATAGATATAATATATATACATGGAATAAAATATATATATTTGCTAATAATATATTTTATATAATATATATAAACACATAATACATTTATATAATACACATAGTTTGGGAAATATATAATAATCTCTATATAATATAAACACAATACACATATATAATATGCACTTTTTTGCAGCTATATAATTTAATATCATATAAACATATAATAGATATAAAAATATCGATTTATTTGGGGATCTCGATATAAAAATATGGATTTATTTGAATATTTGCAACAACCCAAGCACAAAAGGCAGGAAATTTTCCGCACTTGGGAGGCACCGCGTCTATATTATATATATAATCACATAAAATATATAATATATATGCAAGTAACATATCATATTGAAACACATATTTATATAATACAGATATTTTTGCAAATATAAAATAGAATAAATATATATTAGATGCACACACTAAACACATTATATATATATATATATATAATATATTATATTCTTGGAAATGTATATTATATATAAACACACAATATCCATAATATATATGCAAATAACATATAATATATAATATATAGAATAATAAACAATATATTGATATGATACAGATATTTTTGCAAATATAGACTACAATAAATATATATTAGATGTAAACACTAAACACATTATATATATATATAAAATACTATTGGAAATATAGAATATATTATATATAAACACACAATATCCATAATATATGTGCAAATAACATATAATATATAATATATATAATATAGAAACACAATATATTTATATGATATGTGTATTTCTGCAAAAATATAATATAATATAATATAATATAATATAATATAATATAATATAATATAATGTAATGTAATATAATACAATATAATGTAATGTAATGTAATGCAATGCAATGTAATATAATATAATATAATATAATATAATATAATATAATATAATGTAATGTAATATAATACAATATAATGTAATGTAATGTAATGCAATGCAATGTAATATAATATAATATAATATAATATAATATAATATAATATAATGTAATGTAATGTAACATAATACAATATAATGTAATGTAATGTAATGCAATGCAATGTAATATAATATAATTAAATATAATATAATATAATATAATATAATATAATATAATATAATATAATATAATGTAATGTAATGTAATATAATACAAATAATGTAATGTAATGCAATGCAATGTAATATAATATAATATAATTAAATATAATTTAATATAATATAATATAATGTAATATAATATAATATAATATACATATGATATATAAACGCATAATATACATATATAACATGCACATTTCTGCAAATCTAGAATTTAATATCATAAAAACATATAATATATATAAAACCACATAATAATACATATAATATTTAAACACAAAGTATTTATATGACACGTGTATTTTTGCGAGTACACAATATATAATATCATATATTTGGTATATAAACGCAATAGACACATATAACATGCACCTTTTTGCAAACCTAGAATTTAATATCATATAAACATCTAATATATATATAAAATAAAACCACATAACAACACACAATACATATAATATTTAAACACAAAATATTTATATGACACGTGTATTTTTGTGAGTACACAATATATAATATCATATATTTGGTATATAAACGCAATAGACATATCTAACATGCACATTTTGCAAACACAGAATTTAATATCATATATATAAAAAGCTGGATTTATTCCATCTTTTATATATTTGATATGAAATTCCATATTTGCAAAACCGCAGGCCAGGAGCCGGGAAATTTTCCGCACTTTGGGAGCGACTTTTACTGCAGCGAGGAGCTCGCTTGTACCCGAGCCAATCCTTAATTAAAACCGCTGACATCATGGTGTTATAATTAAGCGTGGCATTAATTAAGCCGCAATAACCATTCCAAAAAAAAAAAGAAAAAAAAAAAAAAATTATCCCAAATAATTCCCAAACGGCGGCCGAGAGGAACGGACGGGAAAAGTTCCGGGGGAAATTTGGGGGAATATTTGGAATTTTTCGGGGTTGTTGTTGTGTTTTTTTTTTTTTGCGCCGGCTAATTATGCGCGGCAGAGCTTCGACAGCTGCATTCATCATCATAAAATGTAATAATTAATGACATTCCAACAAAGCAAAGGATGCAAATGAGCGCTCATTAGCATGTGCAGCTTCGCCTTTGATAAGGCTTTTGCTGACAAGGTTGTAATTAATGGAAATCGGCGGCGCGGGCGGGCGATGGCATCGCTGGCGCGATGGCAACGCAGCCGCTGCCAACGCGGGCACCGAGCAAACGCGGCGGGCACCAGATGCCAACGCGGCCCAGGGCGTTAACTCCTTGGGGCCCACAGGGAGGAGAAAGTGCCAAAAACGGCCCAAAATCCAAAAAAACCCCCAAAATCCCCATAGAAATGCATGGGAAAAATCCCGCCCAAAAAGGAAAAAAAACCAAAAAAATCCCCCCAAAATGTCCCAAAAATCCCCCTAAAAATCCCCCCAAAATTCCTAAAAAATCTCCAAAAAATCCCTAAAAAATCTCCAAAAAATCCCCCAAAATTCCTAAAAAATCTCCAAAAAATCCCTAAAAAATCTCCAAAAAATCCCTAAAAAATCTCCAAAAAATCCCCCTAAAAATCCCCCCAAAATTCCTAAAAAATCTCCAAAAAATCCCTAAAAAATCTCGAAAATTCCCCCCCAAAAATATCAGAAAAATCCCCCGAAAAATCCCCCACAATTCCTAAAAAATCCCCAAAAAGACCCTAAAAAATCCACCAAAAAAGCCCCAAAATGCCAGAAAAATCCACCGAAAAATCCCCCAAAAATGCCTAAAAATCCCCAAAAAGTCCCCCAAAAAATCCCAAAGAAATCCCCCGAAAAAATCCCCCCAAAAACCCCGAAAAATGCCCCCCAAAATCCCAAAAAATCCCTGAAAAATCCCCCTAAAAATTCCCAAAAAATCTCCAAAAATCCCCCCAAATTCCCCCCAAAAATAAAAAGAAATCCCCCAAAAAATCTCCAAAAATTCCCCCCAAAATATCAGAAAAATCCCCCGAAATAACCCCAAAAAATGGCCCTAAAATTCCAAAAAAATTCCCCCAAAATTTCCCAAAAATTCCCAAAAAAATCCCAAAAAAATACCACAAAAATTCCCCAAAAATTCCCAAAAAATTCCCCAAGAATTCCCAAAAAATCTCCAGAAAATTCCCCCAAAATTCCCAAAAAATTCCCAAAAATTCCCCAAAAATTCCCCAAAATTTCCCCAAAATCCCAAAGAAATTCCCCAGGATTTGGGGGAATGCAATAAAATAATCAATAATCAATAATTAATAATCAATAATCGATAATCGATAATCTTGGGGAATGCCAGAGATTGCCATTGGTAAATTAATTCCCAATCAATAATTAATAATAAAAATGAAAAATCTTTGGGAATTGCAGAGGTTAACATTGGGAAATGAAATAATTAATAATTAATAATTAATTTTCAGGAATATTTGGGAACTGCAGAGGTTAACATTGGGAAATTGGGGACGAGAATACAATAATTAATAATTAATAATTAATAATTAATAATTAATTTTAAGTAATATTTGGGGATTGCAGAGGTTAACATTGGGAAATTGAAGACGAGAATACAATAATTATTAATTAATAATTAACAATTAATAATTAATTTTAAGTAATATTTGGGGATTGCAGAGGTTAACATTGGGAAATTGGGGACGAGAATACAATAATTATTAATTAATAATTAACAATTAATAATTAATTTTAAGGAATATTTGGGAATTGCAGAGATTAACATTGGGAAATGAAATAATTAATAATTAATAATTAATTTTCAGGAATATTTGGGAATTGCAGAGGTTAACATTGGGAAATGAAATAATTAATAATTAATAATTAATTTTCAGGAATATTTGGGAATTGCAGAGGTTAACATTGGGAAATTGGGGACGAGAACACAATAATTATTAATTATTAATTATTAATTATTAATTAATAATTAATAATTTTAAGCAATATTTGGGAACTGCAGAGGTTAACATTGGGAAATTGGGGACGAGAATACAATAATTAATAATTAATAATTAATAATTAATAATAATAATTAATAATTAATAATTAATAATTAATTTTAAGTAATATTTGGGGATTGCAGACGTTAACACTGGGAAATGGGGGACGAAAATACAATAATTAATAATTAATAATTAATTTTAAGGAATATTTGGGAATTGCAGAAATTAACATTGGGAAATGAAATAATTAATAATTAATAATTAATTTTAAGGAATATTTGGGAATTGCAGAGGTTAACATTGGGAAATGGGGGACGAGAATACAATAATTAATAATTAATATTAATAATTAATAATTAATTATTAATAATTCATAATTAACAATTAATAATTAATAATTAATTTTAAGAAATATTTGGGTTAATTGTAAATAAGGATATGAATATTTAATAAATGCTAAACAGAAATTAATGTAATTAATAAATATTAATAGGACAAGCAAACACAAATATGAATGGAAATCCTGAAGATTAATAATAAATTAATAAGTACTTAATTGAAATATATAAATATAAATAAT
The DNA here is from genome assembly GCF_027887145.1 of Ammospiza caudacuta. Taxonomy (NCBI): domain Eukaryota; kingdom Metazoa; phylum Chordata; class Aves; order Passeriformes; family Passerellidae; genus Ammospiza; species Ammospiza caudacuta. Next base: position 87,420,903 of record NC_080632.1, on the reverse strand, counting down.
AAGAATAGAAATATTTGATATAAATATAAATAAAGTAATTAATAGAAATATAAATACAAATAATTGTAAATAATTAATAGAAATAAAATCGATATAAATAAGAGTATAAACACGAAATATAGGTAATTAATAATCAAGAATCGATCAATAAATAACGAATCTCATTAGGAACGACAGTTCTAATCAATGAATGGGAATAATAAATATTAATCAATAGAATTATTAATAACTCATTGAAAGCAATCATTACAGATAGATGTCAATAATTAATAACCAATAACCAATAATCAATAAATGAATAATGAATCTCATTAGGAACGACAGTTCTAATTAATGAATAGGAATAATAAATATTAATAAATAGAATTATTAATAACACAGGGAAAGCAATAATTACAGATAGATGTCAATAATTAATAACCAATACCAATAATCAATAATTAATAAATAATGAATCCAATGAAGAACTCCAGTTCTAATTAATAAATAGGAATAATAAATATTAATTAATAGAATTATTAATAACGCATTGAAAGCAATCAATACAGTACATAATCAATAATTAATAACCAATAACCAATAATCAATAAATAAATAATGAATCCAATTAAGAACTTCAGTTCTAATTAATAAATAGGAATAATAAATGTTAATGAATAGAATGATAAATAACACATTGAAAGCAATCAATACAGTTAGATATCAATAATTAATAACCAATAATCAATAAATAAATAATGAATCCAATGAAGAACTCCAGTTCTAATTAATAAATAGGAATAATAAATGTTAATGAATAGAATTATTAATAACGCATTGAAAGCAATTAATCCAGATAAATAATCAATAATTAATAACAAATAACCAATAATCAATAAATAAATAATGAATCCAATTAAGAACTCCAGTTCTAATCAATGAATAGGAATAATAAATATTAATGAATAGAATTATTAATAACACATCGAAAGCAATCAATACAGTTAGATATCAATACTTAATAACCAATAACCAATCATCAATAAATAAATAATGAATCCAATTAAGAGCTCCAGTTCTAATCAATGAACAGGAATAATAAATATTAATAAATAGAATTATTAATAACACATGGAAAGCAATCAATAGTTACCTATCAATAATTAATATCCAATAATCAATAAATAAATAATGAATCCAATGAAGAACTCCAGTTCTAATTAATAAATAGGAATAATAAATATTAATTAATAGAATGATAAATAACTCATTGAAAGCAATCAATACAGTTAGATATCAATAATTAATAACCAATAACCAATCAATAAATAATGAATCCAATTAAGAGCTCCAGTTCGAATAAATTAATGGGAATAATAAATATTAATAAATACTATTAAAATAACACGTGGAAAGCAATCAATACAGTTAGATATCAATAATTAATAACCAATAACCAATAATCAATCAATAAATAATGAATCCAATTAGGAACTACAGTTCTAATCAATGAATAGGAATAATAAATATTAATGAATAGAATGATAACTCATTGAAAGCAATCAATAGTTAGATATCAATAATTAATAACCAATAACCAATAATCAATCAATAAATAATGAATCCAATTAAGAACTCCAGTTCTAATCAATGAATAGGAATAATAAATATTAATAAGTAGAATTATTAATAACACATTGAAAGCAATCAATACAGTTAGATATCAATACTTAATAACCAATAACCAATCTTCAATAAATAAATAATGAATCCATTAAGAGCTCCAGTTCTAATCAATGAACAGGAATAATAAATATTAATGAATAGAATTATTAATAACACATTGAAAGCCATCAATACAGATACATAATCAATAATTAATAACCAATAATCAGTAATCAATAAATAATGAATCCAATTAAGAACTCCAGTTCTAATTAATAGGAATAATAAATATTAATAAATACTATTAAAATAACACGTGGAAAGCAATCAATACAGTTAGATATCAATAATTAATAACCAATAACCAATAATCAATCAATAAATAATGAATCCAATTAGGAACTACAGTTCTAATTAATGAATAGGAATAATAAATATTATTAATAAATAGAAATATTAATAAGACATGGAAAGCAATCAATACAGATACATAATCAATAATTAATAACCAATAATCAATCAATAAATAATGAATCCAATGAAGAACTCCAGTTCTGATCAATGAATAGGATTAATAAATATTAATGAATAGAATTATTAATAAGACATGGAAAGCAATCGATACCGATTCCTAATCACTAATCAATCAGCGCTAATCAATAATCAATAATCAATAATAATTAGCAGTGCAATATCGGAATATTAATCTCCATTTCTTACATCAACCCGCATCTAATAATAGATCGAGATTTGTAATTAATTAATGGAAATCAAAGTGATCAGATCCAGCTGATAATTACAGATCAATTATTAATGATCATTAATAGAAATAAATAGTGAATAATGCCTGACAAATAATAATTAATAATAATTAATAGAAATCAAAGTGATCAGATCCAGCTGATAATAATTAAAGATGAATAATTAATGATCAATAATGGAAATAAATAATGAATAATGCCTGACAAATAATAATTAATAATAATTAATAGAAATAAAAGTGATCAGATCCAGCTGGGAACAATCAAAGATCAATAATTAATGATTAATAATAGAAATAAATAGTGAATAATGCCTGACAAATAATACATCATTAATAATAATAATAATCAATCTAATAAAGAAATAAAAATCGCATCCAGTCTGCTAATGATTAATAATTAATAAATTAATAATCCGCAGGAAAAATAAATAATAATGCATAACAAATCAGAAATAACAAAAATAAACCTAATAACTAATAATTAATAATTGACGGATAAATTAAAGAAATAAAAATCGGGTCCAGTCTGATAATGAGCGATAATTAATAATCAATAAGAAAAAATTAATAATCAGCAGTAAAAATAAATAATAATACAGAGGAAATAATAAATAGCAAATACTAAATAATAAACAATTACATCATAAATAATAATTAATAATTGATAATAATGGATAAGTAATAAATAATTAATAATAAAAAATTAATAATCAACAGTAAAAATAAATAATAATACAGAGGAAATAATAAATAGCAAATACTAAATAATAAATACATAATAAATAATAATTAATAAATAATAATTAATAAATAATGGATAAATAGTAAATAATCAATAATAAAAAATTAATAATGAACAGGAAAAATAAATAATAATACAGAAGAAATAATAAATAGAAGATACGAAATAATAAATAAAATAATTAATAATTAATAATTAATAATTAATAAAAAATGGATAAATAATGAATAATCAATAATAAAAATTAATAATCAACAGTAAAAATAAATAATGATACAGAGGAAATAATAAATAGGAAATAAAATAAATAATAATTAATAAATTATAAATAATAAATAATGGATGAATAATAAATAGTCAATAATGAAAAATTAATAATCAGCCGTAAAAATAAATAATAGAGAAGAAATAATAAATAGCAAATACTAAATAATTAATAAAGTAATTAATAAGGAATAAGTAATTAATAATTATAAATAATAGATAAATAATAAGTAATTAATAATAAGAATTAATAATCAACAGTAAAAATAAATAATACAGGAGAAATAATAAATAATAAATAATTAATAATCAATAATAAATAATAAATAATAAATACTAAATACTAAATAATAAATAATAAATAATAAATAAAATAAATAATAAATAATAATTAATAAATAATGAATAAAAATGAATCAAAATCGGATCCAGCTGATCCCGCCTGATAATAAAAAATGGATAAATAATAAATAATTAATAATAAAAAATTAATAATGAACACAAGAAATAAATAATAATCAGAAATTACAAATAATAAGGAATAAATAATAAATAAAATCAATAGTAATTAATAATTAATAAATAATGGATAAAGGAAATGAATAAAAATCGGCTCCAGCTGATCCCGCCTGCTAATGATCAATAATTAATAATTAATAGTAAAAATAAAAATATTGAATACATAACAAAGAACAAATCATAACTAATAATTAATAATTAATAACTAATAACTAATAACTAATAAATATGATACAGAAATCAACCTCGGATCCAGTCTGATAATGATCCATAATCAATAACCACTAATAAAAATAATTAATCATCAACAGAAAAAAATAAGTAATAAATAAATAATATTAAATATTAGGAAATAATAATAATAATAATAATAAAAGTAATAAATATTGATGGGTGCGAACAGAAATAACGCGAAGAAATAATTAATAATAATAATAAATATTAGGAAATAATAAATAATAAATAAGAGTAATAAATATTAATGAGTGCGAAGAGAAGTAACACATGGAAATAATAACTAATAAATAATAATAATTAATATTAATGAGTGCAAACAACAACAATACACGGAAATAATAAATAAGAAATATTAAGAAATAATAACTAATAAATAATAATAATTAATATTAATGAGTGCAAACAATAACAATACACGGAAATAATAAATATTAAGAAATATTAAGAAATAATAACTAATAAATAATAATAATTAATATTAATGAGTGCGATCAGAAATATTGCACGGAAATAATAAATAATAAATAATAATGAATATTAGGAAATAATAAATCATAAATAGTAATAATAAATATTAATGAGGGCGACCAGAAATAATACACGGAAATAATAAATAATAAATAATAATAAATATTAGGAAATAATAAGTGATAAATAATAATAATAAATATTAATGAGGGCGACCAGAAATAATACACGGAAATAATAAAAAATAAATAATAATAAATATTAGGAAATAATTAATAATAATTAATAAAAATAAATAATAAAGAGTGCGAACAGAAATAATACACAGAAATAATCAATAATAATAAATATTAGGAAATAAATTATAAATAATAATTAATAATAATGAGTGCGAACAGGAATAATACACGGAAATAATAAATAATAAATGATATTAGGAAATAATAAATAATAATAATAAATATTAATGAGTGCAAACAGAAATAATACACGGAAATAATAAATAATAAATAATAATTACTATTAGGAAATAATAAATAATAAATAATAATTATAAATATTAATGAGTGTGACCAGAAATAACACACGGAAATAATAAATAATAATAAATATTAGGAAATAATAAATAAATAATAATAATAATAAATATCAATGAGAGCAAACAGAAACAATACATGGAAATAATAAATAATAAATAATATTAGGAAATAATAAATAATAATAATAATTAATAATAATGAGTGCGAACAGCAATAAAACACGGAAATAAGAAATAATAATAAATATTAGGAAATAAATTATAAATAATAATTAATAATAATGAGTGCAAACAGAAATAATACACGGAAATAATAAATAATAAATAATAAATGATATTAGGAAGTAATTAATAATAATAATAAATATTAATGAGTGCAAACAGAAATAACACACGGAAATAATAAATAATAATAAATATTAGGAAATAATAAATAAATAATAATAATAAATATTAATGAGAGCAAACAGAAATAATACACGGAAATAATAAATAATAAATAATATTAGAAAATAATAAATAATAATAATAATAAATATTAATGAGTGCAAACAGAAATAATACACGGAAATAATAAATAATAATGAATATTAGGAAATAATAAATAATAATAGTAAATATTAATGAGTGCGACCAGAAATAATACACAGAAATAATAAATAATAAATAATAATTACTATTAGGAAATAATAAATAATAAATAATAATAATAAATATTAATGAGTGCGACCAGAAATAATACACGGAAATAATTAATAATGAATAATAAATAATATTAGGAATAATAATAATAATAATAATAATAATAATAATAATAATAATAATAATAATAATAATAAATATTAATTAGAGCAAATCTGGAAATAATAAATAATAAATAATAATATGAAAAATATAATAATAATAATAATAATAATAATAAATATTAATGAGAGCAAACAGAAATAATACCCGGAAATAATAAATAATAAATAATATTAGGAAATAATAAATAATAATAATAATAATAAATACTAATGAGTGCAAACAGAATTAATACATGGAAATAATAAATAATAAATAATAAATAATAATTAATATTAGGAAATAATAAATAATAATAATAAATATTAATGAGTGCAAACTGAAATAATACCCGGAAATAATAAATAATAATTAATATTAGGAAATAATAAATAATAATAAATATCAATGAGAGCAAACAGAAATAATACCCGGAAATAATTAATAATAAATAATAAATAATAAAGAATAAATAATTAAAAAGGAAGAAATAATAAAAATAGAAATCCCCTAATAACAATGGAAAATTGAAGGTGAATAAATATTAATAATTATTAATAATTAATAAAAACGAAATAGACAATATCATTAAATACTTAATCAGCAATTAATGACGAAATCAAAATTCATTAATAAGAAAAATTAATTGGGATTATTTCCATTGATTAATTGGGATTATTTCCACTTATTAATGGGATTATTTCTACTAATTAATTGGGATTATTTCCATTTATTAATGGGGATTATTTCCATTGATTAATTGGGATTATTTCCATTTATTAATGGGATTATTTCTACTAATTAATTTGGATTATTTCCATTGATTAATTGGGATTATTTCCATTTATTAATGGGATTATTTCTAGTAATTAATTGGGATTATTTCCATTTATTAATTGGGATTATTTCCATTTATTAATGAGATTATTTCCATTCATTAATTAGGGCTTTTCCCCATTTATTAATGGGGATTATTTCCATTTATTAATGGGATTATTTCCGTTTATTAATTAGATTATTTCCATCTATTAATTGGGATTTTTCCCATTTATTAATTGGATTTATTAGGTAGGATTACTTCCATTTATTAATGGCGATTATTTCCATTTATTAATTAGATTATTTCCGTTTATTAATTAGATTATTTCCATCTATTAATTGGGATTTCTCCCATTTATTAATTGGATTTATTAATTGTGATTTTTCCCATTTATTAATGGGGATTATTTCCATTTATTAATTAGCTTATTTTCTTTTATTAATTGGAATTATTTCCGTGTATTAATTGGGATTATTTCCATTTATTAATGGCATTATTTCCGGTTATTAATTGGAATTATTTCCTTGTATTAATTGCGATTATTCCCATTTATTAATTAGCTTATTTCCGTTAATTAATTGGAATTATTTCCGTGTATTAATTGGGATTATTCCCATTTATTAATTATCTTATTTCCGTTAATTAATTGGAATTATTTCCATGTATTCATTGCGATTATTCCCATTTATTAATTAGCTTATTTCCGTTAATTAATTGGAATTATTTCCGTGTATTAATTGCGATTATTCCCATTTATTAATTAGCTTATTTCCGATTATTAATTGGAATTATTTCCGTGTATTAATTGGGATTATTCTCATTTATTAATTAGCTTATTTCCCTTTATTAATTGGAATTATTTCCGTGTATTAATTGGGAGTATTTCCTTTTATTAATTGGATTTATTAATTGGGATTACTTCCATTTATTAATGGGGGCTATTTCCATCTATTAATTAGCTTATTTCCCTTTATTAATTGGAATTATTTCCGTGTATTAATTGGGATTATTCCCGGGCATTAATGGCGTTATTTGAATTAATTAATAATTTACATGAATTGAGGGGATTCTTTGCATTAATTAATGCATTAATTTCTCATTCATTGATTAATTGGGATTATTTCCAGGCATTAATTGGGATTATTTCCAGGCATTAATTGGGATTATTTCCTTTGATTAATTGGGATTATTTCCATGCATTAATTGGGATTATTTCCTTTGATTAATTGGATTATTTCCATGCATTAATTGGGATTATTCCCAGGCATTAATTGGGATTATTTCCTTTGATTAATTGGGATTATTTCCATGCATTAATTGGGATTATTTCCTTTGATTAATTGGGATTATTTCCAGGCATTAATTGGGATTATTCCCAGGCATTAATTGGGATTATTTCCAGGCATTAATTGGGATTATTTCCTTTGATTAATTGGATTATTTCCTTTGATTAATTGGGATTATTTCCAGGCATTAATTGGGATTATTTCCATGCATTAATTGGATTATTTCCATGCATTAATTGGATTATTTCCTTTGATTAATGGGATTATTTCCTTTGATTAATTGGATTATTTCCTTTGATTAATTGGATTATTTCCTTTGATTAATTGGATTATTTGCATGCATTAATGCCATTATTTGAATTAATGAATGATTGCACAAGTGAGGGGATCCTTGCCATCAGGGGCGGCCGAACTGCTCGTTAATTATTAACGAAGGCATTAATGAATTTCCCTTGCAGCCAAGGCGGAGCGCGGCTCCTTCTCGTCGTTCGGCCGGGACGCCGCCCTGCAGGGCTGCCACCAGGTCAGGGGCTGGGAAAATCCCAGAAATTCCCAAAAATCCCCCAATATTCCCAAAAATATCCCCAAATATTCCACAAAAATATCCCCAAATATTCCCAAAAATATTCCCAAAAATATCCCAAAATATTCCCCAAAAATTCCCCAAAATATTCCCAAAAATACCCCAAAATATCCCCCAAATATTCCCAAAATATTCCCAAAAATCCCCCCAAATATTCCCAAAATATTCCTCAAAAATTCCCCAAAATATTCCCCAAATATTCCCAAAAATATCCCAAAATATTCCCAAAAATATCCCAAAATATTCCCAAAAAATATTCCCAAAATATCCCAAAATATTCCACAAAATATCCCAAAATATCCCAAAATATTCCCAAAATATTCCCAAAATATTCCCAATATATTCCCAAAATATCCCCAAAAATATCCCAAAAATACCCCAAAATATCCCCCAAATATTCCCAAAATATTCCCAAAATATCCCCAAAATATTCCCCAAAAATATTCCCAAAATATTCCCAAAATATTCCCAAAAATTCCCAAAATATCCCCCAAATATTCCCAAAATATTCCCAAAATATTCCCCAAAAATATTCCCCAAAATATCCCAAAATATTCCCCAAAATATCCCAAAAAATTCCCAAAAATATCCCCAAAATATTCCTCAAAAAATCCCCCAAAAATCCCCAAAAATTAAAAAAAATCCCAAAATATTCCCAAAAAATCCCCAAAAATTCCCAAAAAAATCCCCAAAAATTCCCCAAAAAATCCCCAAAAAATCCCAAAAAATTCCCAAAAAATTCCCCAAAAATTCCCCAAAAAATCCCCAAAAAATCCCAAAAAAATCCCCAAAAATTCCCCAAAAAATCCCAAAAAAATCCCCAAAAATTCCCCAAAAATTCCCAAAATATTCCCAAAAAAATCCCCAAAAATCCAAAAAAATTCCCAAAAAAATCCCAAAAATTCCCCAAAAAATCCCAAAAAAAATCCCAAAAATTCCCCAAAAAATCCCAAAAAAATCCCCAAAAAATCCCAAAAAAATTTGGGATTTGGGGTTTTCAAGTTGGGGATTTTTTGGGGATTTTTGGGGATTTTTTTGAGAATTTTTTTGGATTTTTGGGGGGATTTTTTTAAATTTTTGGGGAATTTTGGGGATTTTTTGGGGATTTTTGGGGATATTTTTGAGAATTTTTGGGGATTTTTTTGGGAATTTCTGGGGGGATTTTTTTGGATATTTTTGGGGAATTTTGGGGGATTTTTTTGGGAATTGTTTGGGGATTTTTTGGGATTTTTTGTGAAATTTTGAGGAATTTGTTGAGATTTTTTGTGATTTTTTTGGCACTTTTGGGAATTTTTTGTGATTTTTTTGGGAATTTTTGGGGATTTTGGGGGGAATTTTTGGGGGATTTTTTAGGGATTTCTTTTTGTTTTTTGGGGGATTTTTTGGGGATATTTTGGGTTTTTTTGGGGGATATTTTGGGGTATTTTTGGGGATATTTTGGGATATTTTTGGGGATATTTTGGGATATTTTTGGGGATATTTTGGGATATTTTTGGGGATATTTTGGGATATTTTTGGGGGATATTTTGGGATATTTTTGGGGATATTTTGGGATATTTTTGGGAATATTTTGGGATATTTTTGGGGATATTTTGGGATATTTTTGGGGATATTTTGGGGTATTTTTGGGGATATTTTGGGATATTTTTGGGGATATTTTGGGCACTATTTGGTGTTTCTGGAGGGGATTTTTGGGGGATATTTTGGATATTTTGGGGGTTTCTGGGGGGATATTTTGGGGGATATTTTGGGGGGATATTTTAGGGATATTTGGGGATATTTTGGAGAATATTTTGGGAGTTTTTGGGGAATATTTTGGGATATTTTGGGATATTTTGGGGAATATTTTGGGAGTTTTTGGGGGATATTTTGGGATATTTTGGGGATATTTTTGGGGGATATTTTGGGATATTTTGGGGAATATTTTGGGATATTTTGGGGATATTTTGGGGAATATTTTGGGAGTTTTTGGGGATATTTTTGGGGGATATTTTGGGATATTTGGGTGTTTTTGGGGGGCATTTTTGGGGGATATTTGGGGATATTTTGGGCAATATTTGGGTGTTTTTGGGGGGATTTTTGGGGGATATTTGGGGATATTTTGGGGAATATTTGGGGTTTTTGGGAGGATATTTTGGGCAATATTTGGGTGTTTTTTGGGGCATTTTTGGGGGATATTTGGGGATATTTTGGGGAATATTTGGGGTTTTTGGGGGGATATTTTGGGCACTATTTGGGTGTTTTTGGGGGGATTTTTGGGGGATATTTGGGGATATTTTGGGGATATTTTGGGGAATATTTGGGGATATTTTGGGCACTATTTGGGTGTTTTTGGGGGGATTTTTGGGATATTTTGGGGATATTTTGGGGAATATTTGGGGTTTTTGGGGGGATATTTTGGGCACTATTTGGGGATTTTTGGGGGGGATATTTTGGGGAATATTTGGGGGTTTTTGGGGAATATTTTGGGGAATATTTTGGGATATTTTGGGGAATATTTTGGGATATTTTGGGGATATTTTGGGGGATATTTGGGGATATTTTGGGCAATATTTGGGTGTTTTTGGGGGGGATTTTTGGGGGATATTTGGGGATATTTTGGGCACTATTTGGGTGGTTTTGGGGGGGATATTTTGGGGAATATTTGGGGGTTTTTGGGGAATATTTTGGGGAATATTTTGGGATATTTTGGGGATATTTTGTGGGGATATTTTGGGGATATTTTGGGGAATATTTTGGGGAATATTTTGGGATATTTTGGGGATATTTTGGGGGATATTTGGGGATATTTTGGGCAATATTTGGGTGTTTTTGGGGGGGATTTTTGGGGGATATTTGGGGATATTTTGGGCACTATTTGGGTGGTTTTGGGGGGGATATTTTGGGGAATATTTGGGGGTTTTTGGGGAATATTTTGGGGAATATTTTGGGATATTTTGGGGAATATTTTGGGATATTTTGGGGATATTTTGGGGGATATTTGGGGATATTTTGGGCAATATTTGGGTGTTTTTGGGGGGGATTTTTGGGGGATATTTGGGGATATTTTGGGCACTATTTGGGTGGTTTTGGGGGGGATATTTTGGGGAATATTTGGGGGTTTTTGGGGAATATTTTGGGGAATATTTTGGGATATTTTGGGGATATTTTGGGGGGATATTTTGGGGATATTTTGGGGAATATTTGGGGATATTTTGGGCACTATTTGGGTGTTTTTGGGGGGGATATTTTGGGGGATATTTGGGGATATTTTGGGGAATATTTGGGGTTTTTGGGAGGATATTTTGGGCAATATTTGGGTGTTTTTGGGGGCATTTTTGGGGGATATTTGGGGATATTTTGGGGAATATTTGGGGTTTTTGGGGGGCTATTTTGGGCACTATTTGGGTGGTTTTGGGGGGGATATTTTGGGGGATATTTGGGGATATTTTGGGGAATATTTGGGGTTTTTGGGAGGATATTTTGGGCACTATTTGGGTGTTTTTGGGGGGATTTTTGGGGGATATTTGGGGATATTTTGGGGAATATTTGGGGTTTTTGGGGGGATATTTTGGGCACTATTTGGGTGTTTTTGGGGGGATATTTGGGGATATTTTGGGCACTATTTGGGGCTTTTTGGGGGGCTATTTGGGGGCTATTAGGGCTATTTGGGGGGGGATTTTTGGGGTATATTTCGGCTATTTGGGGGGGATATTGGGGCTGTTGCCGATGTCCGGCCGCTGCCTCACTCTGCCCGGTCCCTCAGAGCCTGCTGGGCGCGGAGCTGCCGCTGGGCCCCCCCGGGCCGCCGTCCCCGAGCCCCGGCAAGGCGGGGCCGCCCTTCTTCCAGTACGGGGGCAGCGCGCGCCGGAGAGCGCTGCACGGAGCGCCCGGGGGTGAGTGAGCGCGCGCGCACGGGGAAACGGGGGGAACGGCACCGACACGGGCCCGAAACAGCACCGAAACATGGCCAAAACGTGGCCAGAACATGGCCAAAACATGGTCAGAACATGGCCAAAACAGCCCCCAAAACAGCCCCCAAAACAGCACCGAGACGGGCCCGAAACAGCACCGAAACATGGCCAAAATGTGGTCAGAACATCCCCCAAAACATGGCCAAAACAGCACCGAAACGGGCCCGAAACAGCACCCGAAACATGGCCAAAACGTGGCCAGAACATGGCCAAAACAGCACCGAAACGGGCCCAAAACATCACCCGAAACATGCCCAAAACGTGCCCAAAACATCACCCGAAACGTGCCCAAAACGTGCCCAAAACATCACGGAAACGTGCCCAAAACATCACCCAAAATGTGCCCAAAACGTGCCCAAAACATCACCCGAAACGTGCCCAAAACATCACGGAAACGTGCCCAAAACGTGCCCAAAACATCACCTAAAACATGCCCAAAACATCACGGAAACGTGCCCAAAACGTGCCCAAAACATCACGGAAACGTGCCCAAAACATCACCCAAAATGTGCCCAAAACGTGCCCAAAACATCACCCGAAACGTGCCCAAAACATCACCCGAAACGTGCCCAAAACATCACGGAAACGTGCCCAAAACGTGCCCAAAACATGGCCAAAACATGGCCAGAACATGGCCAAAACATCACCCGAAATGTGCCCAAAACGTGCCCAAAACATCACCCAAAACATGCCCAAAACGTGCCCAAAGATCACCCAAACATCACCCAAAGATCACCCAAAGATCCCCCAAAATATCCAAAAAACATCCAAAAAACATCCAAAAAACATCCAAAAAACATCACCAAACATCCATAAAAAATCCAAAAAACATCCAAAAAACATCACCAAAACATCTCCCAAAATATCCATAAAACATCCATAAAACATCCAAAAAACATCCCCCAAAATATCCATAAAACATCTAAAAAACATCCAAAAAACATCACCAAAACATCCCCCGAAATATCCATAAAACATCCATAAAACATCCAAAAAACATCCAAAAAACATCACCCAAACAACCCCCAAAAATCCCCCAAAACATCCCCAAAAAATCACCAAAAAATCCCTAAAAAATCCCCCAAAAATCCCAAAAAATCCCAAAAAAAATCACCCAAAAAATCCCCCAAAAATCCCAAAAAAATCCCCCAAAAATCCCAAAAAAATCACCCAAAAAATCCCCCAAAAAATCACCAAAAAATCCCTAAAAAATCCCCCAAAAATCCCAAAAAAATCACCCAAAAAATCCTCCAAAAAATCACCAAAAAATCACAAAAAAAAAACCCAAAAAATCCCCCCAAAAAATCACAAAAAAAATCACCCAAAAAATCCCCAAAAAATCCCCAAAAAATCCCCAAAAAAATCACCCAAAAAATCCCCCAAAAATCCCAAAAAATCCCAAAAAAATCACCCAAAAAATCCCCCAAAAAATCACCAAAAAATCCCTAAAAAATCCCCCAAAAATCCCAAAAAATCCCAAAAAAAATCACCCAAAAAATCCCCCAAAAAATCACCAAAAAATCACAAAAAAAACCCCAAAAAATCCCCCCAAAAAATCACAAAAAAAATCACCCAAAAAATCACCAAAAAATCCCTAAAAAATCCCCCAAAAATCCCAAAAAAATCACCCAAAAAATCCCCAAAAAATCCCTAAAAAATCCCCCAAAAATCCCAAAAAAATCACCCAAAAAATCCCTAAAAAATCCCCCAAAAATCCCAAAAAATCCCCAAAAAATCACCCAAAAAATCCTCCAAAACATCACCAAAAAATCCCTAAAAAATCCCCCAAAAATCCCAAAAAAATCACCCAAAAAATCCTCCAAAAAATCACCAAAAAATCACAAAAAAAAAACCAAAAAATCCCCCCAAAAAATCACAAAAAAAAATCACCCAAAAAATCACCAAAAAATCCCCAAAAAATCCCCAAAAAAATCACCCAAAAGATCCCCCAAAAAATCCCCCAAAAATCCCAAAAAATCCCAACAAAATCACCCAAAAAATCCCCCAAAAAATCACCAAAAAATCCCTAAAAAATCCCCAAAAAATCCCAAAAAAATCACCTAAAAAATCCCTAAAAAATCCCCCAAAAATCCCAAAAAATCCCCAAAAAATCACCCAAAAAATCCTCCAAAACATCACCAAAAAATCCCTAAAAAATCCCCCAAAAATCCCAAAAAAATCACCCAAAAAATCCCCCAAAAATCCCAAAAAATCCCAAAAAAATCACCCAAAAAATCCCCCAAAAAATCACAAAAAAATCCCTAAAAAATCCCCCAAAAATCCCAAAAAAATCACCCAAAAAATCCTCCAAAAAATCACCAAAAAATCACAAAAAAAAAACCCAAAAAATCCCCCCAAAAAATCACAAAAAAAATCACCCAAAAAATCCCCTCAAATCACCCAAAAAATCCCCCCCAAAAATCCCCCAAAAATCCCAAAAAAATCCCCCCAAAAAATCACCAAAAAATCCCAAAAAAATCACAAAAACATCCCAAAAAAATCACAAAAAAACCCCAAAAATCCCCCCCAAAAACACCAAAAAATCACCAAAAATCCCCCAAAAATCCCCCCAAAAAATCGCCAAAAAAATCCCCCAAAAAATCACAAAAAAATCCCCCAAAAATCCCATTAAAATCCCATTAAAAGCCCCCCAAAATTCCCATTAAAATCCTATAAAAATCCCCCCAAAATCCCATTAAAATCCCATTAAAAAAACCCCAAAAATCCCAATTAAAATCTTATAAAAATCCCTATAAAACCCATTAAAAATCCTCTACAAATCCCCCAAAAATCCCATTAAAAATCCTCTAAAAGTCCTATAAAATCCCATAAAAATCCCATAAAAAGTCCCATTAAAACCCGATAAAAACCCCATAAAAACCCGATAAAAACCCCATAAAAACGCGATAAAAACCCCATAAAAACCCGATAAAAATCCCATTAAAAACCCAATCAAATCCCTATAAAAGCCGGCAAAAACCCCACAAATTTCCCTTTTTTCCAGAAGTTCAGACAAAGAAAGTTCGCAAGGTGCCGCCGGGTTTGCCGTCCTCCGTAAGTGTGGGGTTTTGATAGGATTTGATTGGGGTTTGATAAGGTTTGATAAGGTTTGATAAGGTGTAGATGGGGTTTTATTGTGGTTTGAATGGGGGATTTCAATGGGGAATTTCAATGGGGAATTTCAATGGGATTTGAATGGGGGATTTCAATGGGATTTCAATGGGATTTCAATGGGAGATTTCAATGGGATTTCAATGGGGAATTTCAATGGGATTTTAATGGGATTTGAATCGGAAATTTCAATGGGATTTCAATGGGGAATTTCAATGGGATTTCAATGGGGAATTTCAATGGGATTTCAATGGGGAATTTCAATGGGACTTTAATGGGATTTGAATCGGGAATTTCAATGGGATTTTAATGGGATTTTAATGGGGAATTTCAATGGGATTTCAATGGGGAATTTCAATGGGACTTTAATGGGATTTGAATCGGGAATTTCAATGGGATTTTAATGGGATTTGAATGGGGGATTTCAATGGGATTTCAATGGGGAATTTCAATGGGATTTTAAGGGGATTTGAATGGGGAATTTCGATGGGAATTTCAATGGGATTTTAATGGGATTTGAATGGGGGATTTTAGTGGGGAGTTTCAATGGGATTTTTTGAAATGGGGGATTTTAATGGGATTTGAATGGGGAATTGCAATGGGAAATTTTAATGGGATTTTAATGGGGAATTTCAATGGGATTTCAATGGGATATTAATGGGGGATTTCAATGGGATTTTAATGGGATTTTAATGGGGAATTTTAGTGGGGAATTTCAATGGGATTTCAATGGGATTTTAATGGGGAATCCCAATGGGATTTTAATGAGAGACTTTAGTGGAGAATTTCAATGGGATTTTAATGGGATATTAATGGGGAATTTCAATGGTATTTTAATGGGGGATTTTAATGGGGAATTTCAATGGGATTTTAATGGGGGATTTCATTGGGGAATTACAATGGGATTTTAATGGGGGATTTTAGAGGGATATTTCAAGGGGATTTTAATGGGATTTTAATGCGGAATTTAATGGGGAATTCTAATGGGAAATTTTAATGGGATTTGAATGGGGAATTTCAATGGGATTTTTTTTAATGGGGAATTTTAATGAGATTTTAATGGGGACTTTCAATGGGGGATTTTAGTGGGGGATGTCAATGGGATTTTAATGGGGAATTTCAATGGGGTTTTAATGGGGCAATTTAATGGGGAATTTTAACGGGATTTTAATGGGGAATTGTAATGGGGGATTTTAATGGGGAATTTTAATGGAGAATTTCAAAGGGATTTTAATGGGGAATTTGATGGAATTTTTACGGGATTTTATAGGGTTTGATAAGACTTATAAGATGTTTATAGAGTGTTTATAGGATTTTATACGGCTTAATAGGGTTTTTATGGGATTTTAATGGGGAATTTCAATGGGATTTTAAGGGGGGATTTTACTGGGGAATTAAAACGGGATTTTAATGGGATTTTAATGGGGAATTCTAATGGGAAATTTCAATGGGATTTTAATGGGATTTGAATAGGGAATTTCAATGGGATTTCAATGGGATTTTAATGGGGGATTTTAGTGGGGAATTTCAATGGGATTTTAATGGGGAATTTCAATGAGATTTTAATGGGGAATTTTAATGGGGGATTTCAAAGGGATTGTAATGGGGAATTGCAATGGGATTTTAATGGGGAATATCCATGAAAATTTAATGGGGAATTTTAATGGGGGATTTCAAAGGGATTTTAATGGGGAATTTTAATGGGTAATTTCAATGGGGAATTTCATTGGGATTATAATGGCGGATTTTATTCGGGAATTTTAATGGGGAATTTCAATGGGATTTTTTTTAAATGGGGAATTTCAATGGGAATTTAATCGTGAATTTTAATGGGAAATTTCAATGGGATTTTAGTGGGCAATTTAAATGGGATTTTAATGGGGAATTTGAATGGGATTTTAATGGGATTTGAATGGGGAATTTCAATGGGATTTGAATGGGGGATTTTAGTGGGGAATTTCAAAGGGATTTTAATGGGATTTGAATGGGGGATTTTAGTGGGGAATTTCAATGGGATTTTTTTAAATGGGGAATTTTAATGGGATTTGAATGGGGAATTGCAATGGGATTTCAATGGGAATTTAACGGGGAAATTTAATGGGGAATTTCAATGGGGAATTTTAGTGGAGAATTTCAAAGGGATTTTAATGGGGAATTTTAATGGGGATTTTCAATGGGATTTTTTTTAATGGGGAATTTCAATGGGATTTTAATGGGGAATTTTAGTGGGGAATTTCAATGGGGAATTTCAATGGGATTTTAGTGGGGAATTTCAATGGGGAATTTCAATAGGATTATAATGGCGGATTTTAATGGGGAATTTTAATGGGGATTTCAATGGGGGATTTTAGTGGGGGATGTCAATGGGATTTTAATGGGGAATTTCAATGGGGTTTTAATGGGGTAATTTAATGGAGAATTTTAACGGGATTTTAATGGGGAATTGTAATGGGGGATTTTAATGGAGAATTTCAATGGGATTTTAATGGGGAATTTTAATGGGGAATTTCCAAGGGATTTTAATGGGGAATTTTAGTGGGTAATTTCAATGGGGAATTTCAATGGGATTTTAATGGCGGATTTTAATGGGGAATTTTAATGGGGAATTTCAATGGGATTTTTTTTAATGGGGAATTTTAATGGGATTTTTATGGGGGATTTTAATGGGATTTGAATGGGGAATTTCAATGGGATTTCAATGGGATTTCAATGGGATTTTAATTCGGGATTTTAGTGGGGAATTTCAATGGGATTTTAATGGGGGATTCTAATGGAGAATTTCAATGGGATTTTAATGGGGAATTTTAGTGGGGAATTTCAATGGGATTTTAATGTGGAATTTCAATGGGGTTGTAATGGGGAATTTTACTGGGGAATCTCAATGGGAATTTAATGGGGAATTTCAATGGGATTTTAATGGGGAATTTTAATGGGGAATTTCAATGGGATTTTTTTTAATGGGGAATTTTAATGGGATTTTAATGGGGGATTTTAATGGGATTTTAGTGGGGAATTTCAATGGGATTTTAAAGGGGGATTTTAATGGGGAATCTCAATGGGAATTTAATGGGGAATTTTAATGGGAAATTTCAATGGGAAATTTCAATGGGATTTTAATGGCAGATTTTAATGAGATTTTAATGGGGAATTTCAATGGGATTTTAATGGGGAATTTTACTGGGGAATTTCAATGGGATTTTAATGGGGGATTTTAGTGGGGAATTTCAATGGGATTTTAATGGGGAATTGTAATGGGGAATTTCAATGGGATTTTAATGGGGAATTTCAATGGGATTTTAATGGGGAATTTGATGGGATTTTTATGGGATTTTATAGGGCTTGATAAGATTTATAAGATTTTTATAGAGTTTTTATAGGATTTTACAGGGCTTTATAGGGTTTTTATGGGATTTTAATGGGGAATTTCAATGGGGTTGTAATGGGGAATTTTACTGGGGAATCCCAATGGGAATTTAATGGGGAATTTCAATCGGAATTTAATGGGGAATTTCAATGGGATTTTAATGGGGAATTTTAATGGGGAATTTCAATGGGATTTTAATGGGGAATTTCAATGGGATTTTAATGGGGAATTTTAATGGGGAATTTCAATGGGATTTTAATGGGGAATTTCAATGGGATTTTAATGGGGAATTTTAATGGGGAATTTCAATGGGATTTTAATGGGGAATTTCAATGGGAATTTAATGGGGAATTTCAATGGGATTTTAATGGGGAATTTGAATGGGAATTTAATGGGGAATTTTAATGGGGAATTCCAATGGGAAATTTCAATGGGGAATTTCAATGGGATTTTAGTGGGGATTTTTAATGGGATTTTAATGGGGAATTTCAATGGGATTTTATTGGGGAATTTCAATGGGATTATAAAGGGGAATTTTAATGGGGAATTTCAATGGGATTTCAATGGGATTTTAATGGGGAATTTGAATGGGAATTTAATGGGGGATTTTAATGGGGAATTCCAATGGGAAATTTCAATGGGGAATTTCAATGGGATTTTAGTGGGGATTTTTAATGGGATTTTAATGGGGAATTTCAATGGGATTTTAATGGGGAATTTCAATGGGATTATAAAGGGGAATTTTAATGGGGAATTTCAATGGGATTTCAATGGGATTTTAATGGGGAATTTGAATGGGAATTTAATGGGGAATTTTAATGGGGAATTCCAATGGGAAATTTCAATGGGAAATTTCAATGGGATTTTAGTGGGGATTTTTAATGGGATTTTAATGGGGAATTTCAATGGGATTTTAAAGGGGAATTTTAATGGGGAATTTCAATGGGATTTCAATGGGATTTTAATGGGGAATTTGAATGGGAATTTAATGGGGAATTTTAATGGGGAATTCCAATGGGGAATTTCAATGGGAAATTTCAATGGGATTTTAGTGGGGATTTTAAATGGGGAATTTCAATGGGAACTTAATGGGGAATTTTAATGGGGAATTTAATGGGGAATTTCAATGGGAATTTAATGGGGAATTTCAATGTGATTTTAATGGGGAATTTCAATGGGAATTTAATGGGGAATTTCAATGGGATTTTAATGGGGTATTTTAATGGGGAATTTCAATGGGATTTTAATGGGGAATTTCAATGGGAATTTAATGGGGAATTTCAATGGGATTTTAATGGGGTATTTTAATGGGGAATTTCAATGGGATTTCAATGGGATTTTAATGGGGAATTTGAATGGGAATTTAATGGGGAATTTTAATGGGGAATTCCAATGGGGAATTTCAATGGGATTTTAGTGGGGATTTTTAATGGGGAATTTCAATGGGAACTTAATGGGGAATTTTAATGGGGAATTTAATGGGGAATTTCAATGGGATTTTAATGGGGAATTTCAATGGGAATTTAATGGGGAATTTCAATGGGATTTTAATGGGGAATTTCAATGGGATTTTATTGGGGAATTTTAATGGGGAATTTCAATGGGATTTTAATGGGGAATTTCAATGGGAATTTAATGGGGAATTTGAATGGGAATTTAATGGGGAATTTTAATGGGGAATTCCAATGGGATTTTAGTGGGGATTTTTAATGGGATTTTAATGGGATTTTAATGGGGAATTTCAATGGGATTTTAATGGGGAATTTGAATGGGAATTTAATGGGGAATTTTAATGGGAAACTTCAATGGGAAATTTCAATGGGATTTTAGTGGGGATTTTTATGGGATTTTTAGGAGAATTTTAATGGGATTTTTAATAGGATTTTAATAGGATTTTGGGGAGGATTTGAATGGGATTTTTTGGGGGGATTTTTTGGGATTTTTATGGCGGTGTGAATGGGATTTTTCAGGGATTTTTTGGATATTTTAATGGGATTTTAGAGGAGAATTTTGGGGATTTTTATGGGAATTTTTTGTGGGACTTTTTGTGGATTTTGATGGGATTTTTTGGGGATTTTTATGGGAATTTTGGGGGGATTTTTTGTGGATTTTGATGGGATTTTGATGGGATTTTTTTGGAGATTTTGGGGATTTTTTGTGGGATTTTGGGGGATTTTCCTAGGATTGGATGGGGTTTGGGGTGCTGGTCCCATATTGGCTGGGGATTGAGAGAGCCTCATTTGCATCTCATTTGCATACCGACCGCTCATTTGCATATTGTTCTGATATTGAAACTTCCATATAGTATTGATATCGATAGTACCTCATTTGCATACCGTTCTGATATTGACACCTCATTTGCATATCACAGGGATACCAATGAAACTCATTTGCATACAATTCTATCAATCCCACCTTATTTGCATATATTTTAGATATCGATACAGCCTCATTTGCATATCAATCTGAGATTGGTCATGCCTCATTTGCATATAACTGATATCGATACAGCTCCATTTGCATATCACTCGCATATCTACACTAATTTGCATACAATATTGATATAGATCCGGCCTCATTTGCATACTGCTCTGCTATTGATACCACCTCATTTGCATATCACTGGTACCAAAACTGCATCATTTGCATATCATTAATCAATCAATGCAACCATTTGCATATATTGATTGCACCTCATTTGCATATCACATTGCTATCAATACAGTCGCATTTGCATATCAACCCTATAACGGAAATACCTCTTTGGCATATCATTTAAATATCGCAAACACCATTTGCATAAAATTCAGGTACAGTATCTAATTTGCATATCGACCTGATATCAGCAGAACCTTATTTGCATATCCATCTGATATGGACCACACCTCATTTCCATATAATATTGATATTATTACACCCCTGATTTGCATATAATCTGATGTCAACACCACCTCATTTGCATATTGCTCTGATTTTGATCCTGCCTCATTTGCACATGCTGATATTGACAGCAGCTCATTTGCATATAATCCTGGGATCAACGCAGCCTCATTTGCATATCAATCGGATATTGATACCCCCTGAACATAATACTGATATTATTGATATTGCCTCATTTGCATATGCTGATATTCTGATCTCGAACGCACCTCATTAGCATATCAATCTGATAGCAATGTTGCCTCATTTGCATATCAATCTGGTATTGGTAGTCTCATTTGCATATCGATCGAATATCGACCAATTATTATTTGCATATCGTTTCATATTGACACCACCTCATTTGCATATGAAGCTGATATCAACAGTAATTTGCATTTAACCCTGATACAAAGACAGCCTCATTTGCATATCATTCTGAAATCGATTGTGCATCATTTGCATCTAATTCAGATTACACGTGGCCTCATTTACATATACTTTGAATATTGATCCTGCCTCATTTGCATACAATTCCGATATCGGCACCACCTCATTTGCATATCATCAGAACACTGATGCCCCCTAATTTGCATACCATCGTTATATCGATCCAGCCTCATTTGCATATCATCCTGATATCGACAGCACCTTATTCGCAGTTCACTCCGACATCAACGCCGCCTCATTTGCATATAATTAGAATATTCAGGAGGGGAAAATTTAATGGGGAAATTTTGGGGGATTTTTTGGGGGATTTTTGGGAATTTTTTGGGGAATTTTGGGGGAATTTTTTGGGGAATTTTTGGGTTTTTTTTTTTGAGATTTTTAAGGGAATGTTTTGGGATTTTTTAAATTTTTTTTTTTATTTTTTCGGGTATTTTTCGAGATTTTTTGGGGGGATTTTTGGGGAATTTTTTGGGATTTTTAGGGTTTAACGAGGCCAGGGCGCCCTCATGTGGACACCACGGGAATTACAGGAGAAACGGCCCCAAAAATTGGGAAAAAATGGGGAAAAATTAAAAAAAATTATGGGATTATAATGGAGGTTTTTAGGGGAATGTCATGGGAGTTTAATGGGATTTTTGGGGGATTTTTATGGGGAATTTTTATGGATTTGAATCAGATTTTAATGGGATTTTTGCTGGGATTTTAATGGGATTTTTTTGGGAATTTAATGGAATTATTGGGGGATTTATTTGAGATTTTTTTTGGAATTTAATGGGGATTTTTATGGGATTTTAATCAGATTTTAATGGGAATTTAAATGGGATTTTTTATGGGATTTTTGGGGGGATTTTTATGGGACTTTTATGGGTTTTTCATGGGAATTTTCTGGGATTTTTGGGGGGGATTTTAGGGGATTTTCGTGGGAATTTAACAGGATTTTTATCAGATTTTAAGGGGTTTTAAAGTGAATTTTTTGGGAATTTAATGGAAGGTTCTGGGGATTTTTATGGGATTTTGATAGGAATTTTTGGCGATTTTTATGGGAATTTTTGGGGGATTTTTATGGGATTTTTTTGGGACTTTAATGGGATATTTATGGGAATTTTGGGGGAAGTTTTAGGGATTTTTTGGGGATATTTTTGCATTTTTTTCCCCATTTTTCCCCTTCCCAGCCGTTCCAAAGGCTCCAATTTGCAGCCCCAGCAGAAGGGCTGCTTTGCATTTTTAATTTAGCAACTAACAGCTGCATACATTTGCATATTAATGAGTTGCAGAGGAAATCATGCATACATAATGAGCCCCTCGCTGCCTTTGATGGATGGAGGTGGAAAAAAATCCTAAAAAAAACCCTAAAAAAATAGCAAAAAAATAGGGAATTATTAAAAAATAATCCCAAAAATTATTGGGGAAAATATCTGGGGGAAATTGTCCTAAAAAAGGAAAAATTTGGGGGCTTTAATTGCAATTTTTGGGGATTTTTGGGGGTTTTTTGAGGGATTTTTGAGGGTTTTTTGGGGAATTTTGGTTTTTTTTTTTTAAGGGGGATTTTTTCGGTTTTCTTTTTTTATTTTTTGGGGATTTTTAGAGGGAATTTTTTTGGGATATTTTGAGCGTTTTGGGGGTTTTTTGAGGGACGTTCTGCGGAATTTTCGGGGCTTTTTGTGTAATTTTTGGGACCATTTTAAGATTCCAATCCCCTCCCAATTTTCGGGACCATTTTAGCATTCCAATCCCAATTTTTAGCACAGTTTGGGGATTTAAATTTCGGGATTAAAATCAGGTTAAAATCTGGATTTTGGGGCCATTTTAGGTCTGGTTCACCTCAGTCTCTGCGGTTAAAAATCTCAATTTTTGGGGCTATTTTCGTGCTATTTTAGGTGTGGGGGAAAAAATATGAACATTTAGACGTGCTTTAAGTTTGTTTTAAGTCTTTTTTTACCTTTTATTCCCGTTTTTCGCCGTTTTTTGCCCGGAGTTTTTGGCGGTTTTTTCGCCGAGCCGTGAGGGCGAAGCCGAACTCGAATCTGATTGGTTCCGAACCCTCGCGGTTCCGAACTCGAATCTGATTGGCTCCGAACCGCTCCGAACCCGAGCGGCTCCGAAGCCGAAGCCGAGAGGTTCCGAAGCCGAGCTCGAACCTGATTGGTCCGAACCCTCGCGGTTCCGAACTCGAATCTGATTGGCTCCGAACCGCTCCGAACCCGAGCGGTTCCCAGGCCGAACCCGAGCCGTTCCGAAGCCGAACTCGAACCTGATTGGTCCGAACCCTCGCGGTTGCGAACTCGAACCTGATTGGCTCCGAACCCTCGCGGTTCCGAACTCAAACCCGAGCGATTCCGAACCCGGACTCGAACCTGATTGGTCCGAACCCTCGCGGTTCCGAACTCGAACCTGATTGGCTCCGAACCCTCGCGGTTCCGAACTCAAACCCGAGCGGTTCCGAACCCGAGCTCGAACCTGATTGGCTCCGAACCCGAACTCGAACCTGATTGGCTCCGAACCCTCGCGGTTCCAACCCCGTTCGGCTCCGAGCCCGAGCGGCTCCGCGCGCTCCTGTCCCGAATACTTCCGAAAGTTTCCGATCTTTGCCGAAGGCTCCGCTGTCCCTGCGCCCTCATGTGGCGCCATTTTCTCCCTTTTTTTTCTCCCTTTTTTCTCCTTTTTTCCCCAATTTCCCCAAATTTTCCCAATTTTTCCCAATTTTCCCTCAATTTCCTGCAATTTCCCCCCATTTTCTCCTCAATTTTTCCTCAATCTTTCCTCAAATTTTCCTCAATTTTCCCCCGTTTTCCTCCTTTCTGTCCCTCATTTGGCGTCCGATTTTTCCGCCATTTTGTGACAATTTTCCCCCCGATTTTTCCCCCAATTTTTCCCCAATTTTTCCCAATTTTTCCCAATTTTTCCCAATTTTCCCTCCATTTCCTGCAATTTCCCCCCATTTTCTCCTCAATTTTTCCTCAATTTTCCCCCGTTTTCCTCCTTTCTGTCCCTCATTTGGCGTCCGATTTTTCCGCCATTTTGTGACAATTTTCCCCCCGATTTTTCCCCCAATTTTTCCCCAATTTTTCCCCAATTTTCCCAATTTTTCCCAATTTTCCCTCCATTTCCTGCAATTTCCCCCCATTTTCTCCTCAATTTTTCCTCAATTTTTCCTCAATTTTCCCCCGTTTTCCTCCTTTCTGTCCCTCATTTGGCGTCCGATTTTTCCGCCATTTTGTGACAATTTTCCCCCCGATTTTTCCCCCAATTTTTCCCCAATTTTCCCAATTTTTCCCAATTTTCCCTCCATTTCCTGCAATTTCCCCCCATTTTCTCCTCAATTTTTCCTCAATTTTTCCTCAATTTTCCCCCGTTTTCCTCCTTTCTGTCCCTCATTTGGCGTCCGATTTTTCCGCCATTTTGTGACAATTTTCCCCCCGATTTTTCCCCCAATTTTTCCCCAATTTTTCTCCAATTTTCCCAATTTTTCCCAATTTTCCCTCAATTTCCTGCAATTTCCCCCCATTTTCTCCTCAATTTTTCCTCAATTTTCCCCCGTTTTCCTCCTTTCTGTCCCTCATTTGGCGTCCGATTTTTCCGCCATTTTGTGACAATTTTCCCCCCGATTTTTCCCCCAATTTTTCCCCAATTTTTCTCCAATTTTCCCAATTTTTCCCAATTTTCCCTCAATTTCCTGCAATTTCCCCCCATTTTCTCCTCAATTTTTCCTCAATTTTCCCCCGTTTTCCTCCTTTCTGTCCCTCATTTGGCGTCCGATTTTTCCGCCATTTTGTGACAATTTTCCCCCCGATTTTTCCCCCAATTTTTCCCCAATTTTTCCCCAATTTTCCCAATTTTTCCCAATTTTCCCTCAATTTCCTGCAATTTCCCCCCATTTTCTCCTCAATTTTTCCTCAAATTTTCCTCAATTTTCCACCGTTTTCCTCCTTTCTGTCCCTCATTTGGCGTCCGATTTTTCCGCCATTTTGTGACAATTTTCCCCCCGATTTTTCCCCCAATTTTTCCCCAGTTTTTCCCCAATTTTCCCAATTTTTCCCAATTTTCCCTCAATTTCCTGCAATTTCCCCCCATTTTCTCCTCAATTTTTCCTCAAATTTTCCTCAATTTTCCCCCGTTTTCCTCCTTTCTGTCCCTCATTTGGCGTCCGATTTTTCCGCCATTTTGTGACAATTTTCCCCCCGATTTTTCCCCAATTTTCCCCCAATTTTTCCCCAATTTTCCCAATTTTTCCCAATTTTCCCCAATTTTCCCTCCATTTCCTGCAATTTCCCCCCATTTTCTCCTCAATTTTTCCTCAATTTTCCCCCGTTTTCCTCCTTTCTGTCCCTCATTTGGCGTCCGATTTTTCCGCCATTTTGTGACAATTTTCCCCCCGATTTTTCCCCCAATTTCCCCCCAATTTTTCCCCATTTTTTCCCCAATTTTTCCCCCCATATAAATTCAATTTTTCCCCATTTTTCCCCCAAATAAATTCATTTTTTTTTCCATTTTTTAGGTTTACGCTCCGTCCGCCAGCACGGCCGAGTTCAGCCGCGATTCCCCCGGGGGATTCCCCAGCTCCAAGGGCGCCTCCAGCACCTTCCCCTCCTCCTTCTTCATGCAAGGTCAGAAATTCCCAAAATTCCCCCAAAATTCCCCCTAAAATTCCCAAAATTCCAAAATTCCCAAATTGTCCCGCAGAAAAATGCAAAAAACCGGGCGAAAATCGCCAAAAATTTGGATTTTTTTAGGCCAATTTTCCTCCAAAATCTGAATTTTTCAAGAATTTTTTCCTGGAAAATTCGGAATTTTTGGATTCAAAATTACAAAAAAAAAATTCAGGATTTTGTCCCCCCAAAATTTCCAAATTTTTGTCTAAAAATCCCAAATTTTGACATTAAAAATCGCAGATTTTTGACTAAAAAAATGCCCGAAAATTGACGGCAAAAAATCCAAATTTTGCCCCAACAATTCCTCCAAAAAATCCCAAATTTTTATTGATAATTTTTAAATTTTTGACTGAAAAATTCCCCAAATTTTGGTTTAAAAAATCCCCAAAAATTCCCAAATTTTCCTCCCAAACAAATGCAAAAAATTGGGCGAAATCCCCCCAAAATTGGATTTTTTAGGCCAATTTTGCTAAAAAGAATTTGAATTATTCGACCAATTTCCCTCCAAAAAAAAATCTGAATTTTTGGAGCAAATTTTCCTGGAAAATTCTCAAATTTTGGGATAAAAAATATTAAAAAAATTTTTTGTTTTGAGAAATTTTCCCGAAAAAAAATTGAAATTTTGCTGTTAAAAATCCTGAAAAAAAGATTGGATTTAATATTAAAATTCTCAATTTTGGGATACAATTTCCTCAAAAAAAATCAGAATTTGGGACGAAATTTTCTAAAAAAAAATTTAAAAATTTGGGGCAGATTTTCCAGAAAAAATTTCAAATTTTTGAACGCAAATTTCCCCCCATAAAATGTAAACAGTTCAGATAAAAATTTTCGGAAATTCTCAAATTTTTAAAAATTTTCAAATTTAAAAATGTTTAAATTTTTAAAATTTAAAAAATTTCCTCAAATTTTGCCATTGAAAATCCTTAAAAAATCCAAATTTTTGGCTAAAAAAACCCCAATTTTTTTTTGCCCTCAAATTTTTCAAATTTAAAAATGTTTAAATTTTTAAAATTTTAAAAAATTTCCAAATTTTAGCATCAAATCTCCTGAAATTTCACCATTAAAAAATCCCTAAAAAAATCTGAATTTTCAACTAAAAAAACCCCAATTTTTTGCCCTCAAATTTTTCAAATTTAAAAGTTTTAAAATTTTAAAAAAATTCTAAATTTTAGGATAAAATTTCCTGAAATTTTCTCCAATTTTACCATTGAAAATCCTTTAAAAATCCAAATTTTTGACTAAAAAATCCAATTTTATTTGCCCTCAAATTTTTCAAATTTAAACATATTTAAATTTTTTAAAATTTAAAAATTTTCCAAATTTTACCATAAAATTTCTCCAATTTTACCATTGAAAATCCTTAAAAAATCTGAATTTTCCACTATAAAAACCCATTTTTTTTCCCCTCAAATTTTTCAAATTTAAAAATTTTTAAAATTTAAAAAAATATAAATTTTACCATAAAATTTCTCAAATTTTACCATTGAAAATCCTTTAAAAAAATCCAAATTTTCGACTATAAAAACCCCAATTTTTTTTGCCCTCAAACTTTTCAAAATTAAAAATTTTTAAAATTTAAAAAAATTCCAAATTTTACCATAAAATTTCTCCAATTTTACCATTAAAAATCCTTAAAAAAATCCAAATTTTCGACTAAAAAACCCCAATTTTTTCCTCAAATTTTCCAAATTTTAAAAATTTTAAAAAATTTCCAAATTTTAGCTTAAAATTTCATGAAATTTCACCATTGAAAATCCTTTAAAAACCCAAATTTTCAAATAAAAAAAACCCAATTTTTTTGCCCTCAAATTTTTCCAAATTTAAAAATGTTTAAATTTTTAAAATTTAAAAAAATTTCCAAATTTTATCATTAAATTTCCTGAAATTTCTCCAATTTTACCATTGAAAATCCTTTAAAAAATCCAAATTTTCGACTAAAAAAACCCCAATTTTTTTACCCTCAAATTTTCTAAATTTACAAATTTTTAAAATTTAAAAAATTCCAAATTTTACCATAAAATTTCTCCAATTTTACCATTAAAAATCCTTAAAAAAAAAAATCTGAATTTTTGACAAAAAAAACCCCAAATTTTTTTCCCTCAAATTTACCAAATTTTTCAAATTGAAAAAATTTCCAAATTTTAGCTTAAAATTTCTGGAAATATCCCGAATTTTACCATTGAAAAATCCCCAGAAAATTCAAATTTCCGACTAAAAAAAAATCCCAAATTTTTTCCTCAAATTTTCCAAATTTCAAAATATTTCAACTTTAAAATTTAAAAAATTCCCAATTTCTTTCAACTACAAAAAACCCCCAATTTTTTCCCCACAACCCTCAAATTTCCCCCTCAAAAACCCCAAAATTTTAAATTTTCATGCAAAAAAAAACCCCAAAAAATTCAATTTTTTCGCCAAAAAAATCCAAATTTTCCCCCTAAAAACCTCAAATTTCGCCCGAAAACCTCCGGGTTTTTTTTCGCCAACACCTCCTAAATTTGAATATTAAATAAATTTGATGGGTTTTGTGTGGATTTGGAGGATAAATTTTAATTTTTTGGGGTTTTTTTGTTGCAGACGGGCACCACGGCGGCGACCCCTGGGGCTCCCTCCAGTGGAATGGGCCAGGCCGGGTTCCAGGGGATGTTGGGCAATTCTGGACACTCCCACCTGGCCCAGCCGGGGGGGTACTGCAGCCTCCACCCCCACGACAGACTGGTAAAAAAATCCCCAAAAATCCCCCAAAAATCCCCCAAAAATCCCCCCAAAAATCCCCCAAAAAATCCCCCAAAAATCCCCAAAAAAATTCCCCCAAAAAATCGATTTTTTTCCCAATTTTCCCCCCCAAAAATTCCAATTTTTTCCCCCAAAAATTCCAATTTTTTCCCCGATTTTTTCCCTTTTTTTCCCCATTTTTGCCAATTTTTCCCCCAAATTTTCCCCCAAATTTTCCCCATTTTTGCTCCATTTTCCCCCAATTTTTCTCAATTTTTCGCCAATTTTTCCCCAATTTTCCCCCAATTTTTCTCAATTTTTGCCAATTCTCCCCCAGTTTTTCCCGAAAATTTTGCCCCAATTTTTCCCCATTTTTGCTCCATTTTCCCCCAATTTTTTCTCAATTTTTTGCCAATTTTTCCCCAAATTTTCCCCCAATTTTTCTCCATGTTATGCGAATTTTTCCCCCAATTTTCCTCAATTTTTTGCCAATCTTTTTGCCAATTTTTCTCCATTTTTTGCCAATTTTTCCCCCAAATTTTGCCCCAATTTTTTCCCCATTTTTCTCTCCGTTTTCCCCCAATTTTTCTCAATTTTTTGCCAATTTTTCCCCAATTTTTCCCCAAATTTTCCCTCCAATTTTCCCCAATTTTCCCCCTATTTTTTCGCAATTTTCCCCAAATTTTTCTCAATTTTTTGCCTATTTTTCCCCAATTTTCCCCCAATTTTTCCCCATTTTTTCCCCAATTTTCCTCAAATTTTTTCCCAATTTT